>NC_142105.1:33090000-33690000 GCF_056152115.1 Neolamprologus brichardi
TTTCTTTACACAGTGACTCTCCTTCCTTCTGTCCTTCAAAAGGCAAACATATTATTCATGATACTCTATGAAAAGCACGTCAAGAGTGCATTCGTTTTTTTCCTGTTCAGCATACATAACTAATGATTTAAACTATGTTTTAGTGATGAACCCATAAATGTATAGCTACAAAGGTAAAAACTGTCTGCATATGAGAAAAGTGCATGAATTTAATGTACACTAATAACCTGTTGTTGACAGGTTATTAGTGTACATTAAATTCATGCTCTACATGCCATGCACCATGTGGAAATAAAAGATGAAACTAAAATTATAAAACCTCTCACTAAACTGACAATTTTAATAAGACAAAGAACGGCCGCAAGAGCAGCTTTGTTTTCTGCTTTGCACTTGTGGCTGGGGTGGAGCTTTGCCAGTCGAAAGTGTGTCACGCAGACACAAAGACACACACATGCCCGTGCACTCGAGGCACCTCGGTGTCTGTTTAGCCACGGCAATAATGTCATATCACCAGAAGATGTGTGAAGAACACATCTGAATTATAAATGGGGGAGGTTAATTATGGATGGAGGGAGGGCAAAAATAATGCCTTAGACATTTCCCTGAAACACATGGTTGGATACATGGCTACGAACCCAATGCGCACTTCTTGGCAAGTATCAAGTCAGAGAGACTCCTTAATTAGCTGGTTGTTGCTGGTAATGGTTTGTCCTTGTGTGTGGATGTATTCAACCTCATTTCTGCTAACGAAACACATCAGATGAGTGGAGAAGATGAATGTGCTTAACTCAAGCTGACAAGGTGAACAATAAAGCAGCAAAATTAGTTTTTTTAAAAAAGAAATTATACAAAATTATATATTCTTATAGGATAATGTGGAAACTGATAGTGAAGACAGACCAAAGATATAGACGAGGGGAGATTGATGCTTACTTTCTTTTTAAGCAAAATATACCACTTTCATTATCTTTGGTATTTCAATGCACTTAACACACAACTATTTGACAGGCTCAGTTGTAAGTGTTATCTATTTGATGCAATCAATTGTTTGCATTTTTGTGAACCAGTAATTCCTTTGCAAGAGTGTTGCACCTGCAGCTCTGAAAGATTGTAATGGGCTGTCGACCACAAACAAAAGCTGCACCCTCCAAAAGGCCGTTGAATATTTGGTTTCGTAGCAAGAAACTGGGGGATGCAGACTGGGCTGTTAGGATGATTTAAAAAGAAAGAAAAAGGATCAGGGTGGAACTAACAAGGGGCGTGCTGTACCCTGAATTTCAAAAAAAACAATCCATTGGAAAAGAATGATGTTGCAGACACCCATGGAGACTTGTTTTGGGGCTTGTGACCCCTGGAGGTTTTGTAGAGTTGTAGGAGGATTAGTCAAATGGCCCCACTGCTTTTGTGTCACAGTCATGACAACTAACCCTGTGCAGTGTGTAGTCATAATTAAACTTTTACTGAAAACAGCAGATTCCCCTTAGCTGCCTACCATCTATCCACCCCCAACTCAGCTTCAAAATAAAATAATGAAAATGACTGAATTGCCTGCACATCAGTTAGTCATCCACCAGACTTTGGTTTTGCAGAAACACACAGTTTTAAAAGAATCTGAGATATGTACAGCTTTGAGATATAGACAAATATTCAGATTTCAGTTACACTTTCAGTCTATTCTGGCACCTATGTCAGCTCAGCTACAGATCATGCCCTGCAGTTTCTTCTGGTCTCTTCAGTGGGTATGTACACATTCCTCTGATTGTCAGCCAAATGAATACAGTTCCAATAATATAAGTGACTACTAGAAGCAAGTAAAACCTTTATGTTTGGTTCAAGGTTTAAGCACATAATGGAGCAGAGGAAGAAAAAAAGGCACTTGGCTCTCATCAGGTTCAACTGATGCGGGATGGTGATGCACAAGGCCCTGTCTGATGTCTGCCCCTGTTGCAATTCACAGCACCCTGGGCCTTGGGACATCCACATGGCCCATTCACCCAACTCTTCTGAAACATTCAAAGCTTTGATTCCAAAGGGCCAAACTTTTGTTCCCTCACAAAAGGTCTGACCAGAGGTTCTCCCATAGATGGAAGCCCCGTTCAAAATCAGATTATTTCCAGTGAAATCCTCCTTTCTCCACCTGCCAGTTAACTATGTCAGTGCTTTTGTGTCTTCCCTGATAGAGCTCTCCAGTTTGGCATAATGGAGGCTGGATGTGCATTATTGCTTTTACTGCCATTTATTCTAGGAGGAAAGAGGCACACCCCACCCCCACACTCCTTCCTCCTTTCCTTATATTTTTTTTTCTTTGAAGAAAAATCTGGGCCACATGCCCCAGAGGAACGCAAAGTGCTTTAATTCATTCGCACCTTTTCTCTCTGGCTGCCATCTCCAAGGCCTCTCTTTATGCCCAGAAGTGATTTGTTCAGGCTGGACCATCAAAGCAATTATGGTAGCGGCCTGCTTCCCTATTATGAAAAGAGATGACTGACAACAGAGGGATAGTGCGGGGGTGGAGGGCACTTGGCTTCAATTTATTTGATCTGAAAACATTTTTCATCCACTTGAGTAACAAAACACAAACAGACTCGTCAGATTATGTTTTTGAGATTTTTTTTTTTTGGACTAAAAACATCTCATCCAATTCTGTATAAAACGTTTTTCAATTACCTTTCTCACCTTCCTGGGCAAAGCGATTGTGGCCACAGATAGGAGGAAAGAGCAATGCCCGCAATGTAACCAAATACTGAGAGGCATGGCAGCAGTGATGTGTAGGAATTAATGTAATGGACATGAGAGTCTTGTATTACACTGCAAATGCACAGGGTCACCAAGACTCCTATCATTACTGGGCTATAGGAAGATGGCTCACCACAAAAGGGGATACTCCATAAACGGATAACGCGGGTGGAGAAAGCGGAGTATGGCGCCACTGAGCTGATGTTCCATCCAAGAGTAATAATTCTGCCTGGAGTGACACAAGGTCATTGGGATGGATAGAGAAAGGATGCAAGGAAAAGTGAACCATCCAAAGAAAACAAGGCACTGGGGTGGTAGAGAAGGACAGCAAAAACACAAAGCTGACAGGTAAAAATGGTGGTTTAAAAGAAGTGTAAAGAGGTAGGAGTGACAGTGAAACAGGGAAAAAAAGAGGCAATGTAAGGAGTGTAATGGGCTAAGAAAGAGGAACAGCAAGAGTAAGAGGGAAAAATAGAGTTGAGAGAGCATAGTGTACACATAGCAGTGGGACAATATGACGCATTGGCTAATCTGTCTGCTGTCTTTCTATTTCACAAGCTGTCATCTTGGCCATCAAGCCATCAAGACCTTGTGCCTCTCCCTCGCTCATTGACTGATTCCCCTATTCAATTATTCAAGGTTTATAAGCAGGAACCATCTATTCAGCAGCTAAACCAGTAAAAAAAGGAAAGTAGCTTCTTCAGCCCATATTGACGGTCATAAAACTTTGACAATTGGCAAAAGAAAAATCAATTACTCAGACAGTCACCATGTAAACATATTAATGGTGCTATCAGAGCCCTTCCATGTAGAAGACTTTAATAACGTGGACCATAAGTGGTTTAACATGCTATATCAATTAGGGATGCACCGATACCGATACTGGTATCGGGTATCGGAGCCGATACTGTAAAATGTGTGTGTACTCATACTCGTAAAAGTTAACCGATACCATGAACCGATACCAACTTATTTCATTAATCAGAGGGTGGCTGGTCATTTCTGTTGTAGTTTTTTAGATTGGCCACTAGGGGGATATCCCGCGCTAAACAGGCACAGGGTTAGACGAGTGAGACTGGCAGCTCCAGATAAAAAAGAGAAACTGGAGGCTGCTGTAGCTAGGCTAAACAAAATGTCAGCAGTGTGGACCGCAATAACTGCAATAATTCAAAAGTTTAATTTATTCGCAAACCTAATTTGTATTTATTTTATTCCAAACAGAAGTGTTTATTTATTATTCTGAAAGCTCGAGACAGTGCCAATAGTTCAGTGATATTTTGTAAAATTACAATGTGGAGACTCTGCAATAATTTAACAGAAGTGCTTATTTTTCACTTGAAATTTTTTTGTGGTCATTTTTATTAAGATTTTATTTTTTATCGACAGGGAATATAATAAAACCTGTCTTCCAATTAATTGTATTTGTGTGTGTGTGTGTGGCAGAAGTATCGGTTTTTGTACTCTGTATCGGCAAGTACTCAGATCCAAGTATCGGTATCGTATCGGTTTGAAAAAATTGGTATCGTTGCATCCCTATTATCAATAATATTATACTATATTTAGCCAGGACATTATACTAATCTATATACACAGTATGTGAGCTGTACAATACAATGCTGATGCCAGTTCATTTGAACCTCGGACAGTGTGTTTCATGTGATTTAGGCAATGTATCTGTGGTTCAAGTTTTCAGACTGACATCACTTTTCCTTAAAAAGTGAACCTGTGGGAGCGAGCCTGTGACGCAGAAATCAGGTCAACTGCTTCAGTGAACATTCCCACAAAGCACACACAACCAACCAAAAACAAAGTACACACACAAAGAGATCAAACGTATAGACACACGCCCAGACACACACTCTTTTCTTGTCGGAAATCTTAAGGAACATCACAGCTCCCATCTGCCATGATCTGCCCTGGGGCAACAGTGACCTGAGCCACTGGAATAAGCTCATCTGGAGTAGGAGAGTAAAAAATAACAGTTGAGGTAATGCAGTGTGCAGCCTCACCCTTTTCTTAGTGGGCACTGCCTTCAGGGTGGAGATGCTAGAAACTCTGCAACCTCTACTAGCACTCAACTAATGACCTCTATGCTTCTCAGGTTATGTCGTTAACAAGAAAAACCCAATGACTAATATCTATCTATCTATATATATGCACTCCACTCCCTTCCAACTCTACCCTTTAACATGTATTTGCTTAATCCTCATCTACTGGAGGCAGAGGGTCTGTACTGTGGCAAACTGTCTATTTTTAAACTTGACATATTACTCATCTCTTAGGGGAGTAACATTGTAATTTATGGAATTCATGAATACCAAGCTGTTGTGTTTCCTTCTTGTTTATTTCCACCCCTCCTTCTCAGCACAGCAACTGCTTTGGATAAATTCAGATAAACTCACAGAGTCAGTCGGGTAGGATCCCTGTCTTTGTAAGCACGCAGATGCCAATCAGCCACTGCTGAAGAGGGAGCTTGGTAGCTCCTTATAACATTTTGGTCATGTGTAAAAATATGTGACAAGTTCTCTTGTCTTTAGAAGGACGTAATTGCTACACAACCAAAAGATGCATAGCAAAACACTCCTTGCTCATTTTTGTTTTATCGTCTCTTCCATCCCATTAATACTGCTAATAATCGAATCTGTTTTCTCAGTCTGAAATCAGACCACTCTTCTCCAGCCCCTTTTAGTTCTCCTTTAATTCTATTACTCGTTATCACAACTATAAAACAGCTAATTCTCTGTTTATATTTTACAAGTTTATTTTTGAAAAACTCAAAATACTACATAAAAATAAGCACTTTCTAGAAATTTAATGATCATGAATACTTTAGCTCCACCACAAGAGTGACCAAATGTCTGCTGGAAGACCTCTGGGCAACTATATTGGCTTATTTATTTATTATAATTATTATAATTATCATGAAATTACGGAGCCCCGCAGGGGACATGGGAGAAAAAAAATTAAGACGGACTTTTGCGAGAACAAACTCGGGATCTCGCAAAACAAACTCGGGATCTCGCAAAACTTTTGCGAGATCTCGCAAAAGTTTTAGCCGCATTCTTCCCGTTAGCTTCGAGCTAACGGGAGGTCTCGACCACCCGTTAGCTTCGAGCTAACGGGTGGTCGAGACCTACTACAGCCGGGAGGAACACCGGGAGGAACACCGGGAGGAACACCGCTTTCCCGGCACATCGTGCCTCGACCTCCCGGTCGGCTTCGAGCCAGCGTCCAAAGAATGCGGCTAAAACGTTTGCGAGATCTCGCAAAAGTTTTGCGAGATCCCGAGTTTGTTTTGAGAAATCTCGCAAAAGTTTTGCGAGATCCCGAGTTAGTTTTGCGAGATCTCGCAAAAGTCCGTCTTAATTTTTTTTCTCCCATGTCCCCTGCGGGGCTCCGTATGAAATAATTATTATTATAAATTATTTCAAATTGTACACCTGTGGGTATTTAACCATCAGTGTTCTCGCAGTAGCTCGCAACAGCAAATATGTCATTGTGAGAATAAACATCAACTATATTTGCACTCATTACACTTTAATTGTATCATCAAGATCACAAATCAGAGGGCGTCTTATTAAAATCTGACAACAAACTAAAAAAAATAAATAAAAGGAAAACCAAATGGAAGCAACTTTAAATGGAGGTTATGTGAACAGTGTGATTTCAAAAAGTGCATGCCTTTAAAACCCTCATGGGTACTTTTTGGTCAACGACAACAGCAATGTGCTGCATGCATGCACTGTGGCTGAGAGTGCTGCCACTAATACAGTGGAAGAAAATCACACAGGCAAGGGAGTAATTTGACCCCACTCAAATCCGTCCATCAGACACTAACCAAATAGAAGTCAAAAGAATGAACGATAGAAGGAAAAAAGATAGAGAAGCAGCTAAACCACTGGGATTAGTGCTAAGTAACTAAATGGGGCATATCACTTTTCCATTACCAGAGACGAATAGCTATTTCAGCTGCTGGAATCTAAATAAAAAAAGGGAACTCTGTCCTTTCACAGTCATCGGTTCATTCATGTGTAAATGCCTTAACGTTCCTATATGAACAAATGGAGGTCTGCCATCTTTAGGCCCATCAATAAATAAAGTTGACACAAATAAACAGATAAATAAATAAATGTGAAGAGCCTGGAAAATGGGCATCAGTCAGCATTAGTGATGGAACCATGTCAAGCACGATCATGCTCGACTGGTGGGATCCTCTCAGTGTAGGAAGCATTAGTGCTGATTGCACTGCATTTTTGTTTGTGTTGGTATGCGTTTTCAGCTTTGTGCTGTCATTTAACTCTCTCAGTCTCTTTGCTTTCTTTAACGTTATACTACACTCTAATACCATAGAAGCATTTTTCCTTCATTGCGCGGTACACCTACTCCATCCATTCCACAGATGGCTTCCTTTTCTATTTCTTCTCCACACCTCTTTGTGTTCCCACTCTGCTATTTACCTCTCTTTGTGCTTAATGTTAACTTGTGTTATCTCATTTAAATAGGAACTGACTGATCAGCTGAGTGCATTTGCTCTTGAGAAAGTATTATGATAAGGACCATTACTTTTCATTTAATGTGTCTTAACCACTGCATAACAATTACCACACCCAAGAAATGGTCTACTGCATACATCCTTTTAAGCAAGGAAAACACCTTGTTAGTGAAAGTATGCACGTCCTACTAATGGTGCGACGGGGTTACTGTAGTTGTCACAGTTCTGAAACAGCCCTCACTGTTAACTGAAGGGTCTACGCACAGGTGCTGTTAACAGTTTCAAAAATAATCTGTCTGACTCATTTGCAACACACGAAAGGCTCTTATTCTTATTCTTACTGTACTATATTTCAGTTGGTTTTGTCATCATGTTTTTTTTTTTACTGCTTTCAGAATGCAAACGTTTAGTTTAGTTTTTTCATTTAATAGCAGCTTTTGCTATTTGTGTGTTAAATAACTAACATAAGTGTTGATTACAGAGTTTTATTCCACAGGAAGGAAAACAGAAGTGTAAGTGAACTAATTATCCAATACTCTTTATTATCTAAAAATACAGAACATCAAAGTCGCCATCTTCTAATTGTTAGAACGATGGAACACCTTTTTGCACTCCAGAAAGGCGAGCTGTGACATAATTAACCTTACTGAAAAACATGTTAAATTTAGCTTGTAACACTATTATGTGAAGAATAAAGCAGGAAAGCAATGTCAAGCTGAGTGCATGTGATTTCTTTAATATCCTTCTTCCCTGCAATACCTTTATTGGTGCGTCCTGTCAAATGGAGCATTAACCATTCTCTCTTTATCTGCATTCATAGGAATTGCTCGTATCACTCACTCTTTTCCTTTACCGCCATGTTACTCAACACCACATCAAGCCGTCACATGCAAAAGTAAAACATTCTCATTCTGTCTGACAGATTGTAGATAGTTGCTGACAGATCAAATGCAAACATCCGTCTGGACATTATGTCTTCCGCTTTAATAATAGCCACATCATATTAAGGACTTTTTAAAAAAATGACAGGCGAGGAGGAAGCATTTGATTCTGGCACCGTGTCTTATTGTCAAGGGAAGCCATAACCATACGAGATCTTATTCCACTGCACATTATTTGTTCTCTAGCTGATCATCGGTTGGCCCTGCTGCATGCCTAATGAACAATAAATAAGGTTTAATTCATCCGAAACAAGTTTCCCATCCCTCAGCTCTAAGCATAAGGTTGGATGAGATTCCACTGGAATTATATGAGGGCAATTTTTCAGCTAGTGGGATGGTCCAATTGCCACCCCTATATTTGGCTTTCACAGGCATTCCTTTGGCTTTAAGCTGTGCAACTTTATAGGTCTATTAGGAATACATCAAACAATGAATGGCATCAATCTTATTGTGTGAATGTGCCTTGGGTAAAAATAAGATAAAACTTTCCATTACGGGGCCTCCAAAGCACATTTGCCCTCCAAAATTGATCCAGTATTGACAATTTACACTTAGGGTGACCTTTCCTAACTGCCCACATACTTGAAAGCCAATATTATTTGGAAAGTGAGCAAGGAAATCACACATCCCACTGCAAACGCTCCAGGATGTTATTGAATATGATAAATTAGCACAGATTTGCCCTCTGCAGTTGTTCATTGATGATCCACTAGGCAGGAGAGCGAAGCTCTTCAACAACACCCTGTTCTAATTAAGAAAGACGATACTGGACATAAGTGTTAAGAGCTCTCAGGCCTCTTGATCACTGACTTTATTTCAAAAAGAAAAGGAAAGGAAAAGCACGTCCATAGGGGACGGAAGCAAACTTCCAAAGGTAAGTCTTTTCAAACAGGGAGCTGTAAAAGGGGATAATGGCATCAAAAGGGCAGTCGGACAGCCCCCTGTTGATACCTTGTAGTCAAGCAGATAGCTTTCGTGTGATTCAAACAGCAAAGGGGTTAGATGGTACTTAAGAGCAGAGGCAGGGGCGAGAGACCCCTGGTGTCCAAAGAGGAGGCCATTATTAAGATTTGATTTATCTTCTCAAATGCTCTATGTCACACTTCACTTACTTTACATCCTCTCTTGGCAGAGTCGAGCAACAAATCAGTTATGTGCCAAGGGTACTCAAATGGTACATAAAATCTTCATCTATATTTCCGTGATGGGTTTTCTGTTGAGGGTGAAAAATGATCAGGTGTACAGAAATGCCCTGTGGGTCAAAAGGACAGACAATGGCTTTGTCCAAGTCCTGGGACGAGAGTGGCTGTCCACGCCTCACTTCCTTTCCATCTGCCTTTTCTGTTTGGCTGCTGATAAATATCCTTATCTATGAGAAACAGGTGATAGATTTCAAGCCGTGCGTCTCCACAGAACTCTTCTCTCATCTGCTCTATTGATATCGCACATCTACTAAACCATCCACGTTGCAGTATGAGGCACCAACACCTTCTGGGCCTCTTTGCCTCAAATCATGTTAGCTCCACTTCCTTTAGGATCGCCTCTAGGGCTGCCCCGATGAATAACATCTATCAACACCCTAAAGTGGAGGCCAGGAGCTTGTGGAGGCAAAGAGCTTTAGCCCTCAACTCAGAGGCACCCTACAGCAATAGTCCCTATCAGATATGTCACACATGTTCGAATGTGTGTGTGCGAAACAGCCGAGGAGAACAACTGCCAGAGAGGTTGAGAGACAACACCGAGAGATAACACGATGAGTACAACATATGTGTGAGCAAATTAATTGCTAAGGGAATTACGATCACTATCACTTCCTGTGATGTAATTTAAGAAACAAATGGCTGACTTTCTCCCAGATCAGGGGAAAGATGAGAAAACAGCTGCCAGCCTGAACATATTGCAATTGTCTGCAAACAGAGGCGTAATATGCATTAGCAATCATTTATGTCACGAAGGTGGAAACCTTTACCAACCTCATCTTAAAGGCACTTTCCTTTGGACTTTTTATTTGCCTTCTTTTTTGCAGATTCATCCCCTTTCTGCCATAAAAATTTCATGAGAGAAAATAGATAATTTAATCTTCATTAAACATACAAGGAGCTCACTCTCTGGCCTGGCCGGCTGAATTAACTGCTGGGCTTCGAGGGATTAGACTGTTAGGCTGAAATTCCGTAACTCCGACGAGCTTTATATCATTGCATCTCTGTTTCTTAATGGAAATAAGATGATCGTTCTCTGTTCGCTGTCAAGTAAGTCCTTAAGAGACTTACTATACAGAACAGAGGAGGGAACTTTTGATGGACTGACCTGTGAAGGTGAAGCAGGAGACTCGGGCAGACAAAGGAAAGGAGAGAGGCCGTGGTTTGGGATTGTAATGACATTGAAAAGGCGGTAAATAAATAAGATGGGCTTGGATCTCTTTGAAATCTGATTGATGTGTCTTTTGGGATGCCCCCCAGTATGAAAGACCTACTGAGTCTGTGGCTTTCATCCCTGACCGAAAATCGATGAGCCAGGATGTATGAGAGGCTCCTGCTCTCTACCCACCAATCTCCTGCCAGAATCCCAGGTAACTGTCTCACAAGAAAGGGGATAAGAGATAAAAAAGGTGAATGGTAACTTATATCTTTTTAGTAAAACTTAATTTTAAATTACACTACAGCAAAAAAAAGCTACAATACACCCCAAAAAGGAAAAGCAACCTTCAGAAATTAACTTCCTGAAATGAGCCTGAACTCCAAAACAGCAACATTGTTTCCCTGGCCTCCATCAATCCATCCACTTTCTGTGTGTTGAATTAGGAATGGCTGGTGTAATTGCATAACACATGAGTATGGCCTCGCGGGTTAGATTTTCCATCTTACACAAAGTGGAGACAAGGAAATAGGAAATGCTTCTGGAATTGGGTGTAATTAAGACTGACGGCGGCGAGAATTGTGCTCAGCCTGACACTTGAGGTAGTCTGCTGAAGTATGGTTTAGCCTAAAGGACGACAAAGAACAGCATGCTGGGTTTAAATGAACTTCTTTCAACGCAAGTGAAGATTCTTGTATGACTAACGGAGTCTCTCTCACACACACTGCTCGCTTAAGGATGACAGGAGGTTAATCAAGCTTTAAAGCATGAGATTACAACAGACATGACAAGCAGGATTGAATAGATTTGCCACAATGTCTGCTATAACTGTTCTGAGAACCTTTCTAACAGAAAATTCAGGACTGAATTGTCATCCCTGAGCCAGACAGAAACCACATTTACACATAAACACAAATAATACTGCTTCACTGACCCGAAGAATATGTCGCCATTCTTGACGTACTGCAAAAATATTGTAGTACGTGAAACAAACAAACAAAAACACCACCAGTTCCCCACCTGACATGCTGAAATAGCAACCCAAAGACAAGCAGATACGTTGTTACACAATATGGACACATTGTTCTCTTTCATTAGATGAGACAAGGTATCCTTATTTTGCATAGCAACTGATTACATTTAGAAACAAATGTTCCCCTCTTATCACCTCAGAGTAGAGACTCCACGCGGCAGTTTATTAAACCAGGATGGTGCTTCATATAAATAAACAGGGAGCTGTCAGTAAACAATGCATTCTAGTAGTTTCACAGTGGTGTGCACTTGGTGGGAGGGTGGGGATTTACCGTAATGACGCAAAATCCATCATAAAGAAAAGTGTCATCCTGGTTACTTCCCCAAAAATAAGAAAACAATTTATGGGCACAAAATATGAAATTAACAGGAGGTTAATCAAGGCGAACAAAATAGTTTTAAATAAAGATGGGCAGTATCTAGTTTTGTAATTATGTGATCTCACTGGTCACATATTATTTCATATTGTGCAATAGTGTCTGAAGTGTCACCTTTTGGTATTTGCAGTGTTGGTAGCCAAGGAAGTAGTTAAGATGGATGTCCTCAGTGAAGGTTTATCCAACTATGAAGTTCCTTATGTCCTTTCAAACTTGGCAAATCATATAATCGATGTTAAGAGTTGTGGTGGTGGTTTTAATGAAAATTCTTTGCTTTTGAAAGTCCAAACACATTAGTGACCAAGGATGATATTCATGAAGCTTTCACTGTAAGTCAGACTGAATGCAGACATCTCTGCATTCATCGGCTGTGAAATCTGTTTTGTTAAATCGCAATTCAACGAAACAAAGGTGACTATTTTACCGCTTCAAACCACTGCATCACTCCAGCAAAAACATTTAGTTACAAGGAAAATACTTTCACAAGTGCTTTTATACTAACCTCTATGTTTATAGAGGGAGTTCAGCACAATGCTTGTATAGTAGCATTGATGAAGCTACAACAATGTGCCACTCTCATCCGTCTTCTGACCCTCTGTCATAAACAAGACTCTAATATACTTTAAAGAAATGACTCATATGGGACATGCTTGTGACAACATCATTATTCAGCACCACAGGCCACATGGCCAAGTGGCTTTCACAATAAAATGAACAAGGTTAGGTTTCTACAGCCCTGCCAGGCTTGTAGAAACTCTGAAATTCCAAATCAATTCATGCAACATAGAAACAAATAAAACCTTTTTCAACCAAATGTTCTTGGAAGTATTAGACATAGTGGCGCTAATATGAGCGCTCTAGTATTACCAATCTGTATTTCCACTCTGGACAGCAGGGTTTAAAAACACTCACAGCTGTTGTTGTGCACAGAGCCCAGCCTAACTTTATATAATAGGTTTTTTCACACCTTAAATACAACCATTAGGTTGTTCCCATATAAGAGTTTAAAGATCTTTAAAAACATCTGTCACTGCCAAGTGTTAACTTGGCATATATAAACTTTTTCACCTCTTTAGATGTCCACTTAGAGGTTATATCAAGGTAACTGTTGGATATGTGTGATTAAAGAACAAAAAACAAACAAACCAGCATACAAAAAGTGCAACATGACACCTTTAAGATACATCCACAAGCACAATATCAGGTTCTTGGACATGCAGCAATAACAACAAAAACACAGGGAGCCTGCACAGCATAAAAAGCAAGAATCCTTTAGAAGGACACTGTGTGCTACTGCGCATCAGCTGGACATTTACCAAACATACGGGGGAAAAGTAGGTGTAATACACAAAAACCTTGTGAGTGACCAAAGCACTGAGGTCCACAGACCTCTCCATCAGAATATTAGCTCAACATCACTAGAAGACAGGAAGTGCTATCATGCTGTGACAACAGGCTTTTAGGAAGAGCACAGAAATTAGATGACAACTGTAGCTGCTCCATAAGACAGGAACTGTGCTGAGACAACTTCCTTTTAGGGGTTGCATTAATCTCACAAGGTTTAACATTAAGGATCGAGGTGCTAATGCAAGGCCAGGTCATTTAATTACATATGGATTCTGAAGACAGAGCGTAAGATTCACGCTGTCACCCAGCATTAAAATCATTAATGTCCAGTTCAATGTTCTACTCTACTCCTGCATGGTTTCATGTGATCCTTTTATCACACAATACGAATTCTAGTAAGAAAATATGCTCCAACTTTTACATTCTTATGAATGACAGAATATTTTCTGTATTTTTTAAATTACCGATTCTATCTGAGATTTGTTTATTTGCAAGTCTCTAATCTCTACTTCTAATATACATAGAACAGGTTTTTGTCAATTCATGTCTGAAAACACTGGGGCTGATATTGTACTTCTTAGGGATATGTGTACCTATGCTGCTGCAAAAATGGTGAATAAATAACAATAATATAAATAACATTGTATTTCGATATTTTATGCACTTGATGTGACTTTGCAAATTATATTCTTTTATAGGTCCTGTGATTTTTATTTCATTTTGAAACATGTGGTGACAGCAATCATTTATTAATCATAGTTACAAAGGTCTCATAGCTTTTTTTTTTTGGCATATGTGTACCTGCACTATCTGATATCCTCGTGTTGGTGTTGTTCCCAGATCATCATACTACAGGTTGTTCCAGGATCAACATTGCAAGTGACCAATCAGAATGTTGTGATGTCATACTTTTGCGACTTCGGGAAAAAACGGCGTAAAACAAAAAACTGTACTTAAGCTGCGAGAAACCGCCTTTGTCCGCCGATCAACGGACCCTAACCCTGACCCTTTAATAAACGCTAAGCAGAATTGATATTGTCCTTGCAACATTGGATTTTCATAAATGCACGAATGGGTTGGTGCGCAAAAGAATAACGTCACAATAATGTGATTGGTCACTTGCAATGTTGAACCTGGAACAACATTTTCATGATGATCTGGGAACAACACCAACACGACGATATCAGATCATCCATGTGTACCTATGCTGGTGCAAAAATGGTGTATAAATAACAATAATATAAGTAACATTGCATTTCGATATTTTATGCACTTGATGTGACTTTGCAAATGATATTCTCTTATAGGTCCTGTGATTTTTATTTCATTTTGAAACATGTGGTGACAGCAATCATTTATTAATCATAGTTACAGAGGTCTCATAGTTTTTTTTGGCATACAGCAACTCTTCTAACTCTGACAGTTTCAATCTTTTCTCGGTTAAATGCTCAGCACAGGACTCTGCGTGTTGTAGACCAGCTCAGCTTGAGTGTTTAACAGGAAGGATGTGCAAGGTATGCAGCCAGGAAAAGTGCAGCAAGAGGAAAGGTGGTATTTGGGTTAAAATGATAGTTAAATACACACACCTAGAGTTCTGTTACCATAATTAGCACCCGACCACCACGGGGCTGGACTGGTAGGGCTTTGATCACCTGTAACAATGTTTGGGGGGGGGGGGGGGAAAGGAAAGAAAGAAAAGAAGATAGAGAAGGCAAAAATGAAGAAAAAGGGAAACAGACAAAAATGCATCAGAAGTGACACATTTCAGATATTGGCAGAAGAAGTCTGGCAAAAAATCCTTTAGGTTTGCTAACACACCTGCCCAAACATTCAGACACCGGCTCACAACAAACCCCAAAACAGAAATATGGAATGAAAACGTTACAGGCAAAGAATGGAGGAGGTTTTGTTTATAGAATGATGAGCAGTATTATAGCTGTTGAGACAAGAAGAAAGTGTGGGTGTGTTTGTTTGTTGTTATACAGTCTGTTATATGTGGAAAACGTAGTTAAAAAATAGTACGATTTTTTTACTGTAGCTTTAAACCTCAGCCTATGTGGAGAAAGCATGCTGTCCCCGTGCTTTGTCTCCTACAGTCGCTCTGTGATGGACTGGTGACCTGTCCAGGGTGCACCATGCCCATCCGCCAGTGTCAGCTGCAACAGGTTTCAGCCTCTTCTCTGATGTATAAAACAGTTGACTGAGAGGATGGATGATTGAGCTGTAAAACACTAGAATAACTCTGTCAAGGCAAATGTTCTAGTATAACTGACCCTAATCTAAATCAAATGTGCACTCAAAAGTAATGTCTAATTTGTCATTATATATATTTCTACTCTTATAATATATTATGAGAGTATATACTCTATATAATCTTCTGCTCTTTTATAAAAGATGCACACACAATTGTTTCACTTATATAACTTGTGGATGATCCAGAGGGACGGTTAGAGAGGCATTGGGTCACATAGGTAGAGTGTTACTCCTGCGAAATGCAAACTGATTTTTATACCTATTTAGTATGAGCAAACATAAATATGTAAATAAAACGAATCATCAGAACACAGGAAAGACAGACCCATGGTCAAAAATAACACGATGACATTGGCATTATATGCAAATTCATTTTTACAATTTAAAATCTAACCTCGAACCTAATTTTAAACACTTACAAGTGCAATTTGTCTATTTCCAGATTGCAGTTTTTGTTTTCTTTGATGTCTTTAATTTTGACATCTTTTTACACTGCAGGGACAGGTGCTCATATCTACCACTGGCAGACGCTACTAAAGTAGAGTACTCATCCAACAACTAACCTGCATGATAATCTGAAAGGCAATGCTATGCATGCAAGAAAGAGGAAGTGCAGCTACAGGTCGTGTTAGGCTAAAAACAAACTCCAGCTGTTCTGCTCTCCTGTTTGTTCTGCTTTTAACGTTTTTTTTCAAGCACTTCAGCCATTGTTGTGTTTACTGTTCATTTAATGACCTCTGCAGGAGGTTTCAATCGACTGTACAAAGGAAAAAAGCACTTTCTGGAGAGTGCTTCTTTGCATGTTGGATTGAGGGGAGACGAAATGCGACAGAACTGCATCTTTTGTATTACAAGAATGATCCGAAACTTACCCAACAATATTTAATATCCTATTGATAATTCTAATTCAATTACAGTATATCATAAATCATGCACCAAATATTAGTTTATTTGCAAATATGTCTGTAAATGTAAATATTGGGAAAAACAACCTGAAATGTATTTTTTAGACATAAACAAAACAATTTCTGGTCTGCCTTTAAAATATATCCTTGTGTTACTGTTCTTCAACATCTACAGCACAATCATCCACGCCAGCCAACTGTCTTTCTTTATTTTTTCCTCTTTCTTTTTTTTCTAATATGATTGCCAGTGTGAAGACAGCAGCACCTGTGACTCTTCTGCAGAGCTCTGACTTGCATATCAATTGACCCTTGCGCCCCGACTAGGTGGTACTCCTCTGGGCACGGCCTATTCATCATGGCAGAATGGAATACATTAGCACCAGGATTTCTCTAAATCAGCCTCGGCCCTACTGTTAAGTGCTTCATGAATGGGAAAGGAGCAATAAATTTCTAATGACCTACACTAGGACACATGCGTCCCTTTTTTTTCCTGTGCCCCCTGTTTATATGTACATATGTTTCTACACGTATCAACGCCGTATCTGTGTAATGAATCCTTGAAACAGTCGCACACAGGTACAGGCGGTGAACGAACGGCACTTTCACAGGAACGTTTAATTTAAATGATAGACAGCAGTGTTGCAAGAAAGCTATTACCAACTTAAAGGGACGAAGGTTTTTCTGCAGACGAGTGAAACTGACAGAAACAACAAAAAGTGCACAATGGCACCTAAATACAGTATTTTGTCAGTCGGCAGTCTGTCTTACCGTTGCGTGGCGTCCGTTTTCGCCGATCACGGAAGGCGGCCCCTGACTGCAGAGCCTCCATCAGGGAATCCATCACGCCGGTTTCGTCTCCCTCTGGAAGAAAGCACATAAGAGAAGCACAAATGTTCTGTTACAGCTCGTACATTATCACAGTAAAGTGCATAATAACTACAGACACTTGTATGACACACTGGCTCTAATTTTAGGCATCGTGTTGTGGGTGCTCTCTGACTACAGGTCACAATAAAAGAGTGCTTTATTCCTGAATAAGCGATAAACAATCCCTGCAAGTGCAAGAGCATTGAGACAGAGGCCTGTCACCGAAGCCTGCCTTTTTTTCAGTAAACAGCTGGGGAGGAGGAAAATACACTTAAGAGTTTAGTTTAGAGTTTAGAGGAGCCTCAGGATGAAAGCATCCAGTGATGGTCATTGACAGATATTCTTTCTGTGGCTAACGCAGGGGAGCTAAGTGCTCTTTACAAAGATTTAGTGTGGAGTCGCTCAATACCCGAGCGCTCTGTCTTGTTTAGTCAATGACACAGGGACTGGCCTTCGAAAAACATTCCCCTTGTCCACCACTCCCGCTGTTGTGTGGAGGAGCGGAGGCAGCCAGGACGGCTGACGGGACAGGTAGAAGACACTTGAAATGTCCATAAGGCCAAGACTATGATTAGTCGTGGACATACTGTGCACATGCAGTACACCACTCAATGGAAACTGGGTTCAGAAAGAGGCTTAGGTTCTATATCTGGGTCATCTATCTTTACGCCCTGATACTAATGAGTCAGAGGGGCACCATTTTTATCTTTCTGGTCCAGAACAGACATTATTTTAAACTAGGATCATTAGGGTGAGTTATTGTGGAGCTGAAGACTCGGTCATCAATTCTTTTGCGCATATGAGTGAACTAGCTCTTTCCCAGTGTTTACCATCAGGGTCCAGGCATCTTATTTCTGCACTGCGCTTAGACGAAGGGAAATATTCAAAAATAAGTGGAGACTTTTCCAACTCCTAGGATGATCAATCTTTCGTTATTTGTGTGTACACAACACTCAGGCAAATTGAATTTATGAACAAAACACAGTGACATGGATTGGTACACAAATAATTTGAGGAAGCGAGTGAGACCTGTGCATGTTTTTTGTTATTGTCCTTCAGCAATAAACCATCCCACCTGCAATCATTCATGGAAGTAAAAGAAGACAGTACGACTAAGAATAGAAGCATGTCGTGTGCTAATTTTAAAAAAAGCATCTCTTCAGTCGTACTCACTAATTTTACTCTCTATCTCATTCCTTCTCTTTCTTCCTCAAGTTCTTCCCAAGGGCTACTTTGAAATCAAAGTATCTGTTCCAACTGTGTGCTGTGCTTAAAAGCAATCCTGATTAAATCAAGCTTAATTAGACCAGCTTTATCAGAACAAAACCAAAGCTGCGCCAAGTAGTGCTTATCTCAAATTGCAGCACTACACCTCAGATAGCGAGCTCGTTGGTTAAAAAGGGGGAGCATGGGTTTCATCTCCTGTGGACCTGGAGAACAATGTGTTGAACAACTTGCAGCCTCTATAACTACATCAAATCCCAAGATCATTAGGTACTTGTTCTTATGTAGGCTAGTAAGGACACACTGTGAGTCTGACACAACGTGTTAAGTGGCAGGTAAACATTTATCTACAACCACTGTGGTACAAGAAACTTTTTGACAGCTCCTTCTTCACTGCCTTCTTCGTGGAGACCTAAACATCACAGGGGGCACCTGACACTTTGATCAATTCGTCCTACTTCTAGCTTAACTGTAGCACAATTCATCATTTGTAATGGCCAGGACTTTGGAGCCCTAGAAGACGGAGGTTCAGGGAGAGGACTGCAGACAGAAAGAACCAAAATGACTAAAATGGGAAGCGTTCTCCCCAGTTACTTCACAGCGTTCAATTAACTATGTCCTAAGCTGTCCAAAGCTTAAACTTGAGCAGGTCTTTGCTTTACCAAGAACTTCTCCCAACTGAGCCTTCAGACTGTCTGAACTTATTAACACACACACACGGTGTATATATTCTACAAATCTGCAAAGACAAAGTAAGCATTTATTCGGGGAGAAAACTGCACATTATTTGACTACACTTATTCCACTAATCCTCAAAGCAAACTTTCTCCATTGCTTACTGTAACATTGCCCACTTAAGCAGATATTTCTGCCTTATTCCTGCAATTCACTCATCTTATTTTGAGCTGTTAAACCTAAGGCAAATATTCATCTGCTTCTCATTAGCAGCTCTGGTACACTGCATGGTGTGGAATTACAGAAACGCTAACCTTTTATGCCCACAGATCTTTCTCAAGAGGAAAGATCCCCCCTGCTCACAGGAAATTGCTTTCTAAATGGGTTAAGATGGGCTAAGACCCAAGACATTGACAAACCCTTCCAGTGATGAAACACCTATGCGGACACCTTAACAGACAGCCCCGAGGTCCTTAATGATCTTATTAAAGCTTCTGGAAGTGTGGGACATGGTGGCAGCTTTTGCACTTTTAGGTATTTTCTTAAAGAGTTAAATCTTTAAGATCACAACCAAAGCTATGAAGCTTTACCTCCCAGATAGAGATGATCTACTGTTTCCATTTATTTTCTTTGATCCTGCTTACCTCACTTCACCTGGATATCAGGTAGTACCTGGCCCCAGAAGCTGAGCCAACTGTAACTGAGTTCTAGGGATTGGCTCTTATATTTACAAGTAGCACTATCACGTTTTATAATTAAGAGGGATAGAAAGAGCAATGCGGTGTCAGAAGGATTGGGATAAAAACTAAACTTGTAAGATTATTATTTCACTAAGAAAAAAGTACCTTCAGTAAGACAAGTATCATTCACCAATCCCAGGGGCACTTTAACTTTGATAATAGTAAAGGGAGGTAGGGGAGGGATGGGAGAAGGATGAGCAGAGATACTGCAAGCGTATCCTTGATTATGTACTATTATGTAAGCATAAGATAACAAATGAAAGAATTAAGAAGGATCAGGAAGAACACACAGTCAAAGTCCGCCCACAGAAGGCAGCACTGGGAACCAAAGTAAAGAGGTGGGGTGGGATTATTGACATGGACTAGTGGAGCAAGGCAAGACACGAGGGTGTGAAAGCCTTCTTGAAAACTTTGTGGATAGGTATTTTTTTTTACTTTTAATCACTACTAAAACTTTCCTTTTTGCTAAAGCATATAGTTAGGGCTGGACCAGGTGACCCTGAATCCTCCCTTAGTTATGCTGCAATAGACGTAGGCTGCCGGGGGATTCCCATGATGCATTGAGTTTTTCCTTTCCAGTCACCTTTCTCACTCACTATGTGTTAATAGACCTCTCTGCATTGAATCATATCTGTTATTAACCTCTGTCTCTCTTCCACAGCATGTCTTTATCCTGTCTTCCTTCTCTCACCCCAACCAATCACAGCAGATGGCCCCGCCCCTCCCTGAGCCTGGTTCTGTTGGAGGTTTCTTCCTGTTAAAAGGGAGTTTTTCCTTCCCACTGTCGCCAAAGTGCTGCTCATAGGGGGTCATATGATTGTTGGGTTTTTCTCTGTATCTATGAAGCGCCTTGAGGCGACTTTTGTTGTGATTTGGCGCTATATAAATAAAATTGAATTGAATTGAATTAAAACATATACTGCAGCCTGGACTCACATTTCATGTGATACAAATTCCTGTTTCACGTTTGTTTAGTAGCTAAATAAATATGTTTATTGCAGATTAGTATAGCCACAAGCAAATATATGTTCTACTAACAAACGCAGCATGAGGAATGTAAAGGTAGGAAGAGGGAGAAAGACTCAGACGTGGATGCTCACGATGAATTAACTGAGATATGGTTCTTGCAAGTTTTGCAGAAATCCGATGCATCACTGACGCCTCCTTCAAAACACTTGTCAGTCAATGACCAATTAGAACTAAAAAGCTTACATAATGTACACAAACTAAACAAAAAAACAACATCTATTTTTAACTTGGGCCAATTAGAATCAGTCATCTACAACACTCAAAATATGCACTGCAATGTAAAAGAGCAGCTGTCACCTTGAAAATGTGACGAAGCATAATTATTCGAAACAAAAAAGAAAAAAGAGAAACATGTACCATGCACCAAAGGCATGGCACTGCTATAATTACACAGGAGTGTCAACAATGCCTGTTCATAAATTCAATTTGCTATCTGTCACCCCCTGCATGTTTTTTTTCTGGGGAGAAAAACCACAGTGGATCAATTGAGAAATCAATTTCTGATGGCTCACATGCTGCCTTCATGATTCATCGAGGGGAAAAGAGACAAATAATTCTCAGAATCCTAAAAAGCTTCTGGCTTCAAGTATGGATTTCTAATATAATGGCAAATTATGATATCCCGTATGCCATGACTCAAAGTGCTAGCACCAGTACGACAGGTTGGTCAGCTAAAACAAAAAAAGCTATTTATGTAGATTTATTTCAATCAATCTTATTTTTTTTCCACTATCCTCTAAATTTCTATTCACTTAAAATACTTTGCTCTAATCAAAGTCTCTCAACATAAGGCATAGGAGAGCTGTCTATTATCCACTACTATCCACTATCCTTCCACTAGCAAATTCCTGAGGCTCATTTGCACTGTAATGAGATCTAATGAGAGCTTACCGGCCTCGTGCTTGATGAATTGAACCCACTGTGAGAGAAGAACACAGTGAGAGTTTAACCTCACTGCAGTCACCCTTCATGACTTTAGTAGACAAGATTAGAAGGGAAAGGAAGAATAAAGAGGAGAGGAACAACTCATTCTTAGTTTTTTCTGCTTGCTGGGATTGTTTTTGAACACATTTGAGCCCATCTGTTCCCCCACAGAAAGTCACCTGTGCAATTAACCTGGACCATTAGCCGTGAAACAAAGGCCTCGGTGGAGGGGGGGTGGGTTTCTGCTTTATGGCCAGGTGGAGAGGCAACAACCACACTTTCTTTTAATCTCATCTCTCCAGTCTCACATGCATGCACCTGGTTTTGTGTTATTTTCACACCTGAATTCAGGCTCGGCCAGCTAGATATACACAACCACCTGCATTAGTCAACACCGCCTTCCTCTCACTGCCCTGCTGCCTGCTCTCTAACTAGCTAGCTTTGAGCACAGTAACCCCTTTTACTCACCCACCTGCCCTTCTGCCACAGCAGAGGGCAGACAAAGAGCATTACTGCTGCAGAGAACGCCCGAAGGAGAGGAATCGTGCACCTGTTAGATGTCTTTCTTTTTGTTTTGACCCTTTTTTGTTACCGTATCCCTGCAGCATCGCTGCCCATGACAAAAGCTTTGGCACAATAATCCGAGAAACTTTTCAGAATGGCCGTAGTCTTTAATAAGTGTGTGCAAGCTTCCTAGTTCCACTTGAATGAAGAATGAAAAAAGAAAGGAGGACGAATGGGAATTGAAGGGCAAACTGGCTAATGCAAAAGAAGAATTTGCCTGCTGATTGGTCTGGACTGTTTTACTGTAACAACTAAATGAGCAAAGCCACTCATGTCCTCTCTAACTCAATTAGGGATGCTCCCACAACTCTCCATTCCAGAAGGAATGCCACTACTTGCTACTACTTAACTTGTGCTGTGAGGTCCAGTTTGGCGCCAGGGTCAGGGGAAAGTAAGCAAGGAAGACACTCAGATCCAGAAAAACGTCTCGCAGTAATAAAGGTGGGTGGAAGGTGAATGGTGCATTGTGCTGACATGCATAAAGTACAGAGAAGTATTGGTAGGCTGGCCTGGTCACTGCAGGCTTGATCTCACACACTGAAAGGATGACTGCCCTGACTACGAGAGACTGGAGGAAACGTGCAAAGAAGTTGGATGTCGACAAGGGAGAGATGAAAGTGGATTAGCCGCCGTGGCGATTTGCATTCTGCGGTGGAACGAAAGCCCTAGCGATGCCCCGAATAGCTGGATGCATGAATAAGTAAACAAACAAAAACAAAAATAAACCCTCCATCTGGATGGATGCTGCTAGGCCCCAAGTGAGAAACAGTAGGGAGGGGACGCTGGGAAATGGGAAGGGGGGGAAGAGAAATGCTTTCAACATAGTCATCACCACACTCTGTTTCCTCTGCTATCATTTGCTTCTACTGCCTGCAGGCCACCCAAGTTAGCATACTGCTATCACCATCTATCCATTGCTTTTGGCTAGTTCGGCCAGTAACACCAACACACAAACAACAGCTCCAACCCAGCACTGACAGATGTTAAGATGACACAGTTTAGATGAGCCACATGGGGTCATCGTGTCAGGGTGCCAGCAGGGCCATGCCTGTCCTCACATCAGAGAAGACCACTATTGCCCTTTTTCCATTAATGAGGTTCTGCTTAATTTAACAACATTATGGTAGCGACTGACCCACATGAATTTTTTGAAGTGACCTCACAGCAGGCCATATACAATAAGGTCCAAAAATATAAACCAAACTTTCCCTGTTAAGTGATCCCACTCTGTGGTCTTGGTGGGGACACGTTTATTTTCAGTACTGTTTCTGTTTTACCTCATGCAACATTTTTCTTGTGTCATTGTCTACTCATCAGCAAAAAGCTGCTGTTTAGCTATTGTGAAAAGCCGCAGTGCGTATAACTCTTAGGTCATTATCTTTACAAACATTCAGCTGGCCTAGTGCTTGTGAAGAAGTCCATGCAAAGATTTCGGCTTAACATTTTAGTGTCTCAAGGCTGGGTCCTTGAGAGGGAATGGTGTTTCATTGTGCAATGCTATCTGCAGCAATGATGGAGGAGGTGTACTGCGGTTTGGTTTAAACCTCAAATCTCTAAAACATAAACAAGTGAACAATGCCGACTTTGACTGTGCTTTTCGGAAACATGGACAAGAAATATAAAGTATTGGTGCTACATCAACATGACAGGTTCTGATGGGAGTTTCTAACGTAAAGTAGAATCAATGGAATCTTGGCTGAATGGTAAAAAAGTAAAAATGTGTTTATAAAAACCTCGCCCCGAAAAACCAGGGTCAGTTAAAAGATCAGGTAAGATTAATGCATTGCCAAATAGCCAGTGGAAGAATACTGAGCTGCTCTAACGATTGTGGATTTCATCCATCCTGCACAGAGTCTTTATTTTTGATGAGTGGCATATTTGGATAGTGGATGCAGTTTTGGAATCCAGATCAAGATAACATCTGAACCAAACCCCACATGGGCTGTTCACATCAGTGAAAGGCGGTGCTGCCTGGGGAAGCTAAATGGATTTGACGGTCTTTGTAGTGAGGGTAATTAGGTTTGATTGACTGTAAAGTGACTGGTGAGGTCCAGATCTGGGAGGGGAAGTGATCAGACACTTGAACCACCCACAAATTAATGAGATTCAACTGTGCCGGAGCTGATTTCACCAAGCAGAAGAAGATTTTTCTGAAAGCAATGGGTACAGAAGGAAGGAGGAAACAAAGTCAGAAATGACAGTGATTAGAGATGAGCTTCTTACTTCCTAAAATTACATAAATAACACACTTTTTGTTTTTGTTTGCATTTCTCCTAATACTAAAGAATATCAGAAAAAACTCCAGTTCACCTTGAAAAAGTGATGCAAAATGCAGACAGATAAAAACGATTCCCTTGCTGCCTTTAATTGCTAATGAGTGGGGTATTTATCATGAAATACTAAAAGCTTCCCCATAAAGCATGAGGGTCACTTCAGTATGCTGACGTTTAATTTTAGAGACATACTGGAAATATCAAAATCGGGGAATTTAGTGGATGACTATTTCATTGTATTACTTTCATTTGCAAAATGGCATTTTTCAACAAAGTGTATTTAATCCTTGCATGCCTTTTTTCCCCCCCTACATATTTCAGTTTATTCTGTTTGGGCCGAGAGCACTGAAACGCAGTCCTCTATAATCTCTGTGCCATCATCTCCTTGAGGCAGATCCCGATTCTTCCCGGAGATACAGCACAATCTAACATGCTGTAATTTATTAGAATAGGTCTATGACAGCAGATAATCCTGGTGCCCTTGTTCCTGTCTTTCAGGGTAATAGCAGAATTCACCGGTCCATATGCAGAAGTTTCAGATGATGGCTTGCACTTTTTGCACTCTAAATTGAGACAGCTTACACGCAAGGACAAAGAAAAAGCAATTTGTTCAAAGTTTGGCATTACACTGCACTTACATCCACATGCAAATGTAGCAAGAGATTTCACATTTCAGAAATCACAAATCTATAACTAGACAAAGAAGGCACGGATGGTCTTTCGAAGATATTCTTTTTTTGTGGAAAAACAGGTAGTAAACTCAGACGAGTGGTTTTATATATCACTGTTGAATTCTGAAAGGTCTATTCTTGCTCGTCATATTATATATCAAACAAGAAGGTCAGTTTCAGTGCTCTAAAACTGGCTTCATTTTCTAAGCTAAGGTGAGGAAAAGAGAGAATATGTCTCAGAAGTATATTTTTTTCTGGGTTTTGACCTCTGTGTCTCTATAAGCTATCTCCCCTGGTAATATTGTTTGCCATGTCTGCTGTGCTGTGGAGCCACATGCATACCTAGACAGCCAACCTGTCCAACTCACTGCTGCTTGTCAATCCCTGTCTATGATCACCTGGCTGGCATGGCTGCAAAGCAAGTATGCACTGGCCTACCGGCAGCTGTCAGTGTCACACAAAACCATCAATCTACATCTCTACTGCTGTCATTCCTGACAGCGCTCTGCCGGCCACAACCAGCCAACCAGCTGCAGAGAAATATGTAATTTTAATTTAGCATGCCACAATAATTGACACTTGCTCTTCAGAAAATAAATTCTTTGCTAAAAAAAAAACCAAAACTTTACAAGCACTATTATGACAACATGTTCATAAGAGGGTAAATTTGATTCACATTCCAGTACATTCTAATGTACGTGTAAAGTTACATGTATGTCATCTTGATTGCACATTTAAATGTTATACTGTGTCTAACCGAACCTAATCTAACCTAACTAAGCTCATTTATCTTATATACATTGCATATACTCCTTATATACAAGATAATGAGGTTGGATAAATAGAAACTGTAGAATAAAGAACACGTAATAATTACATAATTGCAATTACATTAAAATGAACAACAAGCGATATTTTACACAGCAGGCCTCACATACAAGGTCTTAAATAATCAGGCCCCATCTTATCTTAATGACCTTGTAGTACCATATCACCCTATTAGAGCACTTCGCTCCCGCTCTGCAGGCCTACTTGTTGTTCCTAGAGTATTTAAAAGTAGAATGGGAGGCAGAGCCTTCAGTTTTCAGGCCCCTCTTCTGTGGAACCAGCTTCCAGTTTGGATTCGGGAGACAGACACTATCTCTACTTTTAAGATTAGGCTTCAAACTTTCCTTTTTGCTAAAGCATATAGTTAGGGCTGGACCAGGTGACCCTGAATCCTCCCTTAGTTATGCTGCAATAGACGTAGGCTGCCGGGGGATTCCCATGATGCATTGAGTTTTTCCTTTCCAGTCACCTTTCTCGCTCACTATGTGTTAACAGACCTCTCTGCATTGAATCATATCTGTTATTAATCTCTGTCTCTCTTCCACAGCATGTCTTTATCCTGTCTTCCTTCTCTCACCCCAACCAATCACAGCAGATGGCCCCGCCCCTCCCTGAGCCTGGTTCTGCTGGAGGTTTCTTCCTGTTAAAAGGGAGTTTTTCCTTCCCACTGTCGCCAAAGTGCTGCTCATAGGGGGTCATATGATTGTTGGGTTTTTCTCTGTATCTATGAAGCGCCTTGAGGCGACTTTTGTTGTGATTTGGCGCTATATAAATAAAATTGAATTGAATTGAATTATTGGAAATTTTGCTTAACGTCTGTTGGTTTGAACCTTGGCTCTGGGATTTTTAAAAACACTGAGAGAAAATGTCACATAGTCAACCTCAACCAGATGTTTTGTGAAAAAATATGAAGATGAATAGACTATGTGTCGTCACAAACACAAACATTTTGCCTAAACATATTTATCTGCTGTAAAAATCCCAGTGAGCGACCAAATGTATGGATCCACATTCTGTCAGTGTGTCTGCCAGCTGTTGCAGTGGACCGACGCTGGGTGGGCTCGAATTCTGTCTCTAAAAAAATGATCCCTTTGCAAGTAAAACATGATCATAAAAACAGCATCTGTGCAGCCGCTGCGTTTAGTTTTAGGGTTTTAGGAATACCCTGTAGTACAATTATAAGAACTGATTTTACTGAAATATAGTTTTCCGTTCAAATATTTTTCTTTTGAGATCCGCAATTAGTAAAGTAATAAAGTTGGATAACATTTCATTGTGTTTCAAACTGAGTTAGCAGGCAGTTGGTACACTCATAAAAGGTAATGTGAACTTCATAACCAATATGCTTTAAAGCTTTATATTCTTCAGGTTGATGGTGTATTTTTAGATGTTCATGCGAAGGGAACGTGAACACAGAGCAGCAGAAACCGAGATTAGTTTTGTATCTTTTTCTGAGAAAAATAGACAAAAAAAGAAAACAAATTTTTCATGGACTAAATAAAATGTTTGACTTATTATTTTTTTCTGTTTTTTCTGGTGTTTACTTCCTTTTATGTGCCTTATGCCAAGCTGAATCGGGCTCAAAGAAGCATGTGTGCTTCCCGGCTCTGTTCAAAGCTTAGTGAATTTGACTGGGGTATACAGTTGACATGTGGGTTCAGACACTTGCCCCAGACGGGGGCACTGACCTCAGAGATGCCAGCCGAGCAAGCGGCCAAAGGGGTCTGCTACTCTTCACAAATGCCTTAGAGAAGTAAAGTCCAGATGCTCTACCATGCTTGGGCACTTGACACACTCAGCATGCTGTTTGTGACATTGTTTCATATGCTGCAATAAAAACGATCCCGCTGCGCTGAACCATCTTCTCGTGTTTCAGACAGAAGCATTCGTTTGGATTTATTCTACAGTGTTCAACAGTTATTTCCAGTGAAGTAAAGTGATTTAGTAAATGCTGAACATCTGGTCAGTTGAAGAGAATATGGAAATCCACTTAGAGCAAATTAAAACAAATGGGGTGACTGGGTAATGATTTCATAAGCAATTTCCTACATTAGGATTTCTAATACTTCACAAAGAAAACGTGTTCAGCGCTTGTCTCATCTATCAATCACGCTTGTTGACGAAGTGTGCGTGTCACTGAACGTAGAGAGAGCATAATCGCAAGTTTTATCAACTAGGAAATGGGATTTTTCGGGGAGGGAGGGGGAAATGATTGTCCTACTGCATTTGTCCGTCAACCCTCCCCCACCCCGGTGCCATCCTGGCACAAGCTAAATGAATTAAACTCCCATTAAATATGTATTTCGTTCTTAATCATTTGCAAGCGAAGAGGATTAGGTTGCAATTTGTGAAATGACATCAAATCTATCCCTTCTCAAAAATAGCCTCTTGAAATGGCATTAAACTGAATACTATGATCCATCAAAGACTCTTTTAAGCAATAAAATGAGAAAATCTGTAAATCCATAAAACAGATAAGACAATGACCTGAGCATAATTCTCATAATACAGCAGCCATATGTTTACTCTAGCTGCTTATGTTAATGGATTTGCAATCTAAATTTATTTATATTTGATCTCATTGTCTCTCTCTCTCTTCCATCTATCTATTTAGCCTACAAACAAATTTAGTATACAATAAAGACTATAATAATTCTAGCCTTTCAACCTTCAAAAATACTAAATTATTTTCAGACATAATTAATTAAAGGTGAAAGGTATTAAACGATCCATCGCTGGGAACACTGCTGACGCTCAGGCTGAAAAAGTGATGTGAAAATAACTAATTCGGTAGCACATGTAGGATTGTAGAACAGGATTGGAGAAAAAAGCCAAGAATCTTAAGCCGAAGCTGTTAACTGGAGAGAAATGGAGGGAAAAAGTAAGACGTGAAAGCACCAAATATCCTGCAATGTGTGTTCAAACCACACAGCTTAAAGGAAAGCTGAGAGACAACAGAAGCACAAACCACCGAGCTGCTGTAACCTCCAACCTGCTCCTGGCTCAAGTTCAGATTCTCATTCACAGAATACATTTAACAATCTCTGCATTCGATTGATCTTCCTCTGATTACATTCCACATATGCAGACGTTAATTACGGACATTTAAAGCCCGTGTAGGTAAGAACCTTCTCATTAGAAAAAAACACAGCTCAGGATTGATACAACTTGAATTTTAAAGTGTATATTTCATAATTTCAAAGGTCATTGTTATCGCAAGAGTCCAACGAGCCAGGTGCTGGTGCTACTGGTGCACAATCCCCACTATCTCCAAGGCCGCAGGCAACGTTGCCCATGTCATCCTTATGTTTTATTCATACGAGTCATATTATGGCATTCAGAAACTGAGATCAAAATCTGCTCTGGCAGAAATATTTAATATCATACCTACTTCTCTATCCTTCTCCATCTGGTTAGCCAGAATGAGAGAGAAGGGTAGACAGGCTCCCTCAGCTCAGACATGTTGGATTATTAAAAGTGAGGCTTTCACAGAGGTCACTGCTTAGGAAAAAGAAAATGCAGCATGCATCAATTATCTTGGAGAGTTTGTGGCATACTGAGAACTGTCTTGTCACATTTCCCAATATGGCTGAGCTACAGAGAGGTCTCTGCCTGGTGCTGACATTTAGAAGTTGGTAAATTGTGAAAATCCCAGTCAATTTGTGCAAAAGAAGAAGAAAAAAAATGAAGAAGAAGAAAAGAACACACTGACTGCTCACAAAGCCCCTCCAGGCTTGAAATATCTTCTCAGTGTCATTGGAATAACTACACACAGGCACCAGGCTCTGTCACTATTATTTTTCATGTGTGAACAACTGTGACTTTCATTGATCAATACACGGCTTACTGGCATTGCTTGAGGACACAGTCTAATTCTAGCTATTTGCAACATTAAATGTAACATGCCGCCTGAAAACAGCCCATTGCTTCGACGAGACCAATGGATAAATGGGCCGATGGACTAATAAAATGACCACAATCATACTGGACGTCTAGAGAACAAGCGTTAGCCTTTTCTATATGTCGTGCACAGCTCTCAATCTTTACATGCCCACAAATATTTCCTTGCAAGTTCTTTTGTATCCCGATGGAAGCTGGTAATAAAACTGAACGACATACACTATGTGAAATATGTATAACAAAAAATATGTCTGTCTACATACATGGACAAAACGTGACGTAACGTGTAAACATAACCTCTGTTTTGTTTGGAAACATTGTGCTAGGTATCAAAATAAATATAGAATTCCTTCGTAGCTAAGAAAGATAAGTTCTGCTCCTCCTACACACTATCCTCTTCCTTCAGTTCAAATCTATGTGAAGCAGATTTCCACGAAATCCCCTTCCATCCTCCTGTTCTCGTCCTCCGAGTTCTCCTATCTCCGGCTCGGTGGCGGCACGGGGAGAAGTGGCGTACCTTTGTTCATGTCAATCAGCTGCTTCTTCTTCTGCTGGCGCTCCTGCTTCTCACGCTCTGCCTTCTCCTTCGCCAGCTTGGCTCTCTTGATCTTCTCCTCCATCTCCCTTTTCTTGTGGTTCTCCTTCACTGCTTCCTGATGAGACACACGCGCAGAGACACAAACACAGATAAAATCAGAATTTGGCTCCTGCCACAACCACTTTTTTAAGCATATTCACTACTGTATAGTGTTCAGAAGCAGCAGCATGTCATTAGGAAATTCTACTCAGAGGAAAGTTTGATAGTTACAGATAAACTGCTGGGAAAAAACACAAAAACAAAACAGTTTGTCATGCTTTATGTTGCTGCTAGACTTACAAAGTTTTATTATCACAAGCTCATTTGTTATGAAAAATACATCAATATGGTTGTATGGACATGCCACAACATTAAAAAGTGTAGCAGAACTGTGATGGTCTCTGAGGAGGGAAAAAGATATCATCTTTGGCCTACTTCGTGGCCAGCTGAAATGTCAGGAGTCAGAGAAAGAGAGATAATCAACAGTACGTATTCAGCCTTTACAAATGTGTCAGTTTGTTCTTGTGCCAACAGAGAATAAGATGCAACCAAGTGACCTTTGAAAAAAAAAGTTGTCTCATTTCAGGTCTGTGGTGCAGCCCTGGACAGGACCCATTGTAGGTGGGTGTACACGTGGGAACGGTTATGCTGTATGTATACATATACATTAGGGCTGCCACAAACGATTATTTTGATAGTCGACTAGTCACCGATTATTTTTGTGATTAGTCGACTAATCAGATCATCATCCATTGGACGTAAACGTACAGCTTATTGCACCAGCAGCATCTGCTCTTATATAACTATCATTAGCTTACAGCTTTAAGTGTTTATGGTCTGTGCTAACTAAAAATAAAGACAAGATGATAGTTTATTAAATTTTAATGAAATTTGCAGATTGTTTTGGTGAAGTTTAATAAACTCCTTGTTATCTAAAATATAACAGGACACCGGAGTAAATTCTCCAGCATCTCACACTTCTGATAATCAGCTGTCTGCTTGACGTTTATTCAGCTGTGTAAAAACTATAACTTTAATCTCAGCCAAACCGATTTACTCAGGAACAAATAAAATACTGAAAAAAAGGCAAACAATAACATTTTAAAGTTATCTAAGTGACTTATATATCATGTTTAACCTGAGTAGCGAAAGACAGCAGTGGGTTTTAAGACGATTTGCCGGGAGTCCGGTCTCTAGTGAGCCTAGCCCCCGGCTAGCTATCGAGCTAGTGGCTAACAGACGTCTCCGAAAACGTCGGCGCGCTTTTGAAAATATGTGGTGTCTTGATAAACTGAGCAGATATTTGAGGTTTACACAGCTACATTCTCGCCTGAAAATATGTTAAACGTTTATTTTGTGACCCAGAAAGAATAATAAGAGTAATATTAAAACTAACTAGCTGCCACCATTGCTGGAAACTGAGCTGGGCTGCGCTATGAATTCTGGGACACAGCTTCTTCTTCTTCGGGGTTTAACGGCAGCTGGCATCCTTGTACATGCAGTGCTGCCATCTTCTGTTTCAGTCCGTTATTACACTCTTAAATCCTACTACTTATTCCTGCGTCTTTTGTGATCTTACAAAGCTTCAAATGACGCGTCGACTATTAAATCAGTCGTCGACGATTTTGATAGTCGACGTAATCGTGACTAGTCGACTAATCGTGGCAGCCCTAATATACATGCATATGTGCCTATGGTGAAAGCCATTTTTGCACTCCTGCTTATTGTGGTGTTCCCCTCGTGCATGCATGTGTGTGTGCATCAGTAAGTGAAGGCATGGCCCCGTCTGTGCACTGATATAATAAGTGGCGACAGTAGGCCCCCCATCTAATGCCCCTGTGGTCCTGATGTGTGTGTCGTGTTGGCAGCTAAGACAGAGGGATTATGGGGATTGTGGGAAAGGAACAAGGAAAAAGCAGCTCATCATGCCAGTCAATAGCAGAGCTTTCCTCCATGTCCAAGGACACGAGCCCTCATTGTCACTGTCTCCTTGTTAGATGACAAGGGCAATGAGAGAGAGCAAGAGAGAGATAGAGGGACAAAGAGGGGTAAACGGGTGTTGTAATAATGAAGTCGTAATAGAATAAAAGAAAGTCATTTAAAAAAATAGGGGAGGGTGTTAGTATTAGCTGCATTTTGAAAATGGACCAAGTTAAATTTTCTTTCTGTGGCTGAAAAAGATTTGTAAACACTCACATTTCAACCAATATTTTATCATCATCACATTCAAGCTGTGCAAATGAAACAGATACAGAAGACAAACTAGTCCGAACACTATGTTGCTATTTGAAGTTCGTAAGGCAGTGCATGGGTATATATTTAGTAATAAAACACTTTTTTGCTCAAATAAGAGATTATTTGAGTTCAAAATGTTCAAAATGTTTGTCATCGTCTGCTGACAAGATTCATTTTGGGGATACTGTCACTGTAATCTCGACACTTACAGCATTAGTTGCTGTAAATTATGCAGATTGCATAAAAAATCCTGTCGGCAAAACTTATTTTAAACAAACAACTAATTCTGACTGTAAACATGATTATGCAACATAATCATGTTGCTCTAATCAAACAGCACGACTAATTACCATAGCACCAAACATGTGTTCACTCATAGTGTTCACTCTACCATTCTCTTTGGCCACCCCAATTTTGCCACCGGCAGCGACTGATTGTATCAAGTCTCATTTTCTTGGCAGAAGAGGAAACCATCATCATCATGAGATCTGCTTAACAAAAACACACCTCATACAGACAACCTGATTTAAACCCATATAACACATAAGGCAAGAATTCGGGTTCCTCTTGAAATGCTTAGATATTGTTTATAAATTCTGAAGACTAAGTTATGAAAGCACATGCATTACTTGCACATGCAAGTAACAATATAATTTGAAGCAACCATGAAAATGTTTATTTTTGGCCATGGCGTTTGTCTCTAGGTGATGCTCATTACTATAATTAGTTGCACAAGAGGTTAATTATTTATTAAATTTTTTAAAAATTTAAATAAAATAAAAAATCCCACTGAGAGCTCAAGAAAGATTCATTAACCTCGGTGTTACTGATGCGTCTTACACTACTGCAACATTGTATACAAAACGAGTAATGACTTTTCTAGCTTACTATATCCATAACCTGAATGTTACCTTGTTGCAAGTCCCCAGACTATTAATGCTTTATTTTTTGTTGTTTGTTTTTCTTTAACCTTGATTTTTTAATGTCCCTGATACCACAGAAATTAGTCCTGGGGCTCACACTCCAATCATTTATATACACAAAGGCCACTCCATAAGGTACACCTGCTCAACCGCTTGTTAACCCAAATATCTAATTAACCAATCGCATGGCAGCATCTCAGTGCCTTTAGACATGTAGACATGGTCAAGACAATCTGCTTAATTTCAAAGTGAGAATCTCAATCTGGAAGAAAGATTATTTTGAAGAAGTGACTTTGAATGTGGCAAAGCTCCTGGTACGAGACAGGCTGGGCTGACTATTTCAGAAACTGATGATCTTCTGGGATTTTCTTACACAAACCCCTCTAGGGCGTACAGAGAGTAGTACAGAAAAGAGAAAATATCCAGTGAGCAGCAGCTTTTTCAGTAAAAATGTCTTGTTGATGCCAGAGGTCAGAGGAGAATGGCCCAAACTGCTTCTAGGTGAGAGGAGGGCAACAGTAACACAAATAAGCACACATCATCACAAAGGCATGCAGACGATCATCTCTGAATGAAGAGCATAGTGAACCTTGGAGCAGATGGGCTACAACAGTGGAAGTCCACACTTGGTTCCAGATCTCAAACCAACAGACATATTTGAGATGTGTGGGAACATGTGAGTCACACAATGCCGTTTGTTTACAGCACCTTTTGTAATCTATGCCACGAAAAACGATGGCAGTTCAGGTACTCGCAAGGTGTAACTAATGAAGTGGCCTGTGATTGTAGCGGGTCTTCAAACTACCTGCAAAGTGCCGAGACTTGCTGCCCGCACAAATTAAATTGATGGATCATATTACCTGACCACCTGTGACACAAATCTAAGTGCAAATCTAATTTTAGCGAAGGTGTAGCAAATTTCTCATTTAATTGAGCAGAGACTTTTCAAATTCAAATGTTGCAACAAATAAAGCAAAACCAGCAGCCAGTATATTTTTACTCATCTTGCTGGTGGGAAAATGATATTTCTATTGAGCAAGGGAGGTTTTTGTTCACAAACGAAATGAAAATGCTCTTCGAGAAAATACATTTAGCTTAAAAACTGGCCTTTGAATATCCACCGACACGACTGTTATCTTTTATAGCGACAATTTAACCCCATAACCCTTAAATAAAATGGTAAAACCCTACATTTATGGTTCTGGCTGTGCTCTGTATGGATGTTTAAACTGAGAGACAAAACAAAATGTGGTTTTGTAAAATAGCATCTTGGAGTATGATTGACAACATCAGCACTGAAGCAGCACACTGCAGCACCGAGGCTCACAGAGGCCATGAGATGAAGACAGCGCGTGTCACACTCAGTGTGTTTGCGATGGAGATCGTAGGTACTCTCCTCTCTATACTTGGCTTGAAACTGAATGCTGTGGAACATCCACGTCCAACCCACCAACAAGGCCACGCAGACTTTTCCCTTTCCAGGTCCGTTCATTCAATAATTCATGAAATGTGTTTGCTGTTCTTCCTTGACCCTTTACAACACAATACATCTCCCACAGCATGGCTCCCCTCCCATGCATACAGGTTTGCCAGTCCAACGAGGGAGCAATAAGTATTTCCAACTGCTCAGTCGCACCAGTGATCTCACACAGAGAGTGTCACTGCTATATCTCATTTGAATTTTACAAACACTACAACGCCTGGGCTTTAAGCAGCAAATGTGTTTATTAGCCATCTGTTACGCTGTGTGCCAGGATGTCGGGGAAAATGTCGTCAAGAAGTTATAGGTTACAGATTGTGAGACTTCTGCTCTGCGGTATACATGTATTCCCATATTGATAGGTGACCTCTAAAATCTGGTGCAAAGAATTTAATGACTGAAGCATCCTGAGGAAATGTGACAGTGATTCAGCAAGAAGGTAGAGCTCAGTGTTTGCCAGAGCGTCATCTTTAGCATCATCAGCTTGATTATGATCATTCCTCATATTGTGAAGGAATTAGGGAGCTTTAGAAATATCATGAGAAGTGGACGGATCCACACGCAGACACAGAAACCATCACTCTAATCTCTTAGATGCTCTATCTCGCTACTTTGTGAACCCAGTTTGGGTCTTTTGGTCTTATTAGAAAGTCACTCAATTAACAAGGAACACTGTTAGTTCATCCCAGCCCATCTGCTGTGCTTTGATAACTCATTAATGAAAAAATCCTCATCCCCATGCTCCTGGTCAGGATTACATATAAAGACCCCGCGATTGCATTTCACTCATACTCAATTTCAGAGTATGGCAGCAGCATTAAATTAACAAATTGTTGGACTCTTGGAATACTGAGTCCATGTACTGAAATCAAATAATAATTCATTGGCCACAGGAAAAAAGAGAGAATGGGACAGGAGTGAGGGAGAAAAAGAGAATGAAACAGAAGGGAAATCGAGTTAATGGATTCTCTTATCAGTTACATTCAGTTCTGTGAGGACTGTCTGTCAATGCGTTTACTCAAATGCCTCATGTCGGTCGGGTGCATTAAGCCCTAGCTTTTTAGCAAAAGCAATTTAGGGTGACTGTATTGCAATGGAATTCTTTAATACTGCAGATGCTTTGTGATGTGAATGCATCGCACAAGGCAATGCAACATAGACGGAAGAAAGTCAAACAATGCAATGTCTCAATATTGAAATAAGAGTGCGAGACACACCAGGCATATTAAGAAGTTAAATTTACTTGGATGACAAAGAGTCCCAGCTTTCATCTGATTTGCCAGTTGGAACAAATCAGCAGTGGCTGATGCAGGTCAACGTTTTCAAAGATAAATAACATGCAGGTATGTCCCTAAAATTGCTTCACTGACAAGAAAAGCTAAGGAGAAGCTTTCACTGTGCTGAACAGAAGCCAGCACAGTTGTTTTCACAGGGTAAGAGAAATAAAATTCAAGTATAAACAAGCATTGATTTCTTGTGCTCCGCGAGCAGATGAGATTAGCATTCCTGTCAGCAGAGCTGAAAAGCCAAAAACTATAAATAATATCTGAAAAATATGGTGATTAAAGGATTGTTGTTATATGAATATATTAACTTATAATCCAACCCCCATTTCACAAAACTATATCCCAGTCATTTCCCTCCCCTTAACCATAGAAGGAAAGTTTAAATCAGTAATAAAATATTCATCTGCAGCTATTTGCTTGAGAGAATAATTTATTTTCCTGGGTGGATGCTTCTTTTAGAGACATGCAACTCTGGAATCCTCAAGGGAGCGTTATGTTGTATGGTTGTGCACTTTGATCAGCGGGAATGAAAAGTTGGTTTCAAATGGGGATCAGAGAAAAGAGAGGAAAGGATCCAGACAAGGGGACCTTGCCATTCACGTTAATAGATGGTGAAGACTGAGGGTGCGCCGTCTGGACACCGTGTCATCATCCTGACACCAGGAGCTTTCGGGGCATTGCCGGTAGGGATGACTAGACTGTTCAAGGTGGAAAATCACAGACGCTTGAATGAATGTTTAACAGACGACTTAACAGAGGATGTTTGTCTTATCATTAATATTACCTCTTACACACTAATCTCCCTTGCCCTTTATTCACTGCTGTAAGTAGCAGAGGCTGTTTTTTTATTTCCCTTAATCCAATTTAAAATGCTACTTCACATTTAGTGAACCTCAAACCTTTCTCATCGCATTTCTCAGATATCGTATATGATATATATATATATATATATATATATACTTTTTATTGCAGACAAAACATACTTTATAATCAGTGGAAAGATATATTTTTATTGTATTTACATATATGTGAAAGAATAAATATGTAAATGACACTGTTTACCAGGTTATGAAGCTTGCTGGTGCTTCTTTTATTAGTAGTCTTGCTTTGATTGACCTGCTTTATTTTTTCTTTTTAACTTAGGACGCTTTCTTCCAGTTCTCGAGTCAAGGACGTTTGACATGAAGAGAAAGTTTACATTTATCTCCTCTTTTTCCTAAAAATCTACATGTTAAATGTTAAATATTGGGTGTTAAAAAAACAATCAGCCTCTGTCGCTACCCGATCCGTACCGGAAACCCGATCGGTACCCCGCATGCGCAAATCTTACGTCACTTCCTCTCTTTGCCAACGTTGCGACATTCAATATATTTGAATGATACGGTTAGCGCCCAGTTAGCTCCTAGCATTTCTCAACAGCTCTGCCTCCTTTTCGACTACCGGGACATTTAACCAATGGATAATCCGTATACAAACAAATTTTTGCTTTTCTCCTCAACAGAGAGTGTTCCCCGATTGAACAACAGCGCCGTAAAATAAGAAGAATGGCGCCTAATTACAGACTTAATAATATTGACTTAGCAATGTGTCACGTGAAGATTCATCAGCCAGATGAAGTGTTTACTGGCAATTGACAGTGATAGCGGACATCATCATCACTATACTAATCAATCCTCTCCACACAGACAAGCATAAACACACTCGATTATCACTAAATCAAATTTAATACACGTTTGTAATGACGCTAATTCAGTTTACAATAGGGTTCATTCGCTCGGTCAGCAGGTGGCAGTATCCTCGTACACTGGGGAGTAAACTGCCATTAAACGAACAGAAGAAGAAGAAATCCCCTGCACATGCGCAGTACGGATCAGGGAGTCCCGATCCATAACTATCTTTTTATTTTTTTGTTTTTGTCTACATTATATTAAATGTTTCATTATCGGAAACATTTTAAGAGATACTTGTTATTCTTAACATCTTAACAGATACTCTGACCCGTAACTATCGTAAAATGCTTCGACCAGAAGTAGACACCTTTCGCACATGCGGGATACCGATCGGGTTTCCGGTACGGATCGGGTAGTGACAGCCTCATTTCTGAAATTGAGGTTCAGAAGACATAACAGTAATTCTCCTGTTTATTAACATATTGTTCACCAAACGCAAATATCTTGAATAAACATTAAAGAAACATCAGAAAATCTTGACAGATCATCAGATGACGGATATTATTTCACCATCGTCGTTCACGTAATGATTAAAGTTTCATAATTTCTTTTTTAGCTTTGAAGATGTACCAAGTCTGCCAAAATAACCGAGGTAAGACCATAGTGATGTCTTTGGAGTTGTTACGATTGAAAACATGAGGAAAAATTATAAGCAGAAGAAGTCTGAGTTATGGACTAACAGTGTAGAGTTTGAAAGCTGTAAGCATTTACCTGACAGGAAGGGTTGAGAAGCTGTTGAGGTGCATTATGGAAAATTTGCTTTCAGAGCTGGTCCATTACTAATGACTACCTCAGCCTCTTCTGCTTACATTTTGATATTTCTCTTTTGTATATCCCTCAAACTAATGGAAGTGCGACACGACATAATCGGCGTCCCCTTTTTCTATTCAAGTTCATCCATGAAAGTATAGCAGTGTAATTTTCGCACAAGTTTTCACCACCTGTCAGGACCCTGGAAGTTTGATGAAAATGTGTGCATGTGTAATACACACCCTCTGTTCTCAATTCACTGACACCCAGTGTGTGCAAGTAAGTGTGTGCAAAAGTATGCACAAACGTGTGGGTGGTGGCTTCTGTTAGTCAATGTATGTGCCTACTTTGAAGGAACATGTTTGTGCAAAAAATCAGAAAGTTTGCACTTACCATGAAGAGCATGCGGAAGTTGGCCAGTTCTCCGAAGAATTCTTCCACACTGACCGAGTGGGGGTCAAAGGCAAAATAACTGCCTATACTTTCATACAGCTTCTGCATGTTCTTGTGCATGGTGGACAATTTTTCATACTGCTCCCTGGAACTCTTGCTGAAGCCGTGAGAAGCAGAGAGTCAAGGAAAAAAGGGAGAAAGACATGTCTCAAACATACACAAAGCATATTCAAAAAGCTATTGTAATAATCTCCAGTATAATCTCACATCTCACAAGCGTGTTGATCTCTAGAAAAACAAGTCATTGTGAAAAATGATCACTTTCACAAGCTTTATAGCGTTCAAAAAGCCCACCTATGCCAAGGTCAGCAAAACAAAATACTAGATAAAGAAGGGTCAGAGACAATCTAATGTGGCATTACAATAACCTCTCCATCTCACTTTGGAGTCAATGGCATGGTGAGCTAATAGCTGCAGCCCTGGAGTAATGGAAAGGTGTTTTGTAGTCAGCAGCATGACACAGATGGTTGCTGGAAAAGCTGATTGCAGTCATTGTTCTATTGTTTCTCACAACAACAGTGGGGTCAGGTTGTTTTGAACCTCACAGCTCACGTCGCACTGTGTAATTTACTGAACAGGCGGAGCACTTTTCTCCTGGTGAATGACTATTGACAGCCAGCATCAGTTAAGCATTATCGCAGCAGCCATTGACCTCTCATAGAGACTGCACTTGGACACTCGGAGACTCACAGTCTAGGTGAGATGAGGACGACACAAAATACACATATCTACCAACATTTATAGACATGCAAGTGCATGCTAGCAAGCAGTCAAGTATGGAGAAAAACCCACTATAGAAACTCGAGAAGTACTAGTTTCAGTACATAGGCAGTGGTGTCTGACACCTGCTGTGCCTTCAATCAGTTCCATCTTCTTTCTTAAGAGGCTATTTTTGTATCTGTCATATCTGCAGTGGCACGGAGCTAAATGGCTTGAGGTGTGCCTTTTTGTTCTTGCAATTGCAGGAACTCCTATCATTATGTCAAGGCAAAGAGGTAAGCGCGGAAACTGCTCTGTTGTTGGCTGCAGTGAGCAGCACAAATCACTACATCAGTCCCCAGCCTCGGGCGACAGAAGAGCTGAGTAGAAAAAGTTTATTTTTGATGGCGAGGTCCCAGCTACAGTTAGCAAAAACCTGTACTCATGTTACAGTGTAGCCACACTGTGTTTGAACATGCTAGCAGCCTACATCATTACCATACAAGGCTGGCTATAAAATATTTCCTGAAAAAGGTTTTAATACCAAATTTCTGTGTTTTTATTGAATTTTTATTGGAGTTTTATATGAGTTACATTCATCAACCCACTTAAACGACTAGAGAATAAAATGAGAGATTTGGCATAGACATATCTGCACTTCCTTGCTGCTGATTTTAGAGACACTCCCGTGCTGAAGGTGATTTTCTCCTGTGCTGCATGTAGCTGTTACAGTTATATTCCACTCAGGTATTCAGAAGTTGGTAAAGTTAGCAAGCTACAAAAGGATAGTGAATCTTAAACTCTCTCTACCATGCCCCCAGAAGCCATCAAAGGGTCAACCACAAATCCAAAAACATTTTTTTAGCAGTAAAGTAGGATACAAGTTGAATTCTAGTAAAATAGTTAACTATTTTACTAGAATTCAACTTGTATGACAGGTCTGTCATATACACAATTGTGTATATGACAGACCTGTCTGGTTTGATTTGCGCCTTTGAAGCCATTGCTCGCAAACACACAGCAGAAATAGCACAGTCCAGGTTCATAGCATTTTCTCCCAGACTGCTTTTATATCGTCTTTTATACACCTCCCTTTCATTCAACATGTGTGTGAAAACCTGAAGGTCTGATAGATAAATGTAAACGTAAAACCTTGCCAAAGTAATATATCTGTTCAGTGTAGGAACTGCATTTGTTTCATAAAGTCTAAACACTATCCTCCCTTCTCTTCTTTTAAAGGTCCAGTCTACCAAGTGGTGTCATCCAAAAACATCAATACTAAGGCTGCACGATTTTGCATAAAATGAGAATCACGATTCTCTCACGATTTTCTTTTCCAGTATAAATATTTATTGCACTTATTAACTGCACATCAACTTCGTAACAGTTGAGACTGAACATAAAAACAATAAATAAACATAAAAACAACAAATGTCTCACGTTTTGTCGTTGCAGCAAAATGTTGTACTGCTTGTAATTGCGTCTCCACCGTTGCTCGACACTGCGTGTATAGAGCAGGTAGTGCAACAATAGAAAAATAGTTGCAGGACGGCACTGTGTAGCGTTTGTCTAGGGTGTTGATCGTTTTCCTAAATCCCTCGTTTTGCACAGAGTTGATGGAGCCATATCTTTGGTCAGGTGATAAGTAACAGCCTCCGTAATTTCTTTGTGCCTGCGGGAGTTCGACGTGTATAGGGAAGCGCTGTATCAGGTTCCCGTTATTGATGTTTGGGTGGTTGACCGGGACGGATTTTCTCCTGTCACTTTCTCGTCATCCCTGACGTGCTCTCCGTTGTTTTTTCCTGCTAATTTTAGCATCACACGGCACAGCTTCTGTATCACGTGGTATAAGGCTCCGCCCTTGTCATTTGTTGAGCAGGAAGAGTGAGCGCTTGTTTTCATGCAGATTACGTCCCGGATCAAAATGCGGTACAATCGTCGTCGTCTTTTTTTTTTTTTTTTTTTTTTTTTTTAAATCGTTGTCATTTGGAAATGAGATCGCACATAAGTATGAATCGAGATCGCGATTTTCTAACGATTAATCGTGCAGCCCTAACCTATATATTCACTGTTGATTGCCAGACTGGGATATTTTAACAATTATAAAATAATAATTGTGAAAATATACAAATGTGAAATATTTATATTACTATTTATTAAGTGCAAACAAGAATGCCACTCGTTCCAAAACACAAATCAATGTGTCGGTTTTGGTGCAAAAAGCATCGCGACACCTTATCATTCGACAGCGGCACAGATATGCTTATTAACTTCATTTGCATACAATATTGATTCCACAGTATTGACTACTGAGTGCACAGTCCCTTTGGTTCTGAAAATGTTCAGGTCACAACTGTTGCCTCATTGCAGAATGGCAGTTAAGCATGGAGACAGTGGTTATGTTTAGTGCTTGTTGTGGCTTGTGGCTCTCTGCGTTTCCTTTTCTCTACTTTTCTCCTCTTTCTCTCTGTTTTCGCTCACTCAAATACTCATGTATGCACATGCACTGTGGTAGCTGTGCCCCACTGGGGACTGGACTGAGGCTGGCTGGGGTTTTGCTCCTTGTATTTCCACATCAAAGACATGTCATATTGATGGAGCCTGACGCACACTATCCTGCAGCAACACAACCGGTATGGTAGAGCCTTCATCCAACACGCATACAGAAACAGAATGAACAGGCAAATAGACTCTCTCTCTCTCACACACACACACACACACACACACACACACACACACACACACACACACACACACAGTCGCAATGCCATCCTTTGAATGTCTTTCTGTCAGGATGTCTGTTACTATTTTCTTTCCCTTACTTTCTCACAGTCATTGCAGCCTTTATTCTCTCTCCTCTGTAAAGATAATTTTTTTTCTTGATCCGTCTCCTTTACTTTCTTCCTGTCCACCACTGTCTCAATCAAACACATTCCCTTTATAATTCTCTTTTTACATTTCCCCATCATATTCTCTCCATTAAATTCCCTCGCTCAAACGAGCAGTTCTCTCTTTCTCTTTTACTTAGAGAAAACTTTCAGAAGTCTGAACTGTGTCTGGTATTCCAGTCACTTTGGCTTGAAGCAGAGCAGGGAGCAGAGGGGATGGGTCTCAAGGTAAAGCAGCATGCAGCCTTTGGTTGCCCTGACCCTGTTTGTCAGTCTTTGCTCTCCTCTTCTAGTTGTCCTCAAAGGGCCAGTGCCTGCGCTTCCTGAAGACTAAACCTCATCAACACAGAACAGGACGACCGCGCCCGTTTGAGGGCTCAATGTTACAAATGGGGAATTTATGTAGTTGGACAGATTAGATTTTCTTCTTAAATTGCCACTCTGTAGTGGTACATCTTATCAGTTTTGAACTTTTTTATTTCATGTGGTTAAACACTAAAAACTAAGTGAAGCTGATATATTTGAAAGATAAACATATTTAGTCTAAAAGGAGCAAAATAGCAGCTGGTCACAAACCCCTGGCTTACATAGCAACACAAGTTTCTGACAGTGTCATAACTGACAGTGCTGGTTTACACGATGTAAGTGTGGTGTCAGTGCAAAGCATTGCTTTACTGTAGGTTTTAAATCCTCTTTCTCTTTGCCAAAACCCAACCTGGCCTTGTACAATTTCAAAACGCTGTCTTTGTCCTAGTACAGTGTCCTCATTACTGTGTTTAATCAGTGCACGGCATGCCAAAAAGGCCACATTTAACATCAGTAAGCTGTGATTAAGGCCGCTTGTTTTCATCACCATAACGTAACATCAAAATCATATCCAAGTCAGACTTACCCTAGATGTTAAAAAGGCTTTTTGGAGCCAAACTCAATTCAATGTCATGATAAATCCCAAAGAAATAGACAAATAAATTTGTGGGCAAAAACAAAGTTAAGACAGTTTTACAATGGCCACCTATGAGGATGGCAATAAATTACCTGCTTTGTTTACCTGTGCGCATGAGAGAATTATTAAAGTGCTGCATAATACCCTACAGTGGGGCCCCAAAAAGCCTCCTTAATAAATCTCTTGTAACCTAGTTCCATTAATGTTTATTTAATGCTTTTGCTTGCTGGCCCTTCCATCCAAGGCCCCACGCTAAGCCTGCTTTTCTCCAAACCCCACTATCCCTGCTCCCTTTATCCCCACACCTACTGCCAACAGCCCCTGTGGGCCAAATTACACCAAGGCTGCCCACTGACTGGACATAACCCATCATGTTGAGAGCGAGAACGGGATGAGAAAGGGATGAAGGAATCGAGAGCAGAGGCAGGGCAGACAGAGAGAGTGAGAGAGAAGGTTGTTCCTTAATAAATTAATGAATGAGTAAACTATTTGTAACTGTTGCTGCTTAGACATTCAAAAATCTGCATTTCTGCTTGCATCACTTCTCTCATCTGAATATAAAAACTGAAGAAGTGGGATAAACTTAAATGCTTAATACTGTGGGGGGGTTAGGAGGGCAAGCAGGTGGAAGCTGCCAAAATTTAAAAGAGGCACGTGCCTTCATATTGGAGGATACAGTGTGGAAAATCTCACAACTAGATCTCAGTATTATACAATTGAAGTCTGTTTTTTTACTCTCCCAATTAAAGCACATAATCCGCGCTATGATGGCCTTCTCTCTCTACTACTTCACAGCACATAGTTCTCTAGTCCTCCACCCTTGGTGTAATACATGTGGTCGGTCTCTAGGGGTGGGGAAAAAATGGATACTGTGTAGCATGGTGATATTTTGTTTGCTAATAATGTATGGATACAGGGACAGCAGAAATCGATATTTTGTTACAAAAAAGGTTTTTGTGCTCTGACTTCAGAGCATGTTGATCCTTTTTCTGAGCAAGAATCCTGACATTCCTTCACTGTCCAAATGTGTTTAATAAACATGACAGTTTACTTATTTTAATTTAAGACATGTTTTATTTTAATTACGTTTAAAACTGTTTTATTTAATGTAAAATTATATTTTGTTTTAATTTACTTTCAAATTCTTCAGTTGCTGAAGGGGCTGCATAGTTTTCATAAACTGCATAGTTCAGAATAGCTATAATTGTACCAGATGGTTGATTCAGTTAAGTTGGACTAGACTGTAATACAAACCGTTCAGTTTGTCAACAATAAAACTGAAATGAGAGAAAGACTGAGTGTGAGACTTTGATATTAGAGAAAATGAATATTGATAAAGTTTACCTTTATGTACAGAATCTGAATATCGCAAAATATTTTTAAAAATTGCAATAATATCGTATCGTGCGTTAAGTATTGTGATAATATCGTATCGTGGGATGTATGGTGATTCCCACCTCTATTGGTCTCTAGCCAGAATTTTAAGTTTATGTCAATGTATTTTGTTGGAGAACTTATTTACTCACTAATCAATTTAAATGTATGATTACAATATTCTTTTTTCCTATTAAATAACATCAAAAAATGGTTTCATTAAAAAGAAATGCAAGAAAACAGTGAGAATTCCTCTCCTTGAGTTCTATTGACAAATCAGGTTTAGTAGACATTGGTTGCATGCAAGTAAACAATCTATGTAGAAGGCAAAGGAGAAATTGTATTTGCAATCATATGTAACACAATTTTTCCATCCCAAGACCTCTTGCAGCAATAAAAAAGCAAAAATAAAACGATTTCAGCAACAATAATCAAAAACAAAACATACCTTCTACAATCACTTGATAAATGAACACAGACTGCTAAAAACATGACAAAACGTAATCAGTAGTTAAATATATGTATTAAAAATATGAATGTTTTAGGTGCCTTAAACCTCCGCTTGTATTTGTCTGAAATGTGAGCCTATTTGTTGTGCTTAAAAATGCAAGAATTCAAGACAGGCTCATTTTACAATGTGGGAATAATTAAATCTGTACCAAACTGAATGCCTTAGTGAAACAATGCTCACCGAAAGCTGCTGGATTTTGTCCAAGGTAATCAAAACAACACCTTGGATGAAAATCAACAGCGTGCCACTGAGAAATGCAGTCCTGTCCTATCCATCTTTGTCGTTGCACACTAAATTGTATTTCTTTTTTCTGCAATTTCTCTTGGATGTTGAAAGGTGCCAATAATGTCGTGATTAATGCTATCAATTACATTTTCTAATATTAGAGCAATCCTAACATATTTCTTCTGTAGGTTTAGGTTGTCTCTATGGGATCTATTGCGTGACTCCTTGTCTGTTTGTGACACCGGTTGTGTGCTCGGTGTCGCTGTTATGACGCAGAAAGAATTTGGGAATTATCTCGCACCTTCCTGACTGCAGTGCACATCAACAGTGCCTGAATCATTTGCATAGTACGAGGGATGTGGTGTATATTTAATACTTGTGATGAATGTATTTTCCACACAACAGAGGCTCAGTGAATTATATTGCCACTTTGACACTGGGGTCGTGACCTTTACTCTCTCTATACTCCTCTCCATCATCTCACCTACAGCCCCTGCCTCCTCTATCACTGGAAATTAAAAGACAGATTTAATGTCAATTTTACTGTCAATTTATTCTGCCTGTCTGTGTCTGAAATATTTATACGTGCAGAGAGGAAGGTTGCTTCTACTTAAGCATTCAAAGCTCTTCAGTACAGCACCCAGCTGGTGTTATAACAACTCAATGAGGGGGAGACTAGTGGGTGTAATGACTACATCTGATAAAGGAAAAGAGACTATATGAATTAGAAATGAGGGGATTAGGTCCATGGGAATGACCTGTTGAATCATGGATAGGCTATTAAAAAAGCTGTCAGAGCACAGGAAAAAATAATTTGGGAAAAATAATTTGATGTCCACTATCGTGGTGTTGGTGAGTAAATCCGAAGACAACGCACACCCACGCTTACACAAAACACACAATTTTATCTTTGATAACCATTTTTGGTTGTCGTCATCCTTTCATCCTTATCCAAAATAATCTCATGCCACATCGATGCCCGGGGCCTGCGCCGCTCTGTGTAATTTTCACAGAGCGGAAACATGACAATGCAAATCCACTGTGTTTACAACGTTTATACTTGTCAAATTCTAAAAGGTCAAGTCTCTTGCTTCCCCTGATCTAATCGGTAAACATCAATCCCTTCCTAACATTACAATAACTGGTGAGACGGCCCCTCGAAGAAGAAAGTATGTGCAACGCAGCGATTACGTTTCATTTAATAGACAAAGCTTGCTAAACATTATTACATAGTTCAACAACCACAAAAAATGCAACTCGACCAATTTTAAGTGCAGAATGCTGGTGCACGGAGTTTGTAATTTGGGAAGCTAATGATACCCAGTGTTGCACATTTATTGATTTGTTCTTCAGTGAATCCAACTATCACATTTTTCCTTCAGCATAAAAAGACTGTGGAACGTAGAAGGAAATGAGAGATTGTTTGGTCTCATAATTATAGGAACTCTCTTTCTAACGCTTAATCACGTTTAGATGTATTCACTGTGCACCTTTGGAATAAAATGTATTATTGGTGTATAAACTACAATGCAAACTATAGCAGATATTGACGCAAAAGTTAGCTCACCTTAGTCCTAGTTAGTACATCATACTACAAACAAACCCTGTTCCTCACCTACTTGGCAGGAAAATCGTCTTTTCTTGCTTTATGATCAATTTAAAAGACGCGTCTGGCTTTGTTACTGTGGGAGTAAACAGATGCTTGTTTCTGTAGGGCACACGGTATTGACTTGTTTCCTTGTGTATAACCTGCCTTTGTAGTTCTAGCTGACAGTGACAGTGATGAATCACAATTGTTGGACTGTAATATTTGTTTATTGAGCAGGATCTCGCTCTGTCTTTTTGTTTTAATGCGCTTTATCAATTTCTAATTATCATTTCACCAACTGATAACACTGTCATAACCATGCTGTCGTTCTGCTATTCATATAAGTTAGGAAGCTGTGCGAAATATAAACACAGACACTATCATTTGTAAGTGAATAGCAAACAAATTAAAACTAATTAATTGGCAAAAGGTCAACGTCACAAACATGACAACTGACTTTGTGTCATTATTAGGGATATCAGCCACGCTGTACAACTGAATCTGTCTTTACCAGCCAGCTGCAGCCTCTCCAAAACATGCAGCATTCGCTAATATTCAATTAGCAAAGCATGTTTTCAAGCTGCTTTACTTGTTAGTTTCTAAACTTGGCTTAAAGCAAATTATTACAATCGGTCCAAGATTTAAATTGTTGGGATTGTTGTGGTGCTCGCTTTATATTTTATCTACAAGCTACCAATAGTTTCAGCGCTGAAAAGAGCAATTTGACCTAGATTTGCTCACAGCTTCTCCAGATTATATCTTCTTTATGTAATCACCATGCAGAAAGTTGAAAGTGGGACCTCTTAGGTGGCCACTTAATGCATACCTTCTAAACACACAAGTAATCCAGTCAGGCAGTGTGGTTTGCAAATGGACTTCATGTCGAGCTGCCTTTGATGTGTGCTTCCAGACTGCCGGAGTGTGTTTTAAATGTCAATGGGATCTCCTGCCTTCATGCTGGACGGCTTCAACCTTTTATGCAGCACCACGAAGCAAACAAGAACTGTTGCTAAATCTCTTGATATTATGCAAATTATATTGATATAATGTAAATAACTCAACGATAAACTCAAGTGCTGTCTGTTTGGATAGGCGGATGAGAGCAGGGGTCATCTGTTGGATGTGCAGTATATTATTTTTTGTACTGTACAATTCAAAACAATGACTGCACAGACTGATTTATTCAGATCAATTGGAAATGTGAGTGAAAAAGGGAGAAAACCGAGATCTAACAAGGTCTACCAGTGTAGCTTTCACACAGCTTTCATTAACCCTTTAAGACCTACCATAGAACCAAGTCCGCCAGAGCTTATATTATATTTTTACATGCTGTGGAGCCATTTTTGGGAGCATTTCAAGTTGCTATACATCAATACAACCATCATAGCCCAGATTTTAATAATATGTCTGCATTAAGTGCATAGTAATTACATAAATTGCAAAAAAGTGCAATAAACTACAAAAAAATTGAAATTCCTTTTTGTTTTTTTTAACATATATTTCTAGTTAGAGAAATTTAAGAGGCTTATCCCTCAAAACTGTAAATACAAAAAAGTTGCACAAAATAGTTTCCCACCACAGGAAATTTATTTTGAGTGTCTTCATAGTTTTATTTTTGAAATACACCAATTTTTATACACTGCAGGAAAAACTAAAATAAATATTATGATGCAAATTTGCAAAAAAGCAGCATATGCATCAAAATAAACTATTTCCAGCAGTGCAATATGAGTCCTAAGCATCCCAGAAATGACACAGAAAGTCATAAAGTCAAACATAACCTTTAAAAACACCAGTATAGGCTCATGAGGCCCTGATGGTAAAAAACTACATTTCTGCAAAATGACTCACTTCCGGTTTCGGGCAGCTCATGGCGGACATGTGACGACGTAGGAAGTGTTATAAACAGCTGATCGGAAAGCGTGTTTCTGGAATATTATGTTTTTGTTGCTGCAAGTGCTTTTTATGCAGTTTTTCCAAAGCTATATGTGGAAGGAAACCGTGACCGAGGACAAGCTGATGGCATAAGATGTAAGTACAACTCCTCCAGTTTCATATGCAAAAAAAATGATTGCGCTAGCTCACGTGGTTACAGTGCAACAGGGATTTAAAAATAGTTACGCAAAACGGAGCGTGCTGCTCTGACCGGCTTTAAAGGGTTAAAAAGTTCAAATGTAATAAAAATTGAACGCTAAATGGTTTTCCTTATTTTTTTTCCGTAATATAACAAGCGTTTTGTTTTATCAAAGGTAAGGATGCTAGAGGCAATATCTCTTATTTGATGATAATGACGGCTTTCAAAAGCCAGAATGTCTCTATGAGAACAACTAGTTAACAACTGGCCAAGTTTTTAATTTGTTTGTACAAAAAGAAAAAGAGGCAGAGGGAGAGAGAGAGGGAGAGAGACTGTATATTGATTAGATTCCTTCAGTCAGCCCACCGGCCCAGCAGCGAGCGTGACAAGAGTACAGCTCCATTCAATAGCCTTATCATTACCACAGCACAAACCCATTCAGCAAGTCATCCTGTTTGGCCTCCGGTTTGGTGTGTGCACGAGTGTGAACGCACGTGTGCGCGCACGTGCGTGTGCGAGCGTGTGTGTGCGTTTGAAAAAATAAAACAAGTTTCGATTCTTTAAGCCAATGAATCCCATTTTAAGAGTACTTATCGGACATTTCTTTGTCCAGAGCATTTTCAACCTAATGAAGTGTCCTAGGAGCAGAGGGGTAAGTGAAAACGAGATATTACCAACTCAAGAAGATTGTACGGCACAAGTAAAGTTTGTGCTATGTTGCTCACCATCATATGGCTTCGAAATCTAAACTTCAGGCTTTGTAAGAACTTTGGCGACATGAGTTTGTGTCCTATAACTGTGTGATTGTGCTCTGTGGATGACGTGCTGTAAATTGCACTCAAAGAACAATGAGACATTCAAAGAGTCGGTGCTGAAGCATTTGAAAAATGAGGCTCCTTTAAATACAAAAGGACAACCCCGTCCTTTATTAGATTAGAGTCAGACATGAGTGGCACAAGTAGCTGTCAAAGACGTGGGGCTGGAGAAGAAGAGACCGGGGAGAAAGGAATAATGGAGCCGTCTCCATTGGCAACACAGAAGCACAGAGACTATTTTTAGCAAATTAATTTAAGGCTCTAAATAATTAACTGATAATTATCTGGCAATCAAGAGTAAGATAAAATGATCTCCCCAAGAGTTTTTTTGTCATGTGGCTCAGCGGGCAGACGGAGCAGCTTTGTGCGACTCGCCAGTCAAAAAGCTGCTGGGTGTCACAATGCAGAGAGAGGAGGAAAAATAATTGACAGGGGGGAATACAGTAAGATGTGCTCGCTAGAAGGCAAGCGAATTTGCCAATGTAGTGCCTAACGAGTGACAGAAAACTGGCACTTAAATTGCATTTGTGTGTGGAATAATGGATGTGTGCAGCAGCTGTTATACATGTAAATATAAATACCGCGATTAAATTGACATGCGCATTCTCGAGACGTCACTGTGCTTTAATAACAAGTATGAGTAGATCTCATAAATCTTTATGAATGTTCAACAAGTTATGAAGATTTTCGACGTTGCTGAGCTAAAACGGAGAGCGGCGAATGGAAGTTCAGGAGTTTAGTTAGAAGTTCAGGGGAGTGGTAGTGGATGCTGTGTGTACAAGTTAGGTTATCTCTGCACCTGACCCTGACAAGATTCCCCTCTGAAGACAGAGGGAAAAGAAAGGGGGCGGGGGGGCACTGACAAGCAGTTGATGAACTGCCTCTGGCTATGTGTGTGTCCTCCAACCTGTACAAAAAAGTACTTTCATTGCCAGTATTTTCTTTCCCTTCCTGTCTTAATCTCTTTGGTCCTCTCATATTTCACTCTTTAGCCCGTTGCTTCTTCTGGCCTCCCACTATTGAACCGCTTTCAAAATAAAAGTTGCAATGGGTTATATTTTCATAGGACAGGCTGTCAAACAAAGTGTGCAAATCTGTCAATCCATCTCTGTCTTGGTAAAATCTTGGACACTTTTTTAACTCACTTACTTTCAGCGTGCGTATGGAATTGCAAAAACATACCGAGTGGTGTTGTGACGAGAAGAGGTAAACGAATGGAACGGAGCACCGCCTATCTGACAGCAGAATCAAGCAAACACATACTGTAATAGCTGCACCGTTGTAAGGAAGGATGTGTAGGCATGTGTTTGCATACTGCACCCTTTTTAAGGTTTTGGGATTAAAGAAAGAGCACAATTAGATTGCCGGTGTGATGCTTTGGTGAGAGCTAAAGTTGACAGGCCTACCTAGCCTCCCCACTACGCAACCTTTTATAAAATCAATGCCACCACTAAACACAACTGTCCCCTGTGGAGCCGGGCCCTGTTACAGCCTCCTTCCCCTTCTAGTGTGGGGAGGAAAACACAGACAAACAGATAAATTAGAGCCTCCCCAGCTGCACTCCTCCCATCCTCAAGCCTGTCTACTATTGTGAAATGACAACAGTTACTATCAGTAATATTTAAAAAAAAAAAGACTTTTGAAACAAGAACCCCTGCATTGTTTTTGAACCAATTATATTTCTTATCTGTGAAAATCACTGGCTTGATTGGTTGCCAATGTGTGATAAAGCAAATGGTTTTGGAGCCTCTATACACATCCAGCAGGATCCTAACATGGCTGGACCTCAGAAGAAAATATTTGCTCGCATTATCTCTGTGGAGATACATGAATTATCTCTCTAGTAAATGCTGCAAGAAGTTTGTGTTATCACAAGTTGAACAAAAAGGAAAAAAGCAGCAGGGAAAGAACGAAAGCATGTTATAAACAGGCATTAGCAACATTGTGTCTTTTTTTGTTGCACATCAATAAAGAGACTGTTCTTCAAGCACATATTTAATGGTGTACCAGCACAGGGACACTGCAAACAGTTTACTGTGATAGTACTGTTGGGAAAAAGCCCGAACGACTCACTGGCAAATGTATCATGCAGTCATTGCTTTAGCGTATTGACACGAAGATCAATATGTTCATCTTTTTTCATAAAGCGCTTGTCAAATTACAGTTTAACAAAAACACATAGCAGCACTACAGGTATATAGGTTGGCTGTGTTAGCTTCTACAATTGCTCCATAGCACTGTCGCTGCAGTCATTTGGCAGTCTGTTGCTCTAATTTGCATCAGATTACATGCCCACAGAGGTAAATTCTCTTTAATGGGTAGCATCATCCTCTGCAGGTGGCGGGGAAGAAAACGTGAGTTGGGGACACAAAAAACGATCTGCCTCCTCAAACGCTCACTTGTCAAAGGCTGATTGCTGCTCTGATGACATCCATTTGTGCTCCAAGATATTTTCAACTGCTCAGTCTCCGTCTATTACCATTAGCTGAGGCACTTCAATGTGTGCAGATTAACCCGGTTATTTTGTATTTTGTTATTTTAATTACCTTCTGAAAATCTTAAAGAGTTGACAAGCCACAACACTATTCCTCGAATGATGCAGTTTATCCCACATGCTACATCTGTGTTCTAATTGTCACTTACAGTAATGCGTGTGCTTGTGTTACAAAACAGGTGATTTAACTAGACTAGGTGCTGCTCGCCTTTTATCAGTGTGGGCAGGGGTGGGCTGTGGGTTGATGGCGGCATTGAGCAAGAGAACAATCTATATCAGTCATTAAAATGCAAATGTGTTTACCAAGTCTAGCTTTGATGCTGCACTAATAACAAGCAGTGTGGAACAATCGTGAATCAAACTTGTGTAGCGACCTATTGAACGCACGCCGACACCATGTAATGAAACAAGAGCTGGAATAAGAACAGTTTTGACAGTCAATACAAAATCCTGTCATTATCTGAGAATGTGAAACAGAGAATTAAGCAGCGCAAGATGACGCTGGCATGATTCCAGAAGTGCATTTCAAAGGAAACCTAGATTCTATGGCCTAAATGAAAAACCAGTGCAAGCGAGACAGACACGAAACGCGAGTGCTCCCTGAAAATAAACATGGATTGAAGCACAGCACCTGTTTATGCATTGTAATCCAATACAGCTGGATAGACTTTGCAGGTAGCAACACACAGGGATTTCCTGCTTATTGATAAGGCAAAGTGATAACAACACGCCCGCTTTCTCTTTCCATACTATTTAACTTTAATCTACTGTTTTTGGCTTGTGACCTTTAAAGATTTGCACGTGATGCTTCATCACAGTTTGCATAAAGACAAACAGTATACAACTGTGAGTTTGTTATATAAAGAGTCATTTCTGCTTCTCAGATTTTTGGACTTGGTATTTCTTAGAGGCCTGATTGGGATGAGAGTGGGCGAGCAAGAGGGGATAAAGAAATACAAAACAATCAAACAATACATTATTGTTTATATTAAAACAATGTGATAAAAAAAAAAAACATGGAACAAAAAAATAAATAAAAGTTACTAAATAAAAATACTTAAGGAACACCTGGCAGAATCTTTCACAAATAATTAGTAATGAGATAAAATCGCCTAGAGAGGCTAAGTATTTCAGAAGTAAAGAAAAACAAAACTGACGAAAAAACTTCTTGGACCACACAACAAACTGTAATTTTGTCAGTGTGATGGCATCAGCCACACAGGGGTAAATTAGTCCATTTTTCACTTTATTAGTTTGCTTTGCAGTTTTCTTCATTAATATAATTCATTAATCATTTGGTTAAACCTAACACTGATATTATGAGGCGCACACATAGTAACATTGTGTGGTTTTTCTAAAATGTTTTGTTATATTAATTATGTTTCTCTTTCTTTGAGTTACCTGGTGTGGGCGGTGGCTGTTTCCTGTCTGGGCAAAAGGCGTGGCTGAGGACTCTGGGAACAAAATGCCTGCTCAGCAGGACCAACCATGGGCTCACCAGGAGCAGGGGTGTTTTAGGTTTAGTTAGGTTATCCTGTGCTTAGTTAATATTAGTGTGTTTTTGTTTTCCCCCCTATTGTGTGTAAATGGTTTGGCCAAATCATTATAAAAGCGACCCTCATGTGTCTTTGTAATTAGGTCAGTTTGTGAGTTAAGTTGTGTCTCACTTTGTTTTGTTTAAGTTTTTGGAAATTACTTTTCGTAGAGTTATATTTAGTTGACCTCTTTTATGGTCCTGCTAAGTATGGTTTTTAAATTTTGTTAATTTTGGACTTTTTGAGGATTAAAATAAAGAAAACCCTTTTTGAAGATATTTTTTGCCTGTGTCCTCTTTGCTTTGGCTGCTTGGTCCCTCACAGTCAGATCGCACCATTGAAAATGCTCCGAAAGACAGCGACAACACAAACGTGGAGAAAAACTCCAAATCAGTGACTCTGATTAGCAAAGTGAGAGGTAGCAGACAACAATTCGCTTTTTGTGTCACAGACGTCTGGCTGTCAATCTAACTGTCAATGTAGTCAATCTAAGCAGTGGTGCCCTAAATTCTGCCTTACTAAAATCTGAACACATGACTTATAAAGAAATCAATCACAGTAAAGTCGGTGATCGGCCATATTGAGCAAGCCTCCACAGGCCATTAGAGGAAACTGAGTTTTGGGGATTTTTGTGTTACATTAAAAAATAAAAAATAAAAATCAATAAATAAAATGAGCCCTGGATGTTGACTGTTGGGTTTCACACTTTCTTTTCTTTGTTTGTTTTGGAAACAGGATTGTAGCCATCAGGGCACAAAAGTTATTCCCAGCTTATTAAATTACTTTTTTTAAAGCTCTTTTTGAAATGATATGATATGAATGTAGTAATAAAAATAATTTTTGACCTTTCGATGACTTAGTATGAGGCGCCGTACAAGCCAAAATTCATTCTTTCACTCTCACACACATACATTCTTCTTTCACACACATATACTTTCACTCTCGGATAGTTTTATTTTAATTTTTATATTTAGATATTTTTATTCTCATGTTTACACATATTTAACACACACATTGCAATATTGTGCTCTCTTGTACATGTATTTTAATGTACATATTTACAAATTTTCACTCTGACATACATGCATTTTCATTTATGCATTCCTACATTTTGCTCTCATTTACATGCATTCAATATGCATTTAATCTCACAAATAATATATGTATGTAAGAAGAGAATGCATATATGTCTGAAGAAAATATATTTATGCAAGAGAATAATTTATGTGAATTTCCTATAATACCTGGTGGTGCAGTCGGTGATTTTTTGTCAGTTGAGCTTTATATATTATGTTTAACCCGAGTGACCACCCAGTCAGCTGGTGGGTAACAGGCATCTCCGAAAACGTCAGAGCACTTATGCAAATATGTGATGTCTTAATAAATCGATATCAAGATATTTGAAGTTTACACAGAAACATTCTCGCATGAAAATATCTTAAAAGTTTATTTTGTGACCCAGACAGAGTAATATTTCAAACTCCGCCACTCTGTGTTTCTCCGCCACTGCCTCGTTTGAGTTTTGGACGAAATGCATTCTGGGATATTGCATTTCGTCATTTCGAGCTGATTGGAGACCAGAACAGCCAATCAGATATTTTTGCATCCAAGTCTGTGATTGGCTGATTTTGTGGCACAAATATAACGGCGTACACAAAGAGTTGAGCGCGCACGGGCAGAAATGTTGAGAGCACGAGCAACACATTGCGAGCGAGCGCAAACGCAAAAGCTGAGCGAGAGGCAAGAGGGGCTGCTGTTGTGTGTGTGGATAATAGCAAACACTGAATTACATTTTTTGCACGCAGCAATGAATTTTGTTCACTCAAATTCAGCTTTTCTTCGCTCAAAATAAATTTCTCCTCAAAATGCAACACTTGCACCTGCAAACTTTTTTTTACTTGCGCTCAAATTTTTTTTTACGTGCGCTCAGAATAGCGGCACAAAAATAACGCCATAGATAGCTCGCTGAAGAACTCGAGTTTCTTCTGCCCCTCCATGCTGTCAGACACTTGAAAGTGACCCGCGCGTGCTTCTCAGCCAATCACAGCGGTGCAGACACCCAGCCTTCCGTTTCCATTAAACTCCTTCATTCACATAAATTATTCTCTTGCATAAATATATTTTCTTCAGACATGTATGCATTCTCTTCTTACATACATATATTATTTGTGAGATTAAATGCATACTGAATGCATGTAAATGAGAGCAAAATGTAGGAATGCATAAATGAAAATGCATGTATGTCAGAGTGAAAATTTGTAAATATGTACATTAAAATACATGTACAAGAGAGCACAATATTGCAATGTGTGTGTTAAATATGTGTAAACATGAGAATAAAAATATATAAATATAAAAATTGAAATAAAACTATGTGAGAGTGAAAATATATGTGTGTGAAAGACGAATGTATGTGTGTGAGAGTGAAAGAATGAATTTTGGCCCCTCATAACTTAGACTGTTGTTCACTACAAGACTTGTAAGTTTCCCACAGCGATAATAAGAGCTGAACGAGCCGTTTCACTCCTACCAGGAAGAGGAGAGCTGGACACTCTTATCTGCGCTCCCTACGCACATACATACGCATCACTATTGTATTACTTTTGTGTATAAATAAAGAAGCAAGGCAGTAGCAGAGTGCAAGTCCTTGAGCCAAACTCTCGGGTGCGAGCGCTCTGTGACCGCAGTAAAAACTGCAGCGTGTGTGTTTCTACTCTCTGACTCTCAGCTGAAGAAGAAGTGTCTTTTAGACTAAATCTCTTGACAAAAACACTGAAATCTATCAAGTGACTCAATTATAAATTGGCATTGTTATGAAGAAAAAAAAACAGGCGGTGGGACAATACAATAATTCATCTGTAAAATTTCAATAAGTGCTGAATTAACCTTGTTGTAACCCTTCCTGTATTGACTAGCTATCTGTGCTCCAGTGAGAAATGCATCCAGACTGAAATAAATAAACTCCAGATAAGCACAGGCACCTCCCTTTACACAAAGTAGAGAAACTGCTGTTTAGATGAAAAAACTGACATCAAAAGAACAAAAGGATCTAAAGCCATTACAAATACTCACACAAAAGGACGAAAAACTCAAGGATAGAACATTCAAATGTAATAACTGTGAGCAGGAAAAAATAAATGTACTTCCAATGCAATTACTGCAAAAACATTCATGTGTACTGTAGGATCGTTTGGAGACTGTAAGTTCTAGTATGCTGGGCAAATACACATACACAATCAATTCAAGTGTAATTCTGCAGCTCTGCAACCGTTTTAATGAGCAATTAATTCCTTTTTAGTTCTGAGGTATAACATATAATTGTTTGTATTCACATTTACGAAATGATGGCACAAATGTACCAAAAGAAAAAAAAAAGATAATAAAGGCGTGGGGTCGTAGAATTAGCCTGAAATTTTGTTTTTCCTTCTATTTGCAACAAGAATGAGAGAGTATAACATTGTTCATTTACAAAGAATTGACACATGGCATCTTTTTGAAGGGTCCAAAAATCCACTATATGCCCTGGGAGTCATTCTGGGCTGTGTTCAGAAAGTCTTCTCTGCTCAGCTCATCTTCTCATTTATACAATCGCTCAGAATCATGAAAAGAGTTAGAAACCCTCTTAAATGCTTAGTCAATCTGAGTAGAATGGATAGAGAGGCAAAAGGAGAGGCAAGCAAACGATGGGTGAGGGAGACAGGAAGAGTAACTGACAAGTAAGAGGAGGGACAAATCTTGTGCAAATCATGTCATCTCTGTGAAAGCAGACAAAAAGTTAAAGATGGGCATTACTACAAATCTCAAGTCTGACTTTCATTTGCCAGTGAGCCAACGCGCTCCCTCTTGTGATCTCTGAAGACGACAAAAGCGCTCAATGAACAGATTACACATTGTATCTACTGTCCTACAGTATGTAGCAAATCTCCAGCACAGAATCGCTTCCTTACATTAATGGACTCCATTCGAGTTATATAATTAATGTTTTGTTTTTTAATAGTACGTATGTGAAAAAAAACACAACTTTATTTCATATAAAATCACAGCAATCAGTAGACTGTGAAATTAAAACTAATCTCAGAAAGGATTATTATCTCTGATCAGTCTGGCATCAGGGAGAATACTTGATACTGTTCTGTTTCAGATCAAATCTAATAAGCTTAAAGGTAAGTATAAGGCTTAGTATTCATTTGTGGATAGAAAAGCCCATTCGGTACAGAGTTCACTTGTAATATGATAAGGAGATATTGTTGGGGGATTAGGTTATCTCCCTAGAGATCTATTAGTGGATAAGTCCTACTGGCTGTCTTATGAATCATTACCTTACTGGTTACATTCTGATCTGCACATGCTCTCACCCTCTGCTACCAACAGAATGACCATCTACGCATGCAGTCACATGCTACAGTTTCATTTAAACTCTTATAATTGTGCATTTAAAACACAACAATAGAAGCCCAGCACAGAGTGCCAAAGTAGTGCGCTGAAAGATCACAAAGCGTGCCACTGAGCTTCAGTCAAAAGACTAAAGAGCTGGGATTCAGCGGATTTGCAACCTGTGTCTACATCACAGCGGGGCATATTCATTGCACTGTGTCAGATGATGAACCAAAAAGGTAGGGAACAGATGCTACATCAGCTGTATGCCATGGAATAATGGCCAAAGTGACAGTAAATAACACAGGAACTAATCTTCTTCATGGGAATGCAGTTTTAGCCTAACCAGCTCTATTAGAGCGCTTTAACGGCATTAGCACAATAACCAGAAGGAAAAGCCTGGAAATGGAGACACATTTAGCAATAATTACACAAAGAATGCCACAAAGTTTAAAGGCATTTCTAACACACTGCTACTATGTGTCCCCATTCCCAACTGTCGTATTTAGCAAGAAGGGGGAAAGACAACAAACTGAACAGTGTTTCTGCACACAGCCTAGGGGTTAGATGGGTGAAATTCAATCCTCCTTTTTCCACCTGTTAGAAATCTATTATAGGCCAATAAGGATGCTGAGGGGAGAAGGTTTGAGATATTTCAGGTCAGCCTTGGAGGTTAATTGTCGAGTCGTCTGTCTGGTCAGCGAGGGGATCACTGTGTGAAACCAATCCTAAAAGCAGGGGATGAACAGTGAGTGTGGATGCCGTTCAGGAGATTAGAACCGTTGATGGAAGAAGCAGAGACTCAGAGAGAGAGTGAAGGGAAACATGAATGTACAGACCTCAAATCAAGTCTTTCACGAGGCTGCCATTGCTAAGTGGGTTGGAAATTCTCTTATGTGCTTAAGAGTGGTTACATGTAGCCAACAAAAACACCGTAGCCAGCTTTACTTAGATTTAAAGTGCAGGGTGCAGTTTAACCTTTCCTATAAGAAGAGATATAGTTGATAAAAATGTTAAAATGTATAAAATCATCAATAATAAGAAGGCAGGGACACACGCACGCACACTAACACACAAACACACAAACACAAGACATCCTGCCCCATCCGTCCAAGTAATTAAAGTGGAGAGAGACTGATTAAACTCAAATTTAATCACATTCATGGAAATCTAAAGGAACTTCCATTAAACTAGTGCTACTCTTCTTTTAAGATTACTGTTTTAGAAAAACACACACACACACACATGGAAATGAAATAGCAAGAAAATAGCAGGCACTGAGGCTAGAAATGGGGAACTGTTTACTTTGTTTTGATGAAGGTCAAATTAAACCACCCAGTGTAGGCTGCGGTGGGGTGATGATAAATATTTGGCTGTCTTTTCAGATGTACAGTGAAAAGACATGGCCCTCCTGTGGGCATCGCTCCACATCTCTCGGGCCGCCTCCGTGCCAGTCCCATTTCACAAGTTGTTCTACATCTGTGACACGAAAACACACAAACGCTTGCACATATAAATGAACGCGCAGAGGCACTTTCTCCCAGATACCCACACGTACAGAATGTCCCTCATCACCTTGCTCAGAGATGAATGAGTTCGCTGCTGTCCTCAATCATTTTAATCACTTCAATGGAAAATGTCTTATTCACAGCTATCATTTCACACTGCCTCGCAGCTATCTCATGTATACACATTTCAAGCTTGCCTTAAACACCACCCTTCACACACACACACACACACACACACACACACACACACACACACACGACTGCCATTCTCTGATAGTTCTGTGTAACAGAGCACTGCAAAACCCATCCTACAGTCTCTCTCTCACTAGTGATAACAGGATGCCTAATGACATTACTGGCTCTCTACAACTATTACTGATAAACCCTTAAATAGACATGCATATTCACACTCACACATACTACCGTAAAGTTTTATGCAGCCAAATAAAATCAATACTTTAAATCAATATAGCACTCTCCTACACACACTTTCGCCTAGTTTTTCAAGGTGCTTAAAAGGTATGTTGTTCCAGCCTTTTTGGGAGGCCTGCCAATGTTCTCCTGTACATTTGGACTGTCTCAGTTGCCTCTGCTCTTCCTCAGAATGACTTCATGGCATTAAGATCACGACTCCGTGACTCTGCAAAAGATATTATAGCCCTGTATATGTTGGGACTGCCGCCTCGTCTTGTCAGTTAGGATAGCACTTTATAAATCTGGCTTTATGGATGGGGTTAGAGATTTAATAAAAGAGTGTAATTCATATGCTGTCCTTTATCCCAAAATCTTTCCAGACATTAGCCTATACAGATCTCTGATATATGAGTTTTCAAAATGTAGAAAAATAAATGGAAAAGCTGTTAAATGTTTTTTTGTTTTTGGAGGCCTTTATTGCGAGACAAGCTAAAAAAAAAAAACACAATAATGGAGACACTTCATTGCTGCCCTAATTTTCAGCTGGTGCAACAGACCTGACCTGTAATCACCTGGTAACCTTTGTTAGTTCAAATCATTTTAGTGTTATCAAAATTCAAACAGGTCATGTAACACAAAAATAATTACTGTGAGGATTAAACTACGATTATCTGAATGATCTGAAGCACACATGCTTCATTCCTACCCATGGCAATTCAAACCATAGTAACTGTTTAATAAAAATTATAATTCCATGCTTAACATTATTTTTATGCCTTAAAAAGGGGTCACTGTTATGTGTGAAAAAACTAAAGTACAATACAGTTAATTATTAGTTAATTTAGATTTGTTCCTTGGATTTTGGGAAGTTGGATAAAAGAAGAACCCTGCTGTGGACCAACTAACATCCAGTATATGATGAAAATTTAGTGCAATATTTAATATAATGCAAAATTATACTGTAGACTAATTTGTTGAAATGAATGTTGTTAAAAAGGCTAAAACCGTGGGTGGCACAGAAACCGCTATAGCATAGTAGTATTGTGTTGTCAATACTTTTTTGTGAAAATCCAGCAACAATCCTAAATATAATTATATTAGCAGTAATAATACAATAACATTTATGACAAAAATAGTTGGTGCAGTCCTCTTTATAACCATTACATCAATAAATATGTATTTACTGTTTATCACCTGGAACAAAGGCTTGTTAAACATTTATAAATTACATTCTAAAAAATTAGATTTCCTCATGCAAAGTGTAGGAATAGAGCAATGGAGTACATGAAAATAGATTTTTATTGCAAAAGGAGCACCATGACCTTGTTCACAGAAGTTGAAGAATATGACCGCTGCATCAAACAAGCTTGAGGCATCATAACCTCTGCTGTACTATCCATCACAAATGTGCCTCAAGAGCATAGAGCGCATGGAAACTGCAGTCAGTCATTCAAATGGCTGAAATAATTCTTTAGTTTGCTACATCGGGTTTCAACTTGCCTCTAGAAACAATATGGAAACCTTTCCGACCAGTTTTCCATCACAATTATAGATAATGTGCTCCCTACAGATGAAAATGCTGTTCGATTGGACTTTTACAAAAAAAGGTTTTTGGGTGTGTTGGTAAAAGTCGCGACAAAGTGTTACGGTGGAACAACACTTTGTCACCACCTTGCTGTTAAAAAACACTAATGAATGTGTCCTTCCAGTTAACCTTGCTTGCTATCTATCTTGTCTTACAAAACTTTCAATCCAAATCTTGGATATATAAAAGTGCCCAAATTAAGTGTACAAAGAAAATGATGAATGAAGAAACATTAAAAAAAAGGGAAAATGCATGTTTGAATTTTACTTTTGGGATAAGCAAAAGACACAAAACGCATTTGAAAAGCTTATGTTTTGCTGATCAAAGTGTTATTTAAAAACCCTGTAAAACATTTGTTTCTATTTCTTGCCAGGTACTGTCTAGGGGTGGGGAAAAAATCGATACTGTGTAGCATGCTGATATTTTGTTTGCTAATAATGTATCGATACAGGGACAGCAGAAATCGATATTTTGTTACAAAAAGGTTTTTGTGCTCTGACTTCAGAGCATGTTGATCCTTTTTCTGAGCAAGAATCCTGACATTCCTTCACTGTCCAAATGTGTTTAACTTGTTTTTGGCAGCAATAAACATGACAGTTTACTTATTTTAATTTAAGACATGTTTATTTTAATTAAGTTTAAAACTTTTTTATTTAATGTAAAATTATATTTTGTTTTAATTTACTTTCAAATTCTTCAGTTGCTGAAGGGGCTGCATAGTTTTCATAAACTGCATAGTTCAGAATAGCTATAATTGTACCAGATGGTTGATTCAGTTAAGTTGGACTAGACTGTAATACAAACCGTTCAGTTTGTCAACAATCAAACTGAAATGAGAGAAAGACTGAGTGTGAGACTTTGATATTAGAGAAAATGAATATTGATAAAGTTTACCTTTATGTACAGAATCTGAATATCGCAAAATATTTTTAAAAAATTGCAATAATATCGTATCGTGCGTTAAGTATTGTGATAATATCGTATCGTAGGATGTATGGTGATTCCCACCTCTAGTACTGTCACAAACCAATGACACAACAGCTCCTGGGATATAACAACAACAGCAAAAAGTACATTTTAAAGTGTTCCAGTCTGCAAAATTTTGAATAAAAATTCAATACCTCCTATTTGTATTTGACTAATTTTGTAAGCTCTAAAAAAAAAAAAATCTGCAAAAATTCGAGGACATTTTTTCATATTTTTCCGACCTGCGTGACGGTCCTTGAAAGTTGCTGTTGAAAGAAAGTTATATTTTGTCGCTACAGTTCCTAACCAGTGTGTTTAAGTTATGAAAGAAAGCTGCAACACATCAAAGAAAAAAGTCCAGGGATCAGGCATAAATCGTCAACACAAAAAGTCATTTCAAGGTCAAGGTACTAGATGCATCTCACACAGTCCCGATGCTGTTAAATTGCATGGCTTAAGAGGCTAAAAGAATACACTGTGAGTGGGATAGTGAGAAAAAGACAGAAAATAGAAAGGAAGATGGAAGCCATTCAAAACATTTTTGCAACATGTCCATTATTATTTTAATATCATTGCTATTGGAGTTAATCCCAGTGGGTTCAAGGATTTTATCTCCTAAAATGATATCGCATATCCAATGAAAAAATACTGAGGACTGACAAAAGGTCCCACTTCACAGAAAACTGACCTATTAATCATCAGCCCAACCAGAAGGACTTTTAGGGGACAGCTTATCTCAACCTATCATCTTATGCAGTGATGAAACACACCTACCAATTAACTGGTAGTTTATTGTTAATAAAAAATAAATGAATAAATAACAGAGGCATGACTGTTGCTTGGACAAGAAGTATATTAGACCTGTTGATTAAAGCTGTAGATGCAGTTGTTTATACTCCATTTGAGTAACATTTCTCACATATTGCTGATTTGATTTGATTCACCGCAAATAAGTAATCATGGTATCAATATACAGTTACCTGCGCATCTCATATAACAGTATGGTCTATGAGCCAAGTCATTTATGGCAATCTATACCAGATTAGGGCTGTGCGATATGACCAAAATCTCATATCTCGATATAAGACATCTATCGTCTGATAACGATATAAATCACAAAAATGTAACTTTTTCTGTAAATTCTGTGAATCTCGGGCAGCTCGACTTGCGTGAAGTGTTTCCTGCTGCGCGTCATGTAGCTGGAGTCGAGTGTTTTAACCGATGCATGAAACGATACATTTTTAGACATAAGTTGTAACGGACGCCATTTTCTTTGTGAGTATTTATTACACGGCGTGCTGCGGGGAAAAGCCTGTTCTAACGTTTGAGTCTAAGGTTTATTTTTTAGCACCTGGCGTCTTTTTTACTTCTCATCCGTAAATAATCTGCTTTTACATGAATCAGTTTATTTTGAAAAGTCTCAACAGGATCTTGAGCTTTATTGTGAAAGATTTATGTGGAACATAAACAAGCGGACACACGATGGTGTTACCGTCATTGTTGCTAACGACAACACATAAAAACAGGCGCTTGTCCGTCCGTAGTGTGGTTATATAAAATATAAGAGAAAGAGAGAACTTTAAGAAATTAATAATAACTACAGTGACCATCAAAACATGAAAAAATATTGCTGTAAACAGTTTATTTTGCGACACCACGAAACAAACGATAGCGTAAAATGAAACGATAATGTTTTTATATCGTCATCTGATATATATCGTTATATCGAACAGCCCTATACCAGATATATTAAGTTAAAAAAATAGACTCACAGAACTATTTCAAGTCACACTTTGCATGCAAGCACCTTAAACTAAGTGAGTGACAAAGAAGAGGTGCAGCACTTTGACTGGTTCAATTGACAAAACAGCCAGTCACTGCCTGGGCACATTTATTGGCCTGCAGAGGCACATTACTATGTTCCCGGCATTTGTTTGGCTTACTCAATCATAGGGGCATCATCCTTACCGATCGTACCAAACAAAGATTTTACTGTCATTTTAAGGTCATGCAGATTTTAAAGATTAACCCTGTGCTTTGTGAACACTTACACTGTAGGCAGGAAGTCATACATGCCCATTAAGTCTTCAGACATAGCTGCCAGTACTGGTTAAAAAGTTTTAATACAGCAACATGATCAAGGTCTTTTGTATAGAAAATCAGCAGTACCTGCATTTTTGTGAGTGCCTGAATGTGACGAGGTAGCATGGAGTTACAAGCTTCTCAGCACATGTCATCAGCAAAGAATATCCTCCAAAAGCTGGAATTCAACACGCTGTTTTGACAATTCTGTCTCGGCCTTGACTGGCAGTGAATGCCAGCCAATCCCCATTTGAAATGCGACAAGGAAAAACAAAGCCTGTCAGAATGAGTTGGTGAGATGTCTACTGAGAGCCACATGTGGTGAGAAAGAGAGATGGGCGAGAGAGAGAGTGAGAAAGAAAGAAAAAGAAGCGAGAGAGAGAGCGATGAGAAGAAACTGTTCCTTCTCTACATGACTCTGTCCCTGAGACAAACGTCATGCTGCTCCCCCCACAGTGGGTGACTCTGACAGGATACTGTCTGTGCAGCACTCCCCCTCTGTGTGATTGATGAGCCTCATTTTGCCAATTAATGGAGAATCCCCTGTTGACTACCATCAGATTGCCGTTTGTAACTGTTAGTGTTTCTGACTGTCACAGATTCATTTTAATTAGCGATCTCTTTCTCCTCCGACTTTTCTATTGTGTCTCGAATTTGCAGAGCTGAGTGCGCAGTGACATGCCAGGGAAATGGCCCACTGTGTTATTTGCTGTCATTAATTTATTCACAAAATGCACCGCTTAAACTGTTGGAGGCAAAATCTTCTTGAAAGAGTCAACTGTAATGTCAAACATATAACGAATCTTATGATCAATTAGCAAATGTGAAGCAATTAGTGCACTTTATTTGCATAATGAACAAGTAATTGCTCTAAAGAAAGCAAATCCAGTCAATAAGTTTGGCAAATGATTGTTGGGGTCATACGTACAAGCATGCTGCCACAGAGATGTCCCACAGTCATGCAGAGGCAGCGGTCCGTGGGTTTTGTCAGGGGAGAGGAAAGCTAGCCACAAGTTATAAATCAATAGAGACCCAGTAGCAAACAGTTGTACAACAATATATTCCTTGGACAGCAACAGCAAGAAAGTAATAAAATTACTCGGGGACAGTAAGTATTCAAACTTTGGAATGATTTACATTTTGCAGTGACTTTAAACCTGCATACTCTGCTAAGGATACTCGGACCTTTTTGTAGCAATTAATACTACAAAGTAGGGATGCAACGATACCAATTTTTTCAAACCGATACGATACCGATACTTGGATCTGAGTACTTGCCGATACTGAGTACAAAAACCGATACTTCTACCACACACACACACACACACACACACACAACTGCAATGAATTGGAAGACAGGTTTTATTTTATTCCCTGCCGATAAGAAATAAAATCGTAATAAAAATGACCACAAAAAAAATTTCAAGTGAAAAATAAGCACTTCTGTTAAATTATTGCAGAGTCTCCACATTGTAATTTAACAAAATATCACTGAACTATTGGCACTGTCTCGAGCTTTCAGAATAATAAATAAACACTTCTGTTTGGAATAAAATAAATACAAATTAGGTTTGAGAATAAAATAAACTTTTAAATTATTGCAGAGTGTCCAATTTCATATCGCGGCTCGAGTTTGCTGAGAAGACGGAGCAATCCTATGCTTTCCACGACTGGCATTGGCTGGTCATCCAGAGCGATAAAATGAGTCGAGCCTCTGTTATTTTAACTGCCCGTGGATTTTCTCTTGACATTTTTCATCGCTTTTCCAAAACCTGAGTTAAAGTTGGCTGTTCCACACTGCTGACATTTTGTTTAGCCTAGCTATAGCAGCCTTCAGTTTCTCTTTTTAATCTGGAGCTGCCAGTCTCACTCGCCTAACCCTGTGCCTGTTTAGCGCGGGATGTCCCCCTAGTGGCCAATCTAAAAAACTACAACAGAAATGACAAGCCACCCTCTGATTAATGAAATAAGTTGGTATCGGTTCATGGTATCGGTTAACTTTTACGAGTATGAGTACACACACATTTTACAGTATCGGCCCCGATACCCGATACCAGTATCTGTATCGGTGCATCCCTACTACAAAGTAATATACTGGTCTACACTGGAATAATTAAAAAGCTTTGTGCAAAGGTTTGCTTTGTGATCTACTTGCCAGCATTAAAAGCTACTTATTTCACATATAAATTCTGCTATAGTAGATGTAACATTGCTATTAGTTGTCATATAAGCCGAGTGAATAGACATAACAGTTATTCAAAACATGCAAACCATCTTTTTTAAGTCAACCTATGTCATTTAACTCCAAATGTCTTCTATTGTGTATTCACATGGAAACAAAACAAGCATTGTACACCCTCAGTGGCTCATATTTACTAGACAAATAACTCTAGTCACGTTTCCCATCCACTTGCATTTGATAGAATAATTTGCCAACAATGGGCCTGCCATTCACCTGAGTCTCCGGGATTTCATTAAAACATCAAATGAAAGTGAAATCATGAGCCATGACGGTAGAGAGCGGGGATGGCTAAGCAGAGAAGCGTGGTTGGTGTCTACTGCAGGATTAGAGCTCAGCAACAAGTGCTCAAGGGGGGCTTTGCATCAAACCCAGGAGCCCATGACAAATGAGGGCGACTGGGCCTCTGTCTATTACCCTGCACTAAGCCCAGGCCTTTTGGGGAAGTAATGAGGTGCAGATTGAAGCCTCTGCCACTGGGTCCTTAGCCTGGCTTTCAGTAGAGCAGAAATAATCAGCGGAGACCTGGGTCAATAGTGGCAAAGCTATAGAGCAGCTGAGCAACGCATGGAAACATGATGATAAAACCGATTAACTAAACAAATCATTTTCTATTCAGAACCTGACAGCTTTTTATGATTTATATCCTCTGCATATATTATCTATTAGTACTTGAGTCTTTGTGCTATATGTGAACTTTAAACAAACATTATAATAAATGTATTCAGCAGGGATGCAAAAAAGTGATTTGGACGCCAGAGAATATGCCGGAAACCCAACAGGATACAACATACCGCTGAGGAGACCCTACAAGACTGATGGGGCATGAGGGCTTATCAGTCCAACAAGTACATCATGGCGGTACCTCCCATACTCCAGCACCACATCCGTTCCTGCATCTAGAGTCTACAGTCCAGGGAGTCTATCAGCAAGCTTACTCTGCTGGTTAATGAAGCTGCCACATCAGGCCAAGTGTCACAGCCTAACAAGATACTGATTGGCGAACTCCGAGGAAATTCTCTCGTATGACTAGAGAGCACAGAAATGGTCTGGCAGTAAACACGACTGGCGACAGAAAAGGCAAGTGAAGCACGATCCTTTATGTTGACAATAAGCTGTGTGTTTCTATTTTGCAATTTGTAATTTGTAACTATAAATGTAACAATGTTTGGCAAGTTCCCAGTTGACACATTATGGGTGTCACAGAGTGATGTCACTGACACTGATCAAACTGATCATGTTACCAACAGCACCTAAGAGGACATCACACTGACTTGCATTCATTACCTGGATAATTAACCTAACTACTCGTGTCTAACCCAACAGAAACTTTACCGTTATCTTAATTTTTGATGTGTAAGTTGCCGCATAACCTAATGCCATTTTAAATATCAGGATTAAACCATGGATACACGTTCTTTGCAGTCAGTGATGCAGTTTGGAACCCGTGTACATCACCGAATGCTGAGTTTCAGACCTTGTGAAGTTTTATATTTACTTCAGTTGCTTCCTGTTTTTCACCTACAGTAAATGAAAACCATATTCAGCTGGTAGTCAGGTGACTGCCATTAAAGAACGATTTTTTCCCGCCTGGATCCATTGCAATATTACACCTGTATTGTAAAGTGGTTTTGAAGTGTTTGACTAAATCTGAGCAGAAAGTAAAACACCTCAGTGCACTATAGCACTTGTTAGCTATTAGCCTATAGAAATAGTGCCTACTGTCATGTTCCTGGGTCTGTTAACCCAGCATTTTAAGTTTTAGTTTATTTGTATGTTGTTTATGTTTAAGTTCATTGGATTAGTGAAGTTCATTTGGTTATTAGACTCCTTGTGTTTTCTTCCCCTGTATTTAAGTTTCCCTCACCCTTTGTGTTTCCTGTTTTATTTTGAAGGAGTCGTGTGTTCTTTGTTCATTGTATTTAGATTCACTTCCCTTCCTGTCATTAGGCTCATGTCAGTCAGCTGTTCCTCCATGTGTCCCCACTTCCCCGAATCACCTCCTGTGTATTTAAGTCCTCTGTTTTCAGTGTGTCATTGTCAGGTCGTCTGTTGTGCACGCCATGCTTCCAAGTTTCTTGTCTAGGTTTTTCTTATCGTTTGTTTAGATTTCCCAGTTTAGGTTTGTGTTAATTTTGCTTCAGTTCGCCCTTTGTTTGTACCTTTTTTACCAGCCATATTAAACGGCTCGCTTTTTGTTAACATTTCAAGTTCTGTTCCCTGTTCCTTGGAGTCTGCGTTTTGGGTCCTTTCGTCAACCCCTACAGTCTGCCCTCGCCAGACTGTGACACCTACACTATTTGTCTTTTTCTTAAACACACTAATAATTCAGCAACACCCATATTTATAAAGCTCAGAAGATAGAAACAAATGCAACAACACATGTTATATTTCATTCATAAACCTCTTCAAAAATATAGCTTTTTATGTTGTTTTTTTATTGCAGCCTTGCTCTCTGTAGATCAACAGCACCCAATGCAGCGCTGGGAGAACAGTGATGAGATGAGAACAGCTCGCACAAGAATGCATACTGTTGATTTTGAACAGGGTTCATACTTCTATGGAGAAGCGTGCTGGCATCTTGAGAATTATAACACATTTTCACCACTTTCTGTAGCTCAGATAAGTCATTTGTCTGCTTGTCAAAAATCAGTATGTCTGCTGAGACGCCACGTTCAAAGTGAGGAATTACTATTTATTCTTGTGACTGACTCATTCTTTCTAAATCTGAGTACTTATCTTTATTTATTTGGACATTTACATTAAGGTGAAAGGCACACAAGCAGAACTAAAGCATGCAGGGAGCACTGCTACTTATTTACACTTGTTTCCCCTGAATTTTGGATAATTAAAAGGCTCCGTGGTTTATCTGTGTTTTAGCTAATTGGCCACACAGTTTACAGTGAATTTCATTAGCAAAAGAAACCACTTCAGTTGGGGTGGGGGGGTGGGCCATGAGGGGCTTGGAGGAAGGTGGTGATTAAGAGAGGGAGCTTATTTGCAGCAAGGGGGGTGGGGTACTTTTGCTTTAAACATTATACGGAGCTGCTCAGCGTGTTGCCACCAGCATGTTTTAACCCAGTTTTATTATACACAAACATACAGAAATAAACATGATGATTCTCTAATTAATCTGACTTCCATACTGAAACACATAAAGGTGTAATGAATATGTTAACTTTTCCAAACAACACTTACGCTGTCTAGAAAAAAAGCAAAAAATACACGCTAACAAAAAACAACAAAACAAAACAAGTAAGGGGTATTTCAAGCTCACCCTCTATAACAGAACAATTGCTTCACTAAGAGGCATTTATTAACCTTAAGTGTGTGGTGCTGATGCAGGAGACTTCTGCACCTGTGCAAAAACCCAGCCTGAAGCCAACAGAGTGTCCAACTGTTGCTGTTTTGACAGGGGCCATCCATAAACACACTGTGGTGAACTTCTTCCTTTGAAATGGGAACTAAATCAGACTGAAGACTAAGAGAACAACAAAAAGGAGGTACCTGTATAAATGCATCTGTCCATTTGTATTAGAAGCTAGCCTCGGGACTGGAAAAACAGTGTCTTGATTAGAGGACTAAACTGGTTTGAGAAACTCTCACTATTATCTATGTGGGTCCAAATCCTAGGACTTCAGGCTCTCTAATCACCCAGAGGTGTCAATAACTACTGTAAATAAGTATTGCTTTTCAATCGTCGCTTGTTCTTGTAGGGAAATTATCAAGAGAGGTGTGGATGTGGGAGGAATTCTACCAATTTGAATTATCTCATGATAGTTTGGCAAAATCCTTCCTACAGGGAAACAAATCCTTTCGATTTCTCTAAGACTCCGGAGTCCAGACTGATATCTGAACTCATCAGTATGACAATGCACTCCTCAAGACTCGACTATCTAAACTTTGGGGTAAAGTAAGACTATTTTCTCATTCAACTAATAACACAGCCATGTACAATAGCTTAAAGGCACACAGCTCTATTCACTTATCCTCGTGAAAGAATTCAAAAGACGTTTCACTGAGAAAACTCAATCACTGTGTAAAAACGTGACACACGCAAAAACACAGATATAAAATACACTAAAAATGACCCATAGTATAATAGAAATAGCAGATTTTTAATTTCTTAGTCAGAGGACCGTGTTATATTTTTGTATGAAGACGCAACAGTGATGTTCTGTGACTAAATATCAGTAGTTTGTGTTAAGTCATTGAACACAGTACACAGAGATGTACTGGGCATGTCAAGGTATTCATCAGGGTCCCCTCTGGTCTCTCATCCTCCACCAAACCACCTCTCTACATCAATATTCTAGCATCCTATTCTGTTTTATCATATTCAGCAGCAGTGCAGCGTGCATGTGTGTGCACATCATAGCGATAGCCTCTCTGGTGAAATAGGGCTCTCTGGGGGCTTGTGTCTCAACTCTACAGCCTTTGTGAGCCCCCATTACTTCTGACAGATAGAGATCACTAAACTGCTGAACAAACACCCCATTCAGTAATTAGCATACATTACAGTAATGGAAGGAGAAAAATGTATCAGTAAAGCCAAATGAAGTGCTTCCACCAAGTTAGTTCTGGCTTCTTAGTCTTCGTTTTCCTCGTCGTCCTGTGATTGAAATCTGGTGGCCATTTGAAAACACTGAAGTCAGTGTTAAGCTCAAGAAGAAGTTGATTTGAGCTTTGTGTCATGTTGCCCTGTGTTACATCCCCCAGGAGGATGTCTCTTCTGCCTACTAACCCTTTGTTTTGTCTAGGCTCCACCTCCTCTGTCCTGATTGGATGCTGCACAGAGTCCGGCTAATTGGTAATCAGCAGAGCACTACTTAAGGCCTGTGGAGCTGTGCTTCTGTGCCCTCTGGCCATTTTGGTTGCCATACCTGTGCAGGCGTGCATGCCTTTGTAACGTGTATGAGCATTGTTGTTTTCATGTTCAGACTGCTCGTAGGAGAGAGCTGCCTTTTGCTTTGACACCCTGTTTTCTCCTGGTTATGTGTTGTTAGGTAGGTTATGGTTATAGGTTGTATATTTTGTTTTCTTTGGAGTTAGGTGAGTTTCTTTTATTTCTACATCCGGGATGTTTTGTTTGTTATGTTGGCCTTGGCTCTCCCTGACATTATACCTCAGTCTGAACCACAAATCTCATCACCAGCATTAAATAAACCTTCTACACTTACCATCTTGGCTCCTCCTTCTCTATCCACCTTTATGTTCGTCCCTTCAACCCCCTAGACTAGCCAGGGGACGTAACATCCTGCTAGAAAGAAATGATGATGCACATGGTCAGCAACGACACTCAGGTAGGTGGTGGCATATTAAGGAATGATACCGAGCGCTTAAATTCTCCCTTAAACTAGAGCACCTGAGCTTGAAACGCACAGAAATTCACAGAGGCAGGAGTTTACCAAAGCCAACAGCACCCAAGAGACAGTCCAGCACAAAGTAACAGGATGTAAGCTGCAAGCTGGGACAGCATAAACTCAGAGGCACAACCATGTAGCTTGGATAGTGTGCAGGAACATCTGTGCTGCATATGGACTAGAAGTCCCAAAGTACTAGAGGGAGACACCACAGAAGGTGGTCAAGAACATGGGCTGAAGTCCCATGAGACTTCAAGTTCCAGACTGACAAGCAGTTGCTGGCCAGCCAAGCAGACACAGTGATGGTTGATAAAAAGCAGAGGACCGCAGTTGTGATAGATGTAGCAATTCCAGCTGACAGCAACATCAGAATGAAGGCGCAAGAGAAAATTGAGAAGTACCAGAGCTGAAGAAACAACTGGAGCAGATGTGGAAGGTAAAAACCAAAGCCATTTCAGAGGTAATAGGACTATTAAGAGCTTTATCCCTCAAAATAGACGAGCAGCTCCAGCAGTCCAGTCCAGGCACAACATCAGAGGTCTTTTTCTGGGAACAGCTAAGATATTCTGCAGACCCCTAAAACTCCCAGGTCTGTGATAGAGGGCCATTATTTCTATGTAACTTTGATTATACAGGCTCGAGCGGGGTATCATGTTGAAAAAGTCCATCTATTTACCTCTTTGTTTTACCTCTTTTTTATCCAGTTGTCACTACACTTTTTAAAACCCTGCAGGGTTTTTTGCTAGTTAAAGATGAAAGACATGCAGACTGAAACAGAAGCATATGTACTCACCTACACATCCAATGTAAATTACCTTCCCATTTTCTCTGAGTCTCTCTCTAGCACACACACACGAGCGCACACACACAAACGCAGTCTGACTAATTCATCACAGTGCCCAGCCGTCAAGACAACAGAGCTTCACTTAACTTTTTCAGGGTTGCTCAAGCATCAAATGCACGACTTTTAGATGTTGTTGTTCTTCCATCTGTCATGCTTCAAGGAACCAACATCCTTTTCTTTAATCCCAGCATAAACTGAGAACCTTCACAGACATATCCCAGCATAAAGTTTAAAAAGGTATGTTTCCCTTGATTGTGCTATCTTATGTACAGCAAAGGAAATGTCAACCCCAAAAAATACGGCACTGTATTTCACACTGTCACTGTTCCAACACTTGGCATTAAAGTGCCCCCTAAGCTCATAGCAAACGCTGGTACTACAAACTTCAGTGATTCAAGCAGTCTCCACTTTCAATCTCTCCTTATGGTCCATATGCGCGTGGATTCATTCCATCACAATGCTCATTTACACAAAACAGTCCAAGATCTGATATCTGAGGAGATTTAAAGTGGTAGAAAAATCTGAGAAAAGGGCTAAATTAACACAGATGCACACAGACACACACAGGCAAAGGTTTCCCTCCGTATCACACCCCCGAAATCAATTCTCGGAATGAACAGTGCAAAATGTCATTTACTTTGACGTCCTGATCAGAGATGGGCAGTAACCCGTTACTGATTACTTTTTTCAAGTAACGAGTAAAGTAAGGGATTACTATTGCAAAAACGGTAATTAGATTACCGTTACTTTCCCGTAGGAACGCTGCGTTACTGCGTTACTAAAACCGTGAGTTTTTTGCAACAATGTCTCACAACAGTGACGTAAGCGAGTGCGACGTGCGTGACAACAGCTGTGTGCAGATCAACAATGGATCATATATCGAGTGCAGAGAGAGTATGAGCGTGCAGCGTTTAAAGCGTGGAAGTACTGACCTTACTTTGAGTTTGATTCCATAAAAAGTGACAAAAACATTAGTGTCCGTTGTGTGTGGGAAGAAAACTTCTTTTTACAGCGAAAAAACCCCTAAACTTCCAAACAAGCACCGAGTAGCTACGACGTAATGGGAAACTCACAGGGAAACTCGCGGATCCTTCCACTGACCGCTGCACACCTGCACCAGGGTAACCCTCCGCCTGCCCCACTCCTGCTTTACAGGTGAAAATAGAGCAAAAGGACCGCTAGTCTTTGACTTTATTTATTTTCTGCTGTGTTTTACTTGCATCTATTTCAAAGACTGAGTGTAAACACAAAAAAATATATATTTTATGTGCTGGAATGTGCAGAAAATAGGGTTAAATGTTAAACTAATTTCTTCAAGTCAGAGAATGTTGCAGATAATTTAATGTTTGCTTGATGCATAAAGTTAAAAGATTAAAACTAATTTTCCATTTGATTACATTTTATATGATGAATTATGCAGAAAAAGTAGAATTGGGCTGAAAGATCTATCACTTTATCACCTATTCAGGTTGTAAATCGTGTTTTTAAAAAGTAACTAAGTAATTAATTACTTTTGAAAATAAGTAATCAGTAAAGTAACTGGATTACTTTTTGGGGGAGGTAATCAGTAATTAGTTACTGATTACTTTTTTCAAGTAACTTGACCAACACTGGTCCTGATAATATGTACTGTGCTACAATAAAACAACATATATATATTTTATAGATCCTAACATGTTAACACAAAAGAATGCATGAAATACTGAAAATCCTTTTTTATTCCCCCAGTTATTCGGGAAGTAACTTTATAATCAACAATGAATTCAACACTGCAAAATAAAATATAAAATATAACCATGTCATTGTTCCAACTTTTAGCAAAGTAAGACGCAAAATCAGTTTCACTGCAGTAAATCTGTATGAGCGTTATTCCTAGGACCACAGCATGGTCAGGTAGGATGGGTAGGGGTGGGTGGGTGTGCGGGGTGATGTTTCAGGTCATGGCCAGCCAGTTTCTCTTTGCCATTCTCTGGGGAGGAACTCCAGACAGTGAAAAGGAACCATACTGCAGTACATCTACACTTCTCCATTTCCTCTCACTCAAGCATCTAGTTCTCAACGGAGCCTGGGAATCAATACTGACATTGGGGGAAAGAGCAGCTTTCTTGCCTGCCTGCTCTGCTTCATATAGCAGCTGCCGCCAGGGAAGCCTCTGCATCAGTTTTTTCTTTTTTTAAATATGCAAATGTAAATGTCCATCTCTGGTTTGAACAGATTTTTAGGGACTGTTGCTCTCGTCCCTCCAATTGTGTTGATTTAGCTTGAATAGATATCAGATAAAAGGAAGTAAAGATAATGTTATATGTTTTTGTGTGAGCCCCTAGCATATGGAAACACCCACTCATGTTTTAAATTACTCGAGAGTAATCCTTTCTTTTCTTTATAATACTAGAGACAAATATCGGCGATCCTGCTGACTGCTTCACTGTGTTTTTCCCCATGAAAGGCACCTTCGCCTCAGGGTATTGACAACAGACTTGATTTTCACTATTGATCAAACCTATACAGTGAGAACCTTTCCTCTCAGAAAGGGCATTCAAGAAAGTGCAGAGACATGGCTAATTCAATTTGGGACTAGAGATGCTTGGGTTTAAGTGAAACACTCTGTTATCAAAACAGGAGAGGTGTCATGAGAAAAGAGTTCTGTGTGGAGAGGTTTGTGGTCGGCCAAAAGATGAAATCAGGAATAAGCGATAAGTTGGTGTGAGGGGCCAGAGTCCCTATTAGAGGTCCCCAGGGGACAGGCAGCAGTGGCAGAGTGCAGTAAAAATAGCCACAGGCATGATTTCACTCTTGGGACCCGGGGAGGACTGAAGAGGGAGATCTGATCAGCGTCTCGCAGCAAGGCAGCCAGATCCATTCCCCAAGTTCCCTAGGGTGCCACCTATCACACCAAGTGACTTAAACTGCTTACCACAGCCAGGCTGAACACAAACAGCACACACCTTTGCCACTGCTCGCTACAAAATAGGACAAAGAGTCTCCTAATATCGCTCAAAGCGAATGTTGTTAGAGAGCAAATTTACGTCTAAACCTGTGTATCGTCTGGGAATGAACACAATAAAAAAAGGATATAGACATCTTTTCCACAAACTTATCTTGTCCATCAGCTGTTTTGGGGAAGTTTTCGATGTCATTCTCGAGCCTCTGAATGTGCCGTTCCATGTTGGTCAAACTGCTTTTTAAGATCTCGGCGGACACTGTGGAAAAGTGAAAATAAAAACACACACGATAAGCTGGTTAGTATCAACAGTTGAGTGGGCTCTTGCTCCATATAGGAGTAACCCATCCCTGAAAACTTTAAACATTTAAACAAAACATATCTACCACAGAGGGAGACCGACGTGACATACTGACTCCACATAATCCATTTGCGTATGGCCTAGAAAAGTGAGCATGAGTGGTGATATGTGTGCACACTGGGTGTGTGTGCCTGTCTGCAGTGGCTCATTAATCAGTCTGTAATCACTGCTTGCAGAGTTGCTGTGGAATCCACTATATTCAGATCAGGCCTTTCAAGTAGAGACTTCAAACAGCATGCGGTGTCTTAGGGGATCAAATGGGACAGGAGCATGGATGCAGTGGCATGTTTAGGTCCTGTAAAGGGTTTAGTTTTATTGACACACAAATTCCAGTTTGCTCAAACTGAACATCAAATTTGAAACATTTAGAATAGCCTTTAGAATAGAATAGAATAGAATAGAATATAATAGCCTTTATTGTCATTGTACAAAGTACAACGACATTGGAGTGCCACTCCCTTGGTGCAAAATGCAATAATAAATATGAATGTAAAATATAAAAAGTACAATAAAACAACCGAAGTACTCAGACAATAATAAGCATGATATATACAGGATAGCAGCATAATATAATGACAATGGCAAGTATGGTAAAGTTAAGCAGGTTCAATTGTTTTGTGCTTATTTACTACGGTGATAGCTCTGGGAAAGAAGCTATCCCTGAATCTGTTTGTCCTGGTTTTATGTGACCTGTACCGTCGGCCTGACGGTAACAGTTCAAACAGTTGATTACTGGGGTGAGAGTAGTCCTTAATGATATTGCCAGCTCTGCTGAGGTACCGAGAGTTTGCAATGGCCCCCAGACTGGGCAGAGAGCAGCCAGTAATCTTCTGGGCTGTGATATATATTTAATATGTTGTGTTGGTTAAATGGTATTGCCCAGTTTGAGAAAGGAAAGAAAAATAGGCTGATCAGAAAGCCAGTAACTAACTTTCTTTAACATCAGAGGAGATGGTATAAAGAGCACTTGACTAAAAGTATCTCTGTTTATTTGTTTTTATTTAAGCTGGTTTTGATCTTCCTGTACACGGTAAGCCCCGAGCCTTTTGAGAACTAAAAGAGAAGCAGTTACTGTACTGTATTGAGAAGAAAAATCTTTGTATAAGAGTAGCTAGAAGTGAAGCTGGTAGTGAACCTACGTGAAAGAGGGTTCGTGGGTCAGCTAAACATGGGTTTATTTTACTTTCTGAGGATATGTAAGTCGAAGCTACATTCATAAAGTCGCTGACTGGACTTGCACAACAGGAAAGGACACGAGGTCACGAGAACCTCTGGGATTCTTCATCTGAAGAGTGTCAGCTTTCATTCCAGTCTCGCTTTGATTTCTCACAATGTTGACTAAACACAAGCAGATGAAACCACCTACTCGGCAGAGTAACATGTATCCTGCTGGTTAACAGGTATATGTTATGAGTTATTTGAATGGGTCATCCAGCTCTACTTTGCATGAACTCATTATTATTTGTTTCAAGTACTGATTGAATACAACAACCCAGGACAACTTTTAATATTTGGCACCACTTTGACATCTGCTGAGTGTTTACATCCTTTTGTCTGTGACTGAAGAGAAACAGAAAGCTGTGGCAGGTCTCACTGACATAAGGGTCAACCTTGTCTTGCTTTACATCAGTTCCACAGCTCGAGTTTGTCCTCTCTCATTTTCTGACAATAAAATTGGATAGCAATATTGTGGATCGCATGCACTTCCACTACACTGTCTGACACAAACACAAAGGGTATCTGAGGTGCATTTCCATTAGAACACACACCCATGCACAGAAATTGCCTATTGTGATTGGTCTAGAAGCAATGCAGTGAGAGTGATGGGTGAGGTCACTGTCATTATTAGACTTTTCAGCTAGCTAGCTGGGTAGACTGGGACACTCACAATCCCTCCTTCTCATTTCTGGTAGAACTGACTCCTGGGAATGACACTGGGAAAACCACACGATCACATAGTCTGTTTCTCAGCTGATAGGGCCCCTGAGATCCACATGCGCTTGTCACTTTGATCTCAAACTTACTAATGGTGAAAAAGGAAAGCGAGCAGTGGACAGATGAAGCAAGAGGCGAAACAATTAAATTCACATCAAGCCACTGGGAATGCGTTTGTCATTTATTATGGCTTATGATCGTTTTTTTGTGGATTGAGTGACAGTACTGAGTAATGGCTCGGCTGAAAAACTGATCATAGGAACCAAGCGTAGTGTTTTTATGAGATCAGAGAGGGGTCATGGGAATTCAAAACAGAAACGTTAACATGGGAAGTGCACCAGACCAAAGCACCAAATCCGCACTTGAGCTTAAATTTCAAAACTTACATTTTAACTACTGATTTTATCTGTTTAGATTTTATCTGTTTAGATTTTATATACTGTTTTGTTTGTTTGTTTGTTAATTAGTTTGTTTTAATCAATTTTAAATCATGCTTTTTATTTGTTTTTGTTTCTAATGTCTCTGTAAAGCACTTTGAATCACCTTGTTGTTGAATTGTAATTGTAACAAATAAACTTGCCTTGCCTTACACCAGATGGGAAACAAGTGAAGCTAGATAGCAGATTACCTGCATACTTGCATTTAGCATTAAATTTGTAGCTGTGGGCCACTTTATACTTTTCATAAATGTGTATATGTAAGTAGAAAATCCAGCATTGATTCTTATGGGATGTCATTAGCTACAGTGATACCTTCTGTACACTGAATACATGTTCCAAGTGGATGAGTGGAGAAATGAAGAGGGCAGGTAGGTATACATTATACACACAGAGGGATGAGTGATGTGTGGTGATGTAGGAAGACGAGAAAGTAACGAAAAGACAAAAGCCATTTTAAAGCGACGCTCTAAGCGGTATGAATTACAGAGTGAGGGGAAAACTGCGGACGACATCCTTAATTTATTGACACGAGCTCAGTAAAACTGGCCATCGCGGCATTAGTCATCCCTCAGAACAAAAGGCAGAGAAAATGTATTTCATCGCGTTTTGCCTTGTTTCCCTCAAATAAACTGCCGGGGAAAAATACTGTGTAGCTCACAATACCAAATCAACCGCTATAATGCGAAGATGTCAACCTTCTATTCAGTCATCTGTTGAGGGGAGCAATTTTCATTTTGATTTATTGACAAATAATACCAATCATTCAACTAATGCTCTTGCAAATGCTGCCAAAGGTTACAAAGGAAATAGAGATTTATGTTGAACATCGCTGCCAACGCAGCATAAAAGATCAAGTTTTAAATAATCTAAAGACTTATGAAAACAAAGACAAATGCAACATAAATCCTTAAGAGAAGGTCATTGATAAATACATTTATTCCTTTAGCAAAGTATGTTGGAGAGGATATGGCACAGGGAAAAGGGACACACAGAAAGGAAGCACAAACACAGACTGCATAGAAGCATTTTAGAATTTTTTATATATATATATTGGTAATTTGGTAATTTATTTCAACATGTGAACAATATACAAGTACATTTAGGAAAGAAAATAAGAAAGAAAAAAATACTATACAAAAAAACGTTCTGATTAATTGACATGTTGAAAGGGAAGAAGTAAACACTTATTTAATCTCACCCCTTTGCCATAAATTATCAGTTAATATTTAGTCAGCTTCCTTACTGATATAATCTGTAATAAAAATAGTGAACAGATTTCTGATGTACTATATACTATAATATCACATGAATTTTTTTTAAATAGAGACATTCACTTAATTGAAATATTTTCCTTTTCTTTATAGTTCGAGAAGATCATATTTTTATAACTCTTTTTGAACAGTTTTATGTTTGGACGTTGCTTTAATTCCATATTCAGACTGTTCCACAGTTTCACTCCATGAACAGAAACACAAAAGCCTTTTCTTGTCGTACGTACCTTCATTGTTTTGAAGTTACAAAAACCCCTTAAATTATAACTTCCTTCTTTCAAAAACAACATACTCTGAATATTACCTGGCAGTTCTTTATTTTTTGCTTTGAATAGAATTTGTGCTATATATGTTTATATGTTGATTATGTTTAAAAATGATCTCTTAATTAAAATATATCTCATAAACTAATGACAATAAGTATGAAACACTAAAAAGTCAAATGTTATATTGGATCAGGGAAAAGGGACACACAGAAAGGATGCACAAACACAGACTGCATAGAAGCATTTTTGAATTTTATATGTTGATTATGTTTAATGACCTTGTAGTACCATATCACCCTATTAGAGCACTTCGCTCTCGCTCTGCAGGCCTACTTGTTGTTCCTAGAGTATTTAAAAGTAGAATGGGAGGGAGAGCCTTCAGTTTTCAGGCCCCTCTTCTGTGGAACCAGCTTCCAGTTTGGATTCAGGAGACAGACACTATCTCTACTTTCAAGATTAGGCTTCAAACTTTCCTTTTTGCTAAAGCATATAGTTAGGGCTGGACCAGGTGACCCTGAATCCTCCCTTAGTTATGCTGCAATAGACGTAGGCTGCCGGGGGATTCCCATGATGCATTGAGTTTTTCCTTTCCAGTCACCTTTCTCACTCACTATGTGTTAACAGACCTCTCTGCATTGAATCATATCTGTTATTAACCTCTGTCTCTCTTCCACAGCATGTCTTTATCCTGTCTTCCTTCTCTCACCCCAACCAATCACAGCAGATGGCCCCGCCCCTCCCTGAGCCTGGTTCTGCTGGAGGTTTCTTCCTGTTAAAAGGGAGTTTTTCCTTCCCACTGTCGCCAAAGTGCTGCTCATAGGGGGTCAAATGATTGTTGGGTTTTTCTCTGTATCTATGAAGCGCCTTGAGGCGACTTTTGTTGTGATTTGGTGCTATATAAATAAAATTGAATTGAATTGAATTGAATTAAAAATGATCTCTTAATTAAAATATATCTCAAAAACTAATGACAATATGTATGAAACACTAAAAAGTCAAATGTTATATTGGATCAGTTTAACTGAAATTCATGTTGCTGCGAGGAATGAAAGTTTCTTTACAGTGACAGCCGAAGCTATTCTCATTTGAATCAACTTGTTTTTCCATTGCATTAATTCTCTGTGAATATTTGAAATCTGCAAGTCTAAGAGGTACAGTAGTGGCTATTATAATAGCACTTCATATGTGGAAAAATATTCCAGCCTCTGGAGTTTACAGGCGTTAAATTCTTCGAGAATCCAAAACAGTTTTAGGCACGTTTGCATTTTTACCCACGCGAAGCTCTCACCATTTCATTGACTATGCAACATGTAAAGACAGGATGACCTTCAGTAAACTCTTCACATGACCAGCTACACATAATATGTGCTGAAAGGTATATTCATCACATCAGAGTAAAATTGGTTATTGATCAGCGCAATACTACCAGTCAAGACAATGACTGATTGTGCGTGTTTCTAAGTAGGTGTTGAACACATTAGTGCTACTTCAAATACCTCTACTTTAACATGACAAAGACTCTTCCTTTATCTTTTTCTTTAGTCTCGGTGGCACCTGAAAGCGAATAAGAGATGAAGTGGGAGACAGACGACTGTACAGCAGAGGAAAGCTACAAGAGGATAAACACAACTGCATGTGTTTCCTTTTCAGGAGGAATCAAAGCAGCTCAGGTTGCAGTACTGAAAGTGATAGTGTTGCTGTGACAACATAGTCACATTGTTCTGTCTGATTACCTTGAATCATGTACTCCTACAAACAGCAGGCAGGAGAAAGCTGCAAATGAGTAAATTTAATGGACAGCATAAAGCTGGAGCTCAGGATTACCTGTAAATATTAGGGTACAATTTGAAGCCATTGGAGATGATAATCTACCTTTGGTGTGGTTTCCTGTTGTTTATTAGAACAAAAGATAGCTTCTTTAGTGATCTATTCATGTGTGAACAATTAAAACACCAGTTTGTTGAATTATTTACATGCATCGTATGCATAAACGATGTTATTACTTTCACTCAGAGGGCAGGAAGTACCACAGTGTGCAAAAAATAGTCACAGCTGTAATTTCCCATCAATCTTACACTAATTGTTTGCACATAAAAGGATGAAACCTTCTTGCTTTTGCTCTATTTCCTCTTTTAATTTGCATTTTCCTTAAAGCCTTCATGCAGAAAAACTGTTACCATAATGAAGGATTTGTTTGCCTGATTGTAATTGATGACCCCCTGAAGAGTAAAATCAGAAATTCGTATCGGTTAATCTGTAAATCCTCGCTACGATCACAGAGGCCTCATATGTTAAGCCTGGAGTCGCTACAACCGCCACTCTCTCCCCATCCTGGCAGCTAGATTTTGCAGTGTCACCATATCCAATATTCTTAAGCTACAAGATCAATCAAAAATAGAGAAGGAGAGATATGAACGTTAAACCAAGAAGAATAAAACATGACTGCATAATTTTTTAATTATGACATTTGAATGGAAGTATGGGCTGCAGCCAATGGGAAACGTACAGCCAGGCACCAAAAAACACACACTTTACTGTTCCTCCCGATCTAGAAGCAGGGCTTGTTTGCAATGGGGGTCATGTCTATGAGACTTTATTGCTTTTGGCAGCCATCAGAGCTACAGCCCAGTGCCAGATCTCTGGAGGAATTACAAATGGAGTCAATTACAATATATTTTGATGCATGGGAAAGTTTAGACATTGACCCGGGGTGATGACAATTCCCTGGGAAGTGCTGAGGAAATCAGTCAGGGTGATGTGTTGCTGCTATATGTAAGTCTATGCCCTCTGCAATAAAAAGAATGAGGATCTCAAAGGGGTACAATGGTTTACCTCTTCTCCCCTGACAGCCAACAACCTAAACGCACCTGAAGATGGTAATTTCTCTTTGTCAACACGTGTTTTTCTTTGATATTGTTATGATGCGTTTCTTGTGACACGCCAACCACAGAAAATTATGAGTTAGGAATATACAGCTGGACGGTTAGGGTAACTGATTTTAAGGCGAGGTGTATGAAAAACACCAAAGCTGAGTTACCGTAGCTTGAAGAGGCAAGCATGTGTTCCATCTTTCATGCATGTTTGCACTCGTGTTAGGCTGACGAGGTTATCCACGTAAGTGAGCTGTTGGGTAAGTAGCAGAATAAGTAAAACCTCAGCTATGTTCTCCTGCTGATGCTTCAGTCACACTTACAAGTACAACTACTAATTAATTACAATAACAAATGCCTGAATGCCTTTTAAAGTATGTATTTATGCCACAATTCATCATAATATTTGACCAGTTTGGCTGACGCTGAATTGGAAGCACACACACACACACACAAAAGGAAATGCACACATGTATAACTTCAAAATAATAATGAAGGAAACGACTAACTTAAAATACATCAAACAGGACTGCATTCACAGTACGATGGATATGGATATGACTTGGTGTGGCAAGTCATCATGATAGCCTGCAGAGGTTGAGTCTTGCCTCTAACCTCATTCACAACTTCAAAGTTGCACCTTATCACATGGCTAAAGGTAATCCACCTGACACCTCTAAAGGGAAACACTTAACTTGCTATTTCTACATCCAAGACACCAAAACCTCACTTCAGTTATGAACTGACCTGAAATCTATAAATATACTTCTTCACAGCAATGCCCTATAGTTCAGAATCAGAGAACTTTTGCAAAAAAAAAAAAAGAAAGAAAAAAGAAAAAAGAGAGCTGAAAAAAAAACTTAGGGAAAGAAAAAAACAGATTCAAACTGAACCAACAACAAAATCCCAGCTTTTAAATATTTAACACTGAATATAACAATGTCAATTAATATGCAGTAGCTGCAAGCACCAATTACCAGGGCGTATGCCCAAGGGTGTGTTCGTGCTCGCGCACCCCTGAACACACATCTTCTAATGCAGTTAAACTTAAAAGAAAGATCAACTGCATCAGCACAAGAGCAAAGGAAACTGTCGGATTCTAGTAAATATGTGATACACTACTACATGATGCAAGAAGTACAAAATATGCTTTGTGCCAAGTTCAGGTTAACACTTTTTTAAATTGCAAGAGCAATAAAAATATGTCTGATTTCTACATATAATAATAATAATAATAATCTGTAATATTGCTGCTATTTAACTAGTTTACATTCAGTCTTATCAAAGGTTTTGCTTGAGTCTAGATAAGAAAGGCCGACTGCTGTGGGAACACTAGAATGAGAAGAGGATAAATTGTGGGAGAGGGTCGTGAACTTAACTGATATTTTTCTATTATTTATCTAAGAAAACCTGTCACTGACCATCACAACTGATCTACAGTTCACCCGTGCATAATTAGAGAAGAGAAGCGACTTTTTCAAATGAGGTTTTTTTCTTTCTATTACTTCAAAATTGAAGATGGCAAAAATTTATACTAATTACAACCTACTGTAATTTCTTCTCAGTTTACTCCAGAGGGACAGGTGGAAGTGTTCCCTGTTTCACCATACAGTCATAATTACTTCCTATTTAGCCTTAACCTGTAATAACCTTATTTTTAAAATCATTATTATTTGGCATACCTATGCTATTTCAGTCTTGAGGGGAAAAAACAAGTTTCATTAACAATAGTATGAAAATCAGTTGCCTGCAACTAAACGAGACGGTGTGCAGTGAGTGCCCGACTGCCTTCAAAACTCGTCAGTGTTTTGGATTTTGGCTCTGTTGTCCATTCAGTACAGAACAAAACAACAATGATATTAATGAGGAGGAGAAGAAAACGACAAAATAAAGGAAAAGAAACAAAAACAGTTCTTAGTTTTCCTATAAATGAATGTTCGTCACTCTTACTTCTCTTCTCTGGCCTCTGTTCTCCTCCCATTTGTAGCGCAAGAGCTCCCTCTGGGAGAGCCACACAGATCAAAGTCTGTCGTTGGGGATATTTACACAAATCTTAATAAAGATAACTGATATAAATATACAGCATGTCTATCAGGTACAGTAAGAAAGTAAGTTTAACTACTTTCTCTGCAGTAGTTGAACAAATATACGTAATAGATAAAAATTTTACTTGTGTCAGTTAAACTAATCCTGGGATTTTTTTAAAGCAATATTTTCTTATGAAGATAGAAATGGATTATTGCAGCGCCTATAACTGTTAATCTAATATGGCCCCTTAAAACTAAATGTATGTACTGAAAAAAATATCTTCAGAGACTAAAATCTAACACTGATGACCATAAATTCATCTCTTCAAATTTAATATGTATGCACTACATGAGGTGATTATTTTTTTTATCATAAAACAAAATGTGCCTGATGTGTTAGTGAGAGCTTTTCAGACATTCACTGTGTGCATGGCTGAAGATCCACGTTCCACCTTTAATTCAGAGATAAATGTCATCAGTCTTTTGTAGATTTTTTTCATTAAAAAAATATGGGATAGGTATCGTTTAGGTTTTATCTGATACCGGTGCCAAACCGGTACTTTTGAAACGGTGCCGGTGCTTAAAGGATGTAGAACACAAAACTTGTCCAAAAACCTCTCATGTTCAGCTGTTTTTTTTGTAAAAAGATAACAATGTTAGCCTTTTCTGCAGCTATGGGGCATATATGGTATCACTCTTGGCTGGAAGCAGTGCTTAATCAATGGAAAAAACACAAACTTTGTCCAAAAACCTCTCGTGTTTAACTGTTTTCCACTTTTTCTTTGGTCATTTTAGCCTTTTTGGCCAGGGTGAAGGGAGTATCTGCCATCAAACAAGAAGACAGCCGCATGTAGCTATGATGATGTTTGCTAGTTCACCTTACATGCATTAATGTAATAACGTGGTTAGCCTACTCAACGTAAATTACACACGAACATTAAGCTACTCACGCAGAGAAGAACGGCTGCTGCTGCATCATCATCCTCATCATTTCTGCTACACTGGCAGGGCTAGGGGCCAGGACTCTCCTCTTCGGGTTTTTGGGGGATGTTGCTAACTCCGGGTCCGATAACAGGCAACCCACCCGCAGTAGATGTGCTCGGTGTGAGGTCTCGCAGCAAGCTATCAAATATGGCACATTTCTCGGCTTTTAACAAAACGCTATGCGTCGCCAGGTGTTTCATCAGATTTGAGGTGTTACCTCCTTTGACAGTATCACAGTATCAGCTTAAAGCACTTGTTGCAGCTGCTGAGTTTGCATCTTTTGCTGTGAAGTACAGCCAGACTTTGACCGCTTCGCCTTGGACATTTTTAATCTGTAGCTCTGCTCTAAAAGAACGTACGTACCTGGACCCGCCTACTATCCTCGGAAACGTAAAATGATTGGCTAGAATCTAAAGTGTATCACAGCTCAGGAAAAAAAAGCACCAAAATGTGCGCTGCTTTTCGATCTGGTTACTACCGTTTATGTCAGATCCGGTGCCATCATGGCACCGGATACCGGTACCCATCCCTACTCATAAGAACTGTGTAGGGTGGACGATGACTCAAATCTGTGTTGGCCTCCCCATTTTCCTTTTTGCTGATAAAGTTCTTCCACAACACTGGATTTATTGATCATGACATGTTGTTGTTATTGTCTAACATGTCTATGACAACATTTATTTTGCAATGGTTACAAAACTAGAGACACTAAACTTCCAGCATATCTGCATTTAAAGGAAAATCCCATCTAGTTTGGTGACAGATCTCCCTTCAGGCTCTCAGTGAAGTTCAATGTCAACCTTTAATCATTCTGTGTTTGTCACCATCCACACAGACAGCAATCCTTTGCATTATCCAAGTATAGCTCTATAAACGGTCATAATCACATTGTCATCCCTGATTATTGATGAGATTTAGATTTCAATTATGTATTCATTTCAGGAGAAAAGACAGCCAGGCTGTTTTTGATTGGCCTTAAACTAAGTCGCCATAGTGACGAGATATCTGTTAAACGTTAGGTCACCTCCAGTTAGCAAACAGATTTTATCTTCCAGTGCGGATGACTGGTTAAGGTGGTTCCTTAACAACAGGAGGAGGATGTGTGCCTTAAATATGCTAACTCACTAGACGCCGTGGAGCTGTGTACAAGGTATTTGGCAGTGGGAGCAGGAATACATTTTAAATTATTCAGTTTAAGGTACAGTCCTCATTCTTAATGCAGCAACCTTTGCAGGTTGGATTTAAACCTAATCTTTGCAACTCATACTTGTGCATTTTGGGTAGCAGTGGAAATTGATTGATAGTTCTTTTCAAAATTTTCAGTGGTGTTTTGGGGATCAGCCTTTTGACAGTTCTTCCTGGAAAAGGAAAGAAAAAAAGCAGCTTCCACACTTTGTTCTAAGCCTCTCCCAACACATTCACTTGCTTCATACATGCTAAAAGCCCAGGGGGCTTGGGAAGTATGTGCAGTTCAACTTTCCTCTTAGACCTCTGTTACTATTTGTTAAAAGGTTATTATTTTTTCTCCAATAGCACAAAAAAATATCCAGCCTATCTTTACTTTAACGCAGGTCAAATCGTGGAAACTATGGATTACACGCTGCGTGCTATGTAATCAACGGGCAAGCCTGACAAGATGTGGAAACATAGAAAATTTTAATTCTTTTTAAACTCATAAATGCTCGAAACCCTCCTTTTATTCTAATATAGTTTTGTTACCAGCTGCTTGTTCCACTTCTGCATGTAATTTTATTGTGACCTACATGTGGCTACCAAAATTAGGATTTCCTATGTCTCTATATCACGCTAATAAAGTAGACTCAGTAAGATTCATAACCCTTACATGATGAGAAAGGTCAGATCAATTCCAGCACAATCCACATTTGTCTTCATTTAGAAGTCACCATATAAAGAGGACGTATGATCCCTGAAGAAACACATGTTTAAACCGTAAAATCATTAAGTATTTAAATAGGCTTGTATTCAGCATTCATTTGGCTGGAGTGTTGACATGTCTTTTGTTTTTCAATCAGGAGACGAGACTTGGTACGCACGATTGCCGAGCCATAAACATAGTCCCTTTCCACCTCAGGCAATCCTTAAACTCATCAGCAGGGTAATGAGACTTTTGAGCTACGAGATGAATTAACTGGCTATTTGTCTTGTTTTTACCCACCACATGCAGAGTAGTTGAATATAGCATGGGGAGCAATCCCGGACTGTGATATATGTGGCAGGACACACTGACACATAGCTGAGTTTAAGAAAATTGACTGGGTTTCCTGCAACAACGTGAAACAATTAGTCTCTTGCATTAGTCAATGTAATGGAAAAAGGACCTTGAAAGCCACTTCAGTACTGAAAGTTTGAATATAAAGCATGCACACACAGAGTAAAATATAAATTGAAATAAAGGAAACCTTTTAATAGTGGAGAGAAATCTTAAGTCAGTACGATAATCCTTTACATATAGTGCTTCTAACATTGGCTTGCTGTCCAGCTAAATTCAATGGATGGGACTGCGAGTGGAAACCCAAAGAAGGCTCATGTTTTAGACGCTGCACTTGTTACATAAACGTGTTTGTCTTTGCAGAGAGGGGTGGGATGATTGCTCCTTTATGTTAGAGCTATAACACAATGCAGGAAGCTGCCACGGTTTAATGTGTTCCAAACGTTGGTGTATTGGTGTTCTGTAAATGAGAGACAGAATGTAAAGAACTTTACTCTTTCATGTCAAATACTATCTATAATATCTATTGACCACATCTGGTAAAAACCGGTGACTTCGTGTCAAGTGAAGAAGACACACTGTAATCTAAAACCTTTGCAGATGGCAACCACTACCAATTTAATTGAAATGTTTATCCTTAAGGAAGAGCTTTTTATTGATAACAAGTGAGAACAAGTGAAGTAAAACCAAGTAAATAAAGGCCCCCAAAAGAATAACCAAGCCATGAGATCCCTTTAATGTAGGGGCCAATTATTAAGGTAATTAATACAATTTGCTTGGTCCACATCACACATGCCTTCGCCAATTTGTACACTAGTCCATTTCACTTCTTTCTATAACCAATGTAGCCAACTTTTGAACCAATATAATCTGCAGCTGTCTTTTTAAAGGCAGACGCACTGCAACACTACAGCAATGTCTTTCAGTCGGCTAAAGAAGAGATTCTTATTGAAATCACTGTTTCTATTTGCAAAGATTCACAGATTAAATCAGTTAACCATTTATTCTGGAACGCAATGCATAGATAAACAAAATGATAATCACATAACAAATGAATATGTTAAAGGGTGTTTTAAGTGATCGTAGTTGCAGAGGTTATATAGTTTTTATATAGTTATTATATCTGTATGTATATATAGTTAAAGAGTGGACTGCTACAAGTGCCAAAAGACTACCACCAACACAATGGACCTAAAATTGCAAAAGATATACAATACTGGGGTGTTTCTGCTGTTATCTAGTAGCCCACAGCAGCCTCACTGTGCTTTCCCATTTACCCATTACTTACGGGGGTTTGTAGCTTGCAGCCAGTCACCCTATTGTAATAACCAACAGCTTTAGGCTTTGCTAAAAGCTGTTGTTGCTCTAGATGCACGCTAGACACTCCATGAATATAGGTCACCAGTTAAATGAAATTTTAACCTTCTAAGTATCATAAATGTGTCTGTAAAATATGTCCTGGGGGAATTATTATAATAAAATGATTCCAGTCACAGGAGGGAGAACGTTTTTCTGCAGGCAAATTTCAAGCGGACTTTCCCTCCTTCTTGGTTTTAAACTTCATTTAGACAACGCTGCATCTGATTTGAACTGTGAATAGCGAGTCAAATTAAAATAAAATGTCACTCCTGTAATTGGGGTCCTGCTGTGTAATCAAAAAGTGCTCATGCTCAAGATGCATATGTAAAAACTCTCCATTCATAGTTTTGCAGCCACACGTAATTAAAATATGGACAACCATGAATGTACCCTTCACAGCTGACGTGAGAGAGTAAGGTAACGGCCAGCAACAATAACCTGCTCATATCTTGGTAAAGCCAAAAAGCTTAGAAAAGCACATCTTCCAAAGGCCAATGCCCTATCTCACAATGTTAAAGGAAGCAGCTAAATATTAAATAAATATTATTAGGTTCCTTTATTGCCTAAGCTTGACTTTTCCATAAAATTTCATTACATTAGGTCGGGTAATTTGTTGTTATTCTGGTGACAAGTACCAAGCAGCATAAGATAACACACCATGGCAGACGAACAAATGTGAACACAGAGCACCAGCATCACCTTTACAAATGATGTTATAAAGTAGCATGCAATGAACCTTTGTGTATATCTTGAGTAGAAAACTGCTCAAAAAAGACCCATCCTGTTGCCATGGCAGCTGTAGAGTCAGTATTTGTGTACAGGTAAGCTTCTGTGCAAGGACCTAAATGGCTGAATGTTTCTAAAACCATCCAAGAATGTTTTTCATTTATTTATTACTCTGAAGGGAAGTATTTTTGATTTCTGTTCATTTGATGATGATGTTGATTTCTTTTCACTTTTTCAGGTTAAAGTACAGCTTGGCCAGTAGTCGGCAGACAACCTGATGTCTTCCATGTAAACTATGGGGGTCTATGGCAATCTGATGGAGACCAACAATCACAAGGAGATCTTAGGCACAGCTCCATCTTTCCATGTGATTGAACATAGTGTCAGGCAAAAACCGACCAGTTACTACAACAATTAGGAGGTGACTGAGCCCAATTACTTAAAAAAATAAATACATAAAAAATCCCACACCATATGCCTCTCTCTACCAAATATTAAACAAAGCTTCTCTGACAAAAATGCAAACAGTTTAAATGAGGACAGCAGAAAAACAGAATTGGACTACTGTGTCTTCAGCTATTTGGAATTATTTAGGTTTGTATCATGTACTTGATTGATGGATTTCAAAGTGGAAAAAAATCAGTGAGGAACATGCCCTTATATAATACTTAACTGGTCAAAATGAAGACTAGCAGCATTGCATTTAAAAGTTTCTTAATATAAACAAAGCGTAAGCAGGGCAGAGGAGAATAGAAAGCTGCAAAACTGAGGCAGAGGCCTCTCCAGGTAAAGAAAAAAGTGTACAGGGGAAGCTGAAAACAATAATGGGCTGACATGAAACATAATCCCCTCTGTCTGAGATTTTATTGGCAGCCCCTCCAAAGAATGGTGGCTCCCCTATTATGACTTAACACATCAAAATCGCAGCATAGCACACACAGAAAAGGCCACCTGATGATAAACACAGCAGACAGCGTCAGAGGCTTTATCTTGTGGCTGCCTGCAGCTCGACACAGGTTCAATTTGGCCTGCAACAATCGATTCTGTCCCTTCTTACCTCTGCTTCATTTGGTGGAATAAAAACAGACCTTTCGGTAAAGAGCAGGTCTCAGCTGGTATGCCATGTCAAGGCAAAGGAGAGGAAAACTGGTGATAGCAAGACACCTGAATTGCAGCTGACCATTAAACAGGTATTCACATTTTTGCAATCACGATATTTGAATCATGGTCAAAATAGTAGATTACAACTTGCATGGACTTTGAAAATTATATATCAGTTGTAATACACAATAATGAATAAACCCAAATGAACAGTAGAGCTTTAGGAAACTATAGCTTTAAGCAATGCAAATAAAATAAAATAAACATTTTAGGTCATCTTCTATACCCATCTTCTATAGCAAACACAGAAATTTTAAGGTAGATTGCCAGTACCCAGTACTTTGAGGCACCAGCTTGCTTAATAACTTGGGTTACAGATTAGTTGTAGAAGCTGAAAAGAAATTTCACGTACTTGACCTCGTTCTTCACCCATCTCATTGGTGCATGCAAAATTTATCATAAACAAACTTATAAGAAAATTAGAAAATTTGCTGATTGGATTATTGGCTTGTAAAGATGGTTATCTTTATATACATATGCCTTGGTTATTCGAACTATGCCATGCACCATCTATAGAGTCAGACAGTAATCTACAATAGGGCTGCCACGATTAGTCGTCTAGTCACGATTACGTCGACTATCAAAATCGTCGACGACTGATTTAATAGTCGACGCATTGTTTTAAGCTTTGTAAGATCACAAAAGCCGCAGGAATAAGTAGTAGGATTTAAGAGTGTAATAACGGACTGAAACAGAAGATGGCAGCACTGCATGTACAAGGATGCCAGCTGCCGTTAAAACCCGAAGAAGAAGAAACTGTGTCCCAGAATTCATAGCGCAGCCCAGCTCAGTTTCCAACAATGGTGGCAGCTAGTTAGTGTGAATGCTTGTAAAAGCATTCACAGTATTGTTCTTCTACATCTTTATTTTTTTCTATTTTATTATTATATATTCCGTACGTTTTTTGTACTCCTACTCCTTCAAAACCGTTCAACTTAGAAAAACCATTCAAACACCGTTAGATTCCTCTTCTTTTGGACATGACTGCTTCTATTTTTCTCATTTTTAACATTTATATTTTTAATTTTATTCAACTTTATTCAACAAAAATTTCCCATGTATTTCAATGGGGAGACCCTTCAAATTCTCATTCAACTTACTCATTTTTAAACTCTTACTACTTCCACACACGTTGACATAGAGCCACCATTCAAACTTTAAAACGAAGACAAGACATTCAACTATTCAACTTGTATTTATCTTTTCAATATCTATTATACTTTTTCTTCAGTTCCAGTTTAAGTTTCATGCTGTTTTTTCAGCCGTTTCAGAGTTTATAATGGGTGTGTATGGGACGGAATGTTGGCGCTAGAGTGAGACAGCTCAACTGCTAGAGTGAGAGGAGCAAAAAAAATTATCTTGAAATCTTCTCTTTAAACTGCTGCTGTGTCCACAGCGTTTGCTCTACAGGTATGATTTTACCCTCAAAACGTAGCCATCGCTGTCCTCTTTCATCCAATGTGTTTACTATTGTAATAGGTGTTATGGTTCTTTCATAAATGTCACCAATGTGCAGCCTCCTCCCTCCAACTCCTCCATAGACTCCAATGTTAAAATGGCTCAGAAAGTTCCTTTGAAAACCAGAAGTACAGGCTGTCTTTACACTGTCACCACGTCTATATAATAAACTCCACAGGCATGAAAACTGAGAATTTGGTAGACTGGACATTGCTGGTGCTCACGGTGAAAGAATTTTGTCAATACGACATGTACTTTTCATTTGGGAAGGATTTGTTTCGGGCTGACTTTTCTGTTCATTTTAAGCATCAAAAGTGAGGCGCATGTCTGTGTGCGTGTGCAGGGAGCCATTGGGTGCAGTCACTATAGCAACCAGGCTCACACCTGCATGCCTAACGAGCTCTCTCTCACTCTGCCAAGATTCATCTTAAACACTTCTCTTTCAACTGCTGCTGTGTCCACAGTGTTTGCTCTACAGCCATCATTTTACCCTCAAAACGTCGCCATCATTGTTCTCTGTCCAACACCGTGTCTTTAAAAGCTCAGAGATGTAAAGTTTTTAAACTGTGTGGATCCAAGTGGAGGGATCACATTTTAGTCATTCAGTGATTCAAAGAATATGAACTTTTAATATTCATTCAGATGTTTTCTGACTCTAAATTTCCTTTTCTCATTTCTTAGGTTTTTCTAATTTACAATTAAAACATTTTCAGCTATTTTCCAACTTCTTCTGTGTGAATGTCAGCTTTTAGCAGTTCAGCACTTTTGTTTTCAGGCAAAAATTTCTTTATTTTTCATCTCATTCAACATTTTTAACTTAAATTCAGCAATTAATTCATTTCAATGCATACATTCAGATTCAAGCATTCACACTGCAGTTTCTTCAGAAAATGCACTTTCTAGTTAGTTTTAATATTACTCTTATTATTCTTTCTGGGTCACAAAATAAAGGTTTAACATATTTTCAGGCGAGAATGTAGCTGTGTAAACCTCAAATATCTGCTCAGTTTATCAAGACACCACATATTTTCAAAAGCGCTCCGACGTTTTCGGAGACGTCTGTTACCCACTAGCTCGATAGCTAGCCGGGGGCTAGGCTAACTAGAGCCGTGAGAACACCGGACTCCAGGCAAATCGTTTTCTAACCCACCGCTGTCTTTCGCTACTCAGGTTAAACATGATATATAAGTCACTTAGATAACTTTAAAATGTTATTGTTTGGCTTTTTTTAGTATTTTATTTGTTCCTGAGTAAATCGGTTTGGCTGAGATTAAAGTTATAGTTTTTACACAGCTGAATAAACGTCAAGCAGACAGCTGATTATCAGAAGTGTGAGATGCTCGAGAATATACTCCGGTGTCCCGTTATAGTTTAGATAGCAAGGAGTTTATTAAACTTCACAGAAACAATCTGCAAATGTCATTAAAATTTAATAAACTATCATCTTGTCTTTATTTTTAGTTAGCACATACCTTAAACACTTAAAGCTGTAAGCTAATGATAGTTATATAAGAGCAGATGCTGCTGGTGCAATAAGCTGTACTTTTATGTCCAATGGATGATGATCTGATTAGTCGACTAATTGCAAAAATAATCGGTGACTAGTCACCTATCAAAATAATCATTTGTGACAGCTCTACTCTACAAGTAATAACCACATTGTAGTGGCATATAATAATGCTATAAATAAATATGGAGTATAACTGAAAAAGTGTTGGTCTCTTGGTGTTTAGAGTCTTGTCCATCGTGCAGTACCATTGGGTCGACATGTGACTGACCACTAAATTCCTTCTGCAGCATGATAACGACCTGCTATAGATATGAAGAACTCGCTACAGACAAAAGAAGAAAACGAAGTCTCGCAAAAGGTGTGAACTGCCCACACAGAAGCCCGCTCTTTGAAGTTCTTGCCTGTTGTCTTGTGTGTTGATTAGGATTAGGAACAGATTGCAGTTTAAGTTACATCGACTGTTTGTTACATTTATAAAAAGATATCTTTCTTGGTTACTGGGGTGCAAAGTTCTACCCCACCAATGGACATTTTACATGCACTAATTCACACAGCGACTAAAGGTCACCGAACTTTAAAACATGATGTTACTTCATATCTCGCACAGACGACCTATGGTATTGTTTTCCTGGGAAAAATTGAGGCAAGTTGATTTATTTATGTTTTTATATTCTGCCCCTAAATATGAAAGCCATTTTTCGTGGAAGCCACCTTCTTGTGTTTAATGCAAGAGTGACGCCATAACTGTCTTTATTTGAAGAGAGCATCATTATTTCTGAGATGAAAGCAACAGAGGTGGAAATGATATCATACTCATTACATGGGAAGAAAACACTCTGTTATGGTGGTGAGCAATATAGAACCTCCTTTTCATGACAATTATTAATACCCCGTCCCATTAATTTGCAATATCATCCCCATCTCCAATGAAGGTTATCCCTCTGCTCAGTATGCAGGCAACCTGGCCTCAAATTCTCAATTTTACATGCAAATGTGGAGCAACTGATTTAAATAATATTTGAATATGGATTGCACAGTGTGACTCCATATCACAGAGCTGTAAAAAAAAAAGAAGGTGGAAAATGTAAATCGTCAACATGTAAGAGAAAGGTCATCGTGCGGACCTGTTAGATTTATTTTTTAAATAAAGGGCTCGCTGCTAAATTAAACTCATTTCACAAGGCCCGAGGACAAAATTAGAGGAGATTGGTCTGATTTACATCTCAAAGCCAAACAAACACAATACAGTTCATACAGCACAAGCAGTTTCTGATATGCTGGTGGATTTATCTAGTATGATCAACAACAGCAGTTGCTTTTATACGCAAAGATGAGGAAAAATAGATGATTTACCAACTTGTAAATGAGTTCACAACGATATAGCTGAGTCTGCTACAATGCTGCGTTCTGTTTGCCTTAGAGTCAGAGCTCAGAGATGAGTAAACTTCTGCATGGTGTGCACTAGTAGTGATTCTAGAAAACCAAGGAAAAGTAAGCGGCTCTTCTGACTTTCCAAGTTGGAAGTCCAACTTTAGGGGGCAATCCCGTTGAAAATTCCAACCCCATACTTTAGACTTCAGCTGTAAAGCATCATCAAGTCACTGGTGCACAATTTTGCATAATGTAAAGAAAATGTGTGGCAACAACCATCTGGAAGGTGACAGATGAAGATAAGCACGATGTTGGTGGGCCTAAATGTAACACATACAGCGAATGCTGCAACATTCGTTCCTCTCAGGTGTATTAAAAAAGGAGTGATGGTGGAATCTTCACGCAGTGGCATGTGTTAACTAAAAGGTACAGAGAGGAATCTGTTCCCCTGGGCCTAGTAAGACTCCAATGAGTAGCACTGTCATGTTTGCCTATGCTCTTATATTATATATTGATGAAAACCCATGATAAAAAAAATACTCAATTTAGAATCCAGAATCAATTCTCACCCCCACAATTGCACAGGAACAGGCGAAAGCTGCTCAGATTCTTATGACAGCATTTCATCCACAGACACGTTTTCTCAAACCGTGGTCAATAGAGGCAGAGCGTGCAGCGAAGCATGGAGAGCAAAACAGAGGCACTTTACCGCAATGACCACCTAGTCAGTAAATTATGTGTTGCTTTTCTGGGTAAATAGCATGTCTGTCATAATGTGTATTTTTCCTCCATGTCATGGTGCGATTCCTGCGTGTGAAACAACAAGAATGAGAACTAGAATTGGCTCAATAGATACAGGCTATAAATGTTGAGAAAGCTTCGGACTTATCGGACCTAACAGCAACATATATGTGACAAACTGAAAGTGATTTCTCTATTCCCATCTGACAGAAAATTTGCAATTAAAAGTGTAGTTTGAAATTAATTTTCCCATTTATTTAAAGCACAAATGATTTCTGAGCAAACTTTTTGAACATCTGAAGTTCTTTCAACAAGCAGTGTTGGGGAGTAACGGAATACATGTACCGCCGTTACGTATTTAAAATACAAAATATGAGTAACTGTATTCCGTTACAGTTACCGTTTAAAAAGGTGGTATTTAGAATACAGTTACTTTGTTGAAATAAATGGATTACACGGCGGTACTTCCCTGTTTCATATTGTGGCGGGTCAGGACTGTTTGGGTTTTGTTTGACAGCTACGTTCTGTTGTTCCAGGCGGCAGCGTTACGGTTGCCATGGTTACAGGGTGACGCTCTCTCTCTCTGCGTGTTTCCTGGGTGAGAGAGGCCTTTTTGTTGTTGTTGTGCTAAGCTAATAGGCAGAATGCAGAAGAGTGCCTGACGAGCCCAGTTGTAAGTAAGCTATTAAGACTCGACTGTACACCGTGTTCGTGTTTTCCTCCAAAACAATAAGTTCTGTTGGAGCAGCCTTTCAACACCTCTCTCTGTCTCTGCTAGCAAAGTTGACCCAGACAACAAAGTAAAGCTATTTTTCAGCTACGAGCCGACACAGAACCCACCGTATTAGTCAGAGGTCCCTTTACTACGGTTCGGAGCCGCGGACCTTCAGTAACAGTAATAAATCACAGCAATAGTACATTCATGTAACGTGTTAATATATTAAGCAATCCAAAGTATTCAGAATACGTTACTCTCATCGAGTAACGTAACGGAATACGTTACAGAATACATTTTGGGGCATGTATTCTGTAATCTGTAATGGAATACATTTTAAAAGTAACCTTCCCAACACTGTCAACAAGTGGCTTGTTAGTTGCTTCCTGACATTCGGGAAAAAAAAATCTGTGGAATTGGGTATAAAATTTGCCTGATATTAATTAATCACTGATTGTCCTTGTGTAAAATGATTAGCACTCTGCTATTTTGTTTGACATTATCCTGTTGTTCAAAGTCGTTTGTGGCATTCGGCTATAAAAACACTGTTTTCTGTGTTAGATTATTTAAAGTTGACTTCTGAATCCAAATGAAAAATACTTTTTTCCACACCGTATTTAGAAGTGAAGTGTTCAACAGTCTGGGCATCAAAAATAACATTTTATATTGCAGTTTTTGAACTAAAAGTAAATAAAAAGTAAATGCATTGATGCTAAAATGACTATTGAACAATAGTGTCATACCTATTTGGCAAGCTTAGCCTATTAAATATAGACCTTACCACTGAAGCATCACACAAGCACATAACATAAATCCTTAACTGGGTGGGCATATTGTACTGTGGATTATGCTCTTTCAGTCCGTTAATATCACAAATCCTTGCTCTTGTTATTGTAATGTTGCAACAGGGCCTTATCAGGAGAGTGCAGGGATCACCTCAGAGAAAACTCAATTTCCGGCTCATTTGTACAACAATCGTCATCATCTTTCTTATCAGAATAGCCTGACAGACATGCTATCACAATTCTCTAGATGAAAAACAACTTCAAAGTTCCCCAATGTTTAGTAAAAAGTCCTGTCAATGACTTCTTAGTTCTGTTGCTTAAACCTTGCTATGACAGGTCAAATGCATCGTGTCATATGCTTTTGTCATTGCACAATGCATACCGTATAAATCAAGCTTTGTGATAATATTCGGAGTCAATGGAAATGTCGAGCATTGTAATGACTTCATGAAACTGCTACATGGAGACCGAAATCTCTGAGGAGTACAGTATAGTGTAACATTTATCTGAGTGGTACTGGAGCATTTCCCACATACTTGAAGTTCCACATATTAGTGCAATTAGTTAATGGTCAACTGTGGGGCTATCTTGCAAACAAACACTGCCTCACCCCTAAAAATTAGGTTGTGGTACATAAATACTACGAAGGCCTGCAGTCCTTAACATACATATATATATATATATATATTTTCTATTAAAAATCATGTACATTTTTGAGGACAAAATATGTCATTATAACAATAATTGTGCAATATTATCTGCTCAGATATTAAATTATTGTAATTATGTTACGATTATTTTCATCTTAAGGAAAGAATGGTTCTTGCTGTGTTAGTATAGAAAAATCTAGTTTGCTTCCTTGTTCACCTCAGCTATTGGAACACTCCCAGCATTGAAAATGGTCTACTGCGACAGCCTGAATTTCTAGACTGGCAAAAAGCATTATTCTCATTCCTGGTCTCATTGTCAGCTCTCATTGAATTCTCCTGTCACAGACTGAAGCCTGATGCTAAGCAGGGCTGCTGGCCTCCCTGCATGTGTCTATCTCTGTCTACATTCATACTCACTGGCCAAAGTGGTGATGTAAGAAATCAGAGGTGGAGGGAAAGGGAGATGGGCAGAAAAAATAAAAAGAACCAAAAAAATGAAGAAAGAGAATAGTTGTTTTGCTCTTACAATGAACTACTCATCCACCATGAAGTGAGCGCAGAAAAAAGAAAACTCTCTAGAGCTCATCACTCATCCTGTGCTGGTGGAGCTAGACAGGTCTGTTTCCTGTTCCTAATATTCTTCATGACAGACTGTCCATTTACACTGCTGGCCTCGCTGATCCTCCTCTATTACTTTCAGGTGCAGGGAAGGGTATACTTTCAGCAACAAGTAAGAAAATTGTTTCCATTTCTAGTCATGGTGGCTGTTAAGATGACTACTGGTCAAGTGTACTTGATATTGGTATCGGTGCATCACATGTTAAATCAACAATGTGCATTTAGTATTTACAATGCAGCAAACTATCTTTTTCTTTTTTTTTTTTTTTACAATTATCATAGCATAAAGTTGATGGCTAAGGTTGCAAATAATGAAAGCATTCCTGCTATGGTATTTAAAAAATACACTATTTATGTCTAGTTTAAAGCAACTTTCAAGACTCCCAAGGCTGTAATTATTTGTATAGCACTAGGGCTGCCATGATTAGTCGACTAGTCACGATTACGTCGACTATCAAAATCGTCGACGACTGATTTAATAGTCGACGTGTCGTTTGAAGCTTTGTAAGATCAAAAAAGACAGGAATAAGTAGTAGGATTTAAGAGTGTAATAACGGACTGAAACAGAAGATGGCAGCACTGCATGTACAAGGATGCCAGCTGCCGTTAAACCCCGAAGAAGAAGAAACTGTGTCCCAGAATTCATAGCGCAGCCCAGCTCAGTTTCCAACAATGGTGGCAGCTAGTTAGTTTTAATATTACTCTTATTATTCTTTCTGGGTCACAAAATAAAGGTTTAACATATTTTCAGGCGAGAATGTAGCTGTGTAAACCTCAAATATCTGCTCAGTTTATCAAGACACCACATATTTTCAAAAGCGCTCCGACGTTTTCGGAGACGTCTGTTACCCACTAGCTCGATAGCTAGCCGGGGGCTAGGCTAACTAGAGCCGTGAGAACACCGGACTCCCGGCAAATCTTTTCAAACCCACCGCTGTCTTTCGCTACTCAGGTTAAACATGATATATAAGTCACTTAGATAACTTAAAAATGTTATTGTTTGGCTTTTTTAAAGTATTTTATTTGTTCCTGAGTAAATCGGTTTGGCTGAGATTAAAGTTATAGTTTTTACACAGCTGAATAAACGTCAAGCAGACAGCTGATTATCAGAAGTGTGAGATGCTGAGAATTTACTCCGGTGTCCTGTTATATTTTAGATAGCAAGGAGTTTATTAAACTTCACCGAAACAATCTGCAAATTTCATTAAAATTTAATAAACTATCATCTTGTCTTTATTTTTAGTTAGCACAGACCTTAAACACTTAAAGCTGTAAGCTAATGATAGTTATATAAGAGCAGATGCTGCTGGTGCAATAAGCTGTACGATATATGTCCAATGGATGATGATCTGATTACTCGACTAATTGCAAAAATAATCGTTTGTGGCAGCCCTATATAGCACTAAAAAATATTTATTCAATAATAAAATTACCTCTTTTTAAATAGTTCTTAAACAACATTTCTTCAAGTCATATTTCAAAATGAAAAAAGGTTGTTGATTAGCTAATGTGTGTTTTGGTTCTAAATAGGAATAGGTTTTCAGCATTTAAGTGTGATGGGAGATTTACTAAAAAGCAAACGAAAAATGTGACTCGAGTCAGTCATGTTGGTGTGCACAACGTTTCTACCAGCTCTGCGTGTCAGGAGTAGGCCACTTCCTCTCCTTTTTCCCTTGTAGACAGCATCAGTGAGCTGAAATCTTCAGTGTTTCTATAGATGTTCAAAGGGGTTTAAAACCACCCTTTGATTAGGATTTATAAGTACAAAGACAAAGCCAGTCTACTGTTGTCTCAGGTGTGCACTCTAGGTCAATGTACCACTGGTAGGTGAATCTCCATCAAGGACCGAGGTTATGTTCCTTAGAGATCAGGTGCTTCTAACTTCAAAGTTTCCAAAGTCATGACCAGCTTCTCTACAGCCGGAGGCATCCCAAAGGAATTCAGCTCTTGTGGACAGTTTACCAAAGCTTGTAAATTAAAATGCTATTCTTTGTAAAACAACTGTATAAATCACATTAATTACATGTTAAAATAGATATTAAAAAGTTTCTTCAGATTTGCCACTTTATAAATTACAACAGTGTCGAAATGCTCCACTTCTATGAGCCCCATACTACACCCTATTAACTCCCATGATTAAAAGGCAAATGGAAATCCCATTGAGAATATTAATATGCACCTAAGTCAGATTGTCATTCAATTACTTTTAAGCAAGAATGAAAAGTGTGCCTACAAATCTACAAAGGAAGATTTAACTGTCTGTGAAATAGATTACTGTTGTTGTTTTTCACTGCTTGGGGTGGCTCAAGACTCATCCAACCTAACCTGGAGACCTTTAGTAGTTTCTAACATTATGTACTTATTAGCATGTGAATCTGTCATGTCCATAATAATACTGATAACAATCTTATACAACACTGAGGTGTTGTATGAGAGCAATAATAAGCACAAATCTGCTCCATATAGTCTATTATATATTAAATAAAGAACAAAAAGTGCCTAAAATACAAGTGAAAATTACCCAAATGACCCATTTCATTTTAGTTCCATTTGATGAATATTATTAGAATATAATTATAATGTGCTAATCAAATTAATATTGCCCTGGAATCCTATCTGAGTGCGAGTATAACAGTCTTTCCTTATCCAGTGCAAATGCACCACACAAAACATAAAAAAAGTAGAACTGATGACAAAACTGGGGAATGCCTCTTTGGTGCTGAACAAGGTACCCACAAGGGAAACAGACCTGATAACAAATGCAGCTCTAAAACCAGGTAAATAGGTCTATGTTTCTTACAGAGGAGTACTATCACTTTAACACGCATGGGTTACTTCGTTTAAAAGAGCAAGTGATCTATCTGTCTGTCTGTCTGCCTGCCTGTCTGCCTGTCTGTCTGTCGGCATGACTCAACTTGGGTTTCTAATAACGACAAGCAAGTCTCTTGGCCAAAAAGAGAAATAAATAAGCTTTTTGTCTATAGCAGCAGTACTTCTTTGATTTGAATAATGTCTATTCTTCACATTGCTCAAGTTTCTGCGGCTGACTTCAGTAAGATACCCTCCCATCCCTGGACTGGCAAGGGGGGAATATCTTCTCAACCCAATGATTCTATGCAACTGCACAAAAACTAAAAGACAAATGATCCTTTCTGTGTCCCACCATATCGAGAAAGGCATTTTGTCTACGTAATACAGAGCCAAGTACTGCTCTGAGTTTAAATGGGAAATGGGCACTGCTTTATTATGCTGCAGTGCCTTGAAATGAATGTGGATAATAGATATATTCACAGCGGTATTAATATCCTCAGAGTTCATCTTCCCTCATTCTCCATTTTCCCTCTCACAGGCTCCAAAGTACTTTGCCCTTGGCTATGCCTTATACTAAATAGATTTATGAGAACATTTGTGTCATATTTCCTCTTTTCCCGGATTGTCAAGACAGATTGTCAGTGCACCACTGATTGAGTGGAATCACCACACAGACTTAGTTCCCATTGTCAGGCCCCACATATTCATCTCTGGGGGAATTTAACAAGGCAAATTGGCCAATGACACTTCTCTCCAGCCATTGCCACTCCTGTTAAGATGGGGTCAGGGGTATGAAAATAATAGACTCTATCGCTACATTTCAAATGATTAGAGTTTCAACACTCGATAATATATTTATAAATGAAAGGATATACACAGAACGACTATCTAGCCTCAGTATTGCCCACAGTGCATCATCCTAGAAAAAGATTTGCCTAGAATGCTTCTTTATGTTGAAGAACAAGCCACACTGTGTGTGCTGGGCAGCTGAATTATTAATAAAGCTGCTGAAATTTTGAGCATTTACATTGTTTGAGTAAAAAACCTTGCAGCCACAACTTGCACTTTCCACAGCTCATACGGCTAACTACAGTAGGATTATTATCAAAGGGGCAACCTAAAACAAACTATTAATCAAATGCACACAAATATAACTGTTAAATGAAAGTAAATGTAGTGTAGTTAAAGTAAAGGTTTACCAAAATCAGAAGCCAAGTCACTTTATTTGATGTTTTTTGTAATGCACATTAATGGTTTGCCTATCCTGTTCCACAGTCTGCTGCAATACTGCCACAGTTTCCATTAATTACTTAGTTTGAGCATTCAATTAATCAGTCCGTATGATGGCGTGCTGAAATATTAATGCCTGTAGGAACTACTACCAAACGTTGTGCAAAAATCGCAGCATCATTAGTTTGCCATCCTATTTGACTAGAATAATATTGAAAGAACAGTCTGAAAATAAAATCATACAAATCTGTTTGAATTAGTCTCACTGTTGTGTACTGTACATTGTTTGTGTCAGTCTGTGCAAATCTAAACAAACAAGTTAATTATAGTCATGTTATAACAGATTATGAACAATATGAAGTCCTTTGGACATGTCATTTCTCAAAAAGTAGAACTTTCTTGGCTGTTTTAATACATTTTCACAGCAGCTTTATTAATATTCTGCTTTACTAAAATCTTATTAGTCAAAATACATTTAAAATGTTTGATTCTGAAAGAAATATCAAAAATAATTATGGTGACCATGGAGGAGAAAATGTAGTATTGCACTATTAAATGTCGTGCACGCCATTACGATTGTGCTTATATTATGTTTGTTTTAAGCGCTTCCTCTCACAGTACAAGTAAATACAGAATCCCAATGGAAACACTGACACTTAAATATTTGCCACTGACAACTGAATAGATTTGATAAGTAACATTCGTAACATATAGATGTTTACATCAATGCTGTAACTGCAATAAGTTAGTTAATTAACCAATTCGCACTACAACCTGGTTTGCCTCTTACCTGTAATTATTTTTATTTAATTGAATAACTGTACAGTACTCTCTGTTTATAGTAACCATTGTCCTTAATGTAAATATGTAAGAAAAATTGTGCATGTTTCTGTTCCGTGTCCTGTGTACTGTTTGTAGTATATGTGTCTTTTTGGCTGCTGTTACAACCAAATTTCCCCTTGTGGGACAATTAAAGGATTATTCTATTCTATTCTATTCTATTCATGTAGACATCCATAACCAAGGACCTACAGTATATTATTCTGGTAACAAAAGCTATTCATTGAGCACCTATGGCAACAGGCATGAAATGTGTTTGTTAACTGTTACCAAACTGCTGCTTTCCATATAGTGGAACTATTTCTAAAATTCAGTAAGTCATCTGTATAGTTCACTAAAAGAATTACTGCAGACCAGTAAAGAATATAATGTATTGTGCAGTAGAAGTGAAAAGTGTGGTGAGACTTATTTAAATGAAAAATATGTAACAGTATTCCCTGTGTTATTCCCACTAACAGGGTGCGCATATATGAAAGTAATGAACTGAACAGTTAATTTCACACAAAGTGCAGAAGGTATATACAAAGTGTTTCGTGCATGTTTACATCTGAGAGTATGTGAGGGCTCTCTGGGAATCATATTATGAGTGCACAAAAACATTTCAGTGTAACTCTGATTGCATGTTTTAGGCTGTTGTCATGCTGCAGAATGACTTCGTGTCTGGCCGGATGTGTCCTTGATGGTACTGTGTGATGGATAAGAATTTGCCTGTGAGCTTAGGATTTACAAGACCAGTAAAAGTTCTATCGTGCCGAGAATCTCACAGTTGCCTGCAGACATGCTTTATTTTGGAGCCCTCAAGTCCTTCAGCAGACAAACTACCAAATATTTCACATTTTGGCTCATCATTCCAGAACATGTTTTGGGAGGGCATTTTTTCTGTATCGTAGTTCTTGTGTTTTCAAAAATAGGTGCAACAGTAACTGAGGAATTGCTCTTCTGGCCACAAATCCTCCCTAAAGGGTCCTTTTGAGCGGACTTCTCTGAACTGTAGGCGAGTATACCAGGGTCTCACTGATTTCTGCCAATTCTGAGCTGATGGAGCTGCTGGGTCTCTTCCATTTTTGAAGGGAAGTCAGCTTGACTTTTGTCTGCTGCACTCAAGTTTCAGTGGCAAACCACTGCGTTTCCAGTCCTTCCCCTCGCCTGTTTTTTGTGCCTCTGCAGAGCAGCTTAGATAGCCCGTTTGGAAACACTTGTTTGCTACAAGACATCTGCCAGAAAGAGAGTTTGCTGATGACCACCATGTGGCTCGTGTTATGCTCACTCTTGCCATGGTCTAAAGGTGTCTCTTTCCACCATGACAATCTCATATTTGAGTATAACCCATTTACAAATTGCACCGTTCATTAGCACTTGCCTGCTGTAACTGCTCAATTATCTCCTGTGACGTCCCCAGCCCATCTCGTCTCTCTCTGTGTCTCTCGCTCTCTGTGTTTAGTCAGTCTGAGTGCGCTTGTCACTTCCTGTTTTATTTTGACAGACCCTCGTCTCATGTGCATTGTGTTCAGTTTCGCTTCCCTCTTGTTACTGATTTATTCCTCCCGTTGTCCCAGCTGCCTCCACTTCCCTGATTACCCTATTGTGTATATATTGGTCGTGTCCAAATTCATGGGCTGCTTCCTCCTGAGGCTGCATTTGTAGACCGATTACGTCACAGCGACGCGCCAAAGGCTGTCCAAATTCGAAGACTCCTCCGAATGCAGCCGACAAATACGTCCTCATTTTCCCCAAATTTGAAGGATGGGTCGGGTGTGTCCTTCGTGGCCTACCATATCCCAGAATTCATAGCGCGGCCCAGCCAAACTCCAGTTTCCAACAATGGCGGCCGCTACTAAGTTTTAAAATTACTCTTACTAATCTTTTTGGGTCACAAAATAAACTTTTAACATATTTTCAGGCGAGAAAGTAGCTGTGTGAACATCAAATATCTGCTCAGTTTATCAAGATATCGCATATTTGCAAAAGTGCTTCGACGTTTTCGGAGACGTCTGCTACCCACCGGCTCGATAGCTAGCCGGGAGCTCGAGGGTCACTGAAGCCGCCGAGAACGGCACAACTCCCAGCACATCATTTTCAGATCACCGCGGAGTTTCGCTACTCGGGTTAAACGTGATATATAAGTCACTTAGACAACCTAAAAATGTTAATGTTGGGCTTTTTTCAGTGTTTTGTTTGTTTGTGAGTAAATCGGTTTGGCTGAGATTAAAGTTATTAGATTAGATTAGATAAAATAAAACTTTATTAATCCCCCGGGTGGGTTCCTCCTTGGTTTTCACACAGCTGAATAAACGTCAAACAGAAAACTGATTAAACAGAAGTGTGAGACGGTCGAGAATTTACGCCAGTGTCCTGTTATATTTTAGATAGCAAGGAGCAGACGGCCGAGTTTATTAAACTCCACCGAGACAGCGGTGACGTGATCAGAAGGCTAGACCATCCAATTTCACAGCCGTTTACTTCCGGCCTACCCGACCTTCTGAGGACCCGGCCCACGTAGACCCGGCCGGGTCCTCAGGAGGATGCAGCCCATGAATTTGGACACGACCATTGTCCCAGTCTCCCCTTGCCTTTGGCCAGATTGTCAGTTCTACCTCCATCGTTCTCGTCCATGTTCTTTGTGTTTAGTTTTGCCCAGTTTATTGTTAGTGAAAGTCTGAGTCTCATGTTGCCTTTTTTATTTCGTTTGATTTTGTGCAGCCTTACTAAACGGCTTGCTTTCATTAAGTTTATTCTCCTAGCATCTGCATTTGGGTCCTCGTTAGAACATGTGACACATTGTTTAAGTAGAACTGCTGCTCCACATTCCTAATGAAAAACATTGTTACTTTTAAGACAAACTGATCATTTTGCTACTACTTTGTTGTGAAGGATCCTTTTGCTGAACAGAGAACAGTTAATTTTGAAATTACAGAAGCAAATAATTTAGCCAGTGCCATAGTTTTTGTTTTGTTATTGTTAATGTTGAAGAATGTTTGATTAAGCCTGATTGTCATTTGGATAGCAGAATAAAGTAAAATGTAAAGTGTGGTACTTATTTTACTAAAAGTTCACATGTTTCATTGTAACATTTAAAACTATATGTCCACAGTGAACTGCTTAAGGGTGGAAAAAGGAGGAGCCTTTCCCTCATTAAGATCTGGAACATTTGCAACTTGCTGCCCCTGCCTCCTTAAATAATCGTGGATTTTAATTAAAATTGACCTTTACAGAGGTAAGCTTTGAAAATAGCTGAGTCCTATGAGGAATGAAGGGTCTCCATTGAGAACATTCACATAGGCTGGACTTAGTTATTGTTATCCTCTAATCTCCATTATGGCACACACACTCCTCCTAACAAGACAGCCTATAAGGTATAAGAAGTTGAACTGCCTTTTTGGGTAACCCAAACTTTTAAAAACAAACAGACTGGACTACGACTGGCAGCGAAACTAATCGAATAAGCTGCACAGTCTGACACAATAACTCAGTGGTGTTGCAGTACTGTAGTTTTCTAAAAAACCCTACAGACTAGAGAACACTAAAGTAGCTAATCAAGGAAACAAAAACAAACTATGATTTCCTACATTAGACAGGATTGATTGCCCTTACGAATGAGGCTTATTAACTAAACTTAAAGCAGTGTATTCATTATACGCTCATGTCACACATCACTCCCTACGTCACTTTAAATCAGCCGCTCTCTAAAAGCCTCTAACAATTTACAATCAGAAATCATATGCTTGTACACCTGAGATTTACTGTAAGAAATAATAAATATATATATTTAGGAGAGGATGAAGGTCATGTGTGCAGCTCCATATTACTCTATATGAAATTACTTTATTCTGTTGGTCTGTTGTTTTAGGGTAAATGCTAATTATATTGTATATACTTAATATGACAATTCTAACAAAGCCAAAAGGTTTCCAAAGAAACAATAACATGATTTTTTTCCATCTATGTTTATATCAATAAATCATTAAACAGTATGCGGTTCAAGTAATGTAACATGAAAAACAGCTTTCAATAAATGTGAAAGTAGTTCTGATTTTATATTAAACAGTTGGATTGTACAATGTGCATTCAGATGAAATTAAGATGAATAAACCATTTTAATACATTTTCTATAGCCAGTTTGCCTAAAATGAGACCAAAACCTTGTAAAAGATCAGGAAATAGCGTCAAGCAATTAACCTTCCGGGACCTAATATGTCCCTGAGGAACAACATAACTGCGCTCTTGTTACCATAACGGTTTAAACATTTGTGAACTTCATCTGAAAGTAGGCAACAACAATACATTCAAATCAAACTAGTGGGTGTAAAAACTGTTAATGTCATCCGAGCCAAAAGTGCAGGTACTGTCAGCTTTAGAGCTTTTTAACCGATTAAAAGAAAAGATGTTTCAATTTTTGTGGTTTCTGAGCTTGTTATAAATTCTATAACATATATCAAATAATACACATGTACGAATAAAGAAATAAAGATAACATTTTAACTACCTGTAGTTACATTAACATATTTTGTGTAACGGGAGACCGCCTGCTTGAAAATCCAGTGTAATGTACTATACAGGATGATCGATGAATGGACAGTATGTGGTGTAAGTGAGACGCCGAGTAAACCGCGTTTTGCATCCCTACTTCTTAAATAGATCCTGAAGTTTGTTTTTTTCCCAAGAGGCATTTTTTACTGGTCTCACACAACTAATTGGTTTCTCCTTGAATAATTCATTTCCATGAAATGACAAAATTGATACAATTCAAAATGTGTGCACATGGACATCTTAATATATGCAGCGGTTGAAGACTATTCAGCCCACTTACACAATGGCTGGCAGTCCCAGTCAAGTACATAATTAGTTGAATTAGATTAAATAACCAATTACGAGACTAACAAAGTAAATAAGCCTGCAGGGATTCCACCAATTGCTTGAGAATAGAGTTAAAGTGGAATTAGTTTATTGACAGGCTGAATGACAGCGTGGTCAGACAAACAACTCTGTTCCTGTCACAGAGACAGAGTACCGGCTGACGTCCAAGGATGAAATGTATAAGTGTCCATACAGTACTTTAATTATAATACTTTAATTACATCATTTTAACTCAGTATGAGCTACCATAATGCTCACAAAAGTAAGAGACTATAAGAACATACACCATAGGGGATATTTTTAAACTGGTTAACCCTTTAAGACCTACCATAGAACCAAGTCTGCCAGAGCTTATATTATATTTTTACATGCTGTGGAGCCATTTTTGGGAGCATTTCAAGTTGCTATACATCAATACAACCATTATAGCCCAAATTTTATTCACATGTATGCATTAAGTGCATAGTAACTACATAAATTGCAAAAAAGTGCAATAAACTACAAAAAAATTGAAAATCGTTTTTGTTTTTTTAACATATATTTCTAGTTAGAGAAATTTAAGAGGCTTATCCCTCAAAACTGAAAATACAAAAAAGTTGCACAAACTAGTTTCCCACCACAGGAAATTAATTTTAAGTGTCTTCATAGTTTTATTTTTGAAATACACCAATTTTTATACACTGCAGGACAAACGAAAAATGAATATTATAATGCAAATTTACAAAAAAGCAGCATATGCATCAAAATAAACTATTTCCAGCAGTGCAATATGAGTCCTAAGCATCCCAGAAACGACACAGAAAGTCATAAAGTCAAAGATAACTTTTAAAAACACCAGTATAGGCTCATGAGGCCCTGATGGTAAAAAACTACATTTCCGCAAAATGACATCACTTCCGGTTTCGGGCAGGTAATGGCGGACATGCGATAGTTCGCGCTGATGGACGTAGGAAGTGTTACAATCAGCTGATCGGATCGGCAAAGGGTGTTTCTGGAATATTATGTTTTTGTTGCTGCAAGCGCTTTTTATGCAGTTTTTGCAAAACTATATGTGGAAGGAAACTGTGACCGAGGACAAGCTGATGGCATAAGATGTAAGTACAACTCCTCCGGTTTCATATGCAAAAAAAATTATTGCGCTAGCTCACGTGGTTGCAGAGCTCCGGGATTTAAAAATAGTTACGCAAAACGGAGCATGCAGCTCCGACCGGTTTTAAAGGGTTAAACTATAAAATACGTTGATATCTAGATGGTTGCAAATTCCACTCCACTTTAAGATGTGTTGTGGTAACAGCACAGTAAAGATGTCTATAGTGGTATTAGCAAACTGGTCTGTGACTGGGAAAGTCTTGAGACGTACTATACAGGCAGACAGACGTACCTTTGCTAGCGTTTTCCACGTGCTCCAGTTCATCTGGAAACCTCAAAATTTCAGAGTAGCTCTCTTCACACTTCTCAGCCAGGAAATGAAGAAGTGTTGTATTCTGACTGACAGATTTAGTGTCTCGGAGCTGAAAAAGATAGAAAAAAGATTCACAGATGTTTAGAGTCATTTACTTGAGGAAAACAATGTCCCTTCATTTTCTCAATGAAGGTACATGTTGTCAAACCAAAGGGTTTCTTTTTTAATCCTCAATACCAGGCGCTCTTTTCACTTAAAATCAGTGACTGTTATACGTTTTTAAGCATGGTCTTTTCCCTCATTCAGGTCTGGAACATCTGCCTGCTTCCTTAAATAATCACGTGAATTTTAATTAAAATTGAGTCGATGTAGGCAAGCTTTGAAAAGAGGAAAGTGTTTTTCATCACAACATTTTGGCAGAAGACTATGATAGGAATGGCCCTTTTACTTAAAAGCAGTTTTTATGTGTTCCTGTTAATATACACAAAGCATTGGCTGTCATGGTAATAATAATGCAACTAGTAAGATGTGCTCTAGAGAAAGAGAGTGGAAGCGTGGCTAAATTAGATATAATATTATTTGCTAAAACAATAGATTTCGTGGGATCAACGTATTGTATCTCTACATTATATTTTATTGTCCACAGCCACACTGACAATGTTAAACATAATTGTTTACTCAGAAACACAAGAGGGATTTCTCTGGGGGCTGTTGCTGTACATTCAACAAAATTAGTTCCTAACAAGCCAAAAGCCCAAATTCTGGAGAACTCCGACTCACACTGATTACAATACATAGTGAGAAGGTAAAATAAATGAGAGCCCCCAAAATGTGCAACCAATTACTGAAGACTAAACCGAAACAGATAATAATACACATATGCATGTACAGTATATACACAAATAATAACCCCACTCCCCTGAGAATAAACGGAGCAGGAAAGTTTGAACAAAAGTAATGTACTGTATTTGCCAAGTGTGTGTGAGTCTGTTCATAAGCGGAAGCTTGGATTCTTCACATCAGTGCATAGACAACTTGTTCCATATTCATTGCCCACTGTGATTGCTATGCTGTTTGAATGGCATGCTGGGAAAGCTAATTAGCACAGCCCACCTCAGTGTACTCATACTGATAATATGCATCCTGTAAACAGCCTGCAGCTGGACATGCCCACACATGTACGCGTGGAAACACGTGTGCTCATGCGCACACATTTAGGGAAAGGAACAGGCAAAGAGACGCTGTCACACATCAGCTCAAAAACACACACGCTGTTGTCATTAGAAGAGGATCAATCATCGTTTCGCTAATCACAACTGAATTTCATGGCATTTTAATTGGTTTATTGTCAAACTGTTATTACTGCGCAGAGAAGAGAAACTTCTAAGATTAGTAATATGTAATATGAGACATTAAAATATAATAATAATAATAATAATAATAATGGATTGCATTTATATAGCGCTTTTCAGGACCCCACAAAGCGCTTTACAATTCCACTATTCATTCACTCTCACATTCACACACTTGTGGAGGCAGCTACAGTTGTAGCTACATTGTAGCTGCCTCCTGTCAGGCTGCCCTGGGGCAGACTGACAGAAGCGAGGCTGCCATATCGCGCCATCGGCCCCTCTGGCCAACACCAGTAGGCGGCAGGTGAAGTGTCTTGCCCCAGGACACAACAACGAGACTGTCCGAGCCGGGGCTCGAACCGGCAACCTTCCGATTACAAGACGAACACCCAACTCTTGAGCCACGATCGTACCAATAATAATAATAATAATAACAACAAAATGATCCTTATCTGGGGTAATCACAGACCTATAAAATTGCATTGTATTGTTTTTCTTTATTGTATCAACAAGACTGAGGGACACATTTTGTTTATTCAGACATTATCATCACTAAAAAGTAAGATGATCTGGTCAACGCTGACTGTAGCTGGTAATAGATGTCATTTCTAAAAATAATAATAATAATTTAGAAGAAGGTTTCATTGGGAGTTTGGTCAAACGCAGCCAGGAGGTGAACCATGCTGAAATGTGAATGCGTGCCTCACTGTTTATATTTGTGATTATAACACGTCTCTAACACAGTGATAACATGAAAAGCCCTTCTGGTGGTAACACTTGTGACTCTGTAACATTACAACTGGTGAATACATAAATGTCTCTCAGCCTTCTGCGTCTGTGAATTCGACTTTTTGTTCATTCGATGTAACAGAGTCAGTAATGGGAACAAAGAGTACATCTTCAGTTATTCTTTATTATTCTGTTTATTCAATTATCCACCCACACACATCTAGATCAAAAATATGTGACTCAATAAAACAGCAGTCTACGTTTATATTTTTGACGGCAAATTATATATGAGTCACAAGTCACCGCCTCAATATCTCTGCAACAGGTTGTTCTATCATCCTATCATTCACTTATCGATCTAAAGTATTTGGACACTTTAACTGTTTTATCACATCTCCGTGTTTTGCTTTTCCCACAGGGTAGATGTTGTCACCGAGACAGGAGACTGCCTGTCATCTGAAGACCATGCAAAGCATCTCTCATTATCCGCCACTTTATATTCATGACTTCATATTTATTATACACAAATAACACTCATATGCATCTTTTCAAAATAAGAGTATTGAGTGTTTTACTGAGCCCATCATTTTCTAGCAGTAGTAAACGTGTAGAGGATATAAATGTTGTCTTTAAAAATATTTTAGGGTTTAAATTATTTAACAGGAGACAAACAGCGTGCAGATCATTTTAATTTTTCTCAAATGGGTTTGTTCTTTCTTGTCTGGCATCTAAATATTTCTTCCTGTGCACACAGTTGCTTTTTTTGCAGCACTACTACAGACTACAGACAGGTATCAATTTTGTTTTTACTGCCGTTAACTGGCATGTTTGGTTTTGGCCATGGCCTTCATCTTTCTCTTTTACTTATATCGGACCCTCTCGTATGTTAAGCACTTTGGTATACCACTGGTTTTTAAATGTGCTCTATAAATAAAGTTTGTTGTGGTTGTCTGTAAGGTGTTAAACTGATAGTTCTGTATATTTTTAGATGCAGCTCCTGATGCACTTCTCCTCAAGTGCATCAGGAGCTCTTCAACCATTCCAACTGTAAAAAGAGCAACTATGCCTTGGATTTATGTTTTGAGCACACTCAAAGCTCTTTCTACTATAAGTCTCATTCACACACACACATATATATTCATGCAACGTTTTATCCTTGGCTAAGTACTTTTTTCAACATTCACACTATGATAGATGCATGAGTGGCAGCATATCGGTATCTTGCATATGGATACTTTGATGTATCAACCCACCAACCTTTTAGCTGTTAGACAACCCTCTCTGCCACCTCAGCTACAACGTACACCCTATATTTATCTTGAACAAATCTAGTACACATTGGGATGATGCGCACATTAGTTATTAAGAATAAGGGAATTATAAGGAATTATACATACAGGAGCTGCTTAGCCTTGGAAACCCATGGCACGAGTCTCCTGGTGCACAGTTTTCATGCTGATGTTAATGCCAGAGGACGTTTGAACTGCAGTGCGCTGACTACTTTAACGCACGATGCGCCTCAGCCCTCTTGTGCACTTCACGGCTGAGTGCTTGTGGTCCCTAAATGCTTCCACTTTGCAATAACACCACTCACACGTCATTATGGAATGATAGGAGGGAAGAAATTTGATAAACGGTCATGCTATTACAGTGAACCTTTCAGGAGGACCCCTTTCTTCACAAACATTTATAAAGGCAGAGCACGGCTTCGTGCTCGAGTTCACACACCTGTAACAATGGGGCTGATGAATCTGGAAGCGTGATAAGCATTGTAAGGTGAATTTTCTCTGACATAATAAGACTGAATCCCTAGAACAAGCAAAGTCCTAGATAGCCCACTGTAGCTGCTTTACTGAAATGAAAAAGAAATTGGACTACTTCAATGATAATTGTAGAGTTAAATGAAAAAAACAAAAACAGAAAAACAAAACAAAGCACTACAGTGCCATGTTAAGTACTTGGTAATGGTTTACTATTAAAAAACAAACAAAGAAAACCCTCAAGATGAGTCATGTATGGTTCAAGTATACTGTATTTTAAAGAGAGAACGCTACAATACAGAAGCAGTCGTTGGTAGTAGTAACACATCCGGCTGAGGGCCTCTATAAGGGCAGAAGGACTTTGTATAAAGCCCAAGGTGCTGATGTTACTTTCACATTATTTTACATCAGGATTTTTAGTCAATGCAGCTTTGAGGTATCGTGAGAACTGTGTCAGGGGCTGTGCGGTGCCTGGGCACATGTCAAAGTTCAGAGTCATGTTAATCTCAGTCCATGCCTTGCTCTGGATATTTGAAAGTCAGTACTAAAAGTGACTTTTACTGTCAGAGCTCCGAGCTGAGGAGCGTCTCCTAGGATATCTTACCTGTTATCTTAGATGCGTTTTTTTAAACTACCCAAATAAAATATTTCGTACAATACAGTAACTACTCAGAACTGAATCGAGTGTAAATACATGTCACTACTTTAGACAAATCTTTTCATTTGAAACAGATTGAAAAAAGCTTCATTACTGTGTTGTTGAAAGCAAATTCTGAACAGTTTTATCGTTCAGTCTTTCATAACAAAACCTGATTTGAGATAACACCATTTTGAATCCTTCAGAAGTGCATATACATGAGAACGAAGAGTAGCAGGACATCCAATCCAATCCAATTTTATTTATAAAGCACTTTAAAATACCCAGCACAGGAACAAAGTGCTGTACAGAAAATAAGTTAAAACAATAGAATAAGAGAAAACAGCAAAATAAATAAATAAAACACATAAAACATAAAATTAAAACGGCCCTATATTAAAATAAAAACCAGATAAAACAGTATCGAATCACCTAAAAACAACTAAAATAAAAATAAAAACCAACATCTCACGTGGTGTCAAAGGTCAGGGTAAAGAGGTGGGTTTTCAAGAGTGACTTAAAAACAGATAAAGAAGTGGCCTGTCTGATCTCTAAAGGAAGCTTGTTCCGCAGTTTTGGAGCTGCTACAGCAAAAGCACGATCTCCTCTAAGTTTACGTCCAGTCCTGGGTATCTTCAGGAGCAGCTGACCTGAGAGAGCGGGTGGGTGTATGAGGCTGTAGCAGCTCAGAGAGATACGATGGGGCGAGGCCATGGAGAGCTTTAAAAGTAAATAAAATAATTTTGAAATGAATCCTAAAAGAAACGGGCAGCCAGTGAAGTGAAGCTAAAACAGGGAAATGTGCTCAAACTTTCGAGTGCCAGTTAAAAGACGAGCTGCGGCATTTTGCCTCCTCTGTAGATGACTAATATATAATGTGCTGACCCCAATATAAAGTGCATTACAGTAATCCAGCCGAGCGCTAACAAAGACGTGGATCACTGTCTCAAAGTGCTGCCGTGAAAGAATTGGCTTTATTCTCGTGCAAACAAGTTCCCACTTAAATATGTAGATCGGAAATAAATAAATGAAAACAACAGAAAAACTGATAAGAAAAAAAGTGGCAGTGGGAATATAGAACGCTCACATTAACAGAGGACTGTCGGCCCTTGATTGCTCAATTTAACTCCTGCAGATGGAGCAGCTCAAAAGACAAATATATTGCATGATTACTCATACAACTAAATATCACACTGGATCATAAGAAACAGAGAAAAAAAGCAAAAGAGGCATTTGAACATAAAAGTACACGAGAAAAAAAAAGCTCTGCAAATGCACACTACACTAAAATGTAAGGCTTGTGCTTTGGTGTTTAAAGACACTAATAGTCTATAAAAAGCAGTAATTCCTGGAGAAATACTGTATTTTTTACAAGGTCAGAACTGTCGGGTAGATGACTCCATTCTACCAAGTCAAGCGCCTGCTACACATCCTGTTACGTCTAGCTTAAGTCAAACATGATCATTACCAGGTGTTCTTTATTTGAAAGAACAAATATTCTTTGACTCATGCAGTATTTATACACGTATGACATACATTTAATGTCATGGTCCTGGGTCATGTTGGCCCAGTATTCTTAGTTTTCGTGTGTTTTGTATTTTGTTCTTTATTTATGTCTTGGTTCCTAGGTTGTTTAGTTAAGATATTCCTTATTTGGTTACCCCCCGTGTGCCCCTCTGTGTATCTGTGAACCCTTGTTTCCCCTCCTTGTGTTTTATTCCATGTTTTCCCCAGCCCGTTATGTCCGTGCTCTCTCCTCCTGTCTGCACCTCTGTGTACTTCCTGTTTTACTTTGACAGTCTCCCGTCCGTGTTGCATTTACTCCTGCCGTGTCTTGTTATGATTATCAGTGTCACCTGTGTTCCCCGTGTGCTCCCACTTCCCTCATTAACCCTCTGTGTATTTATATCTGCGTCTCCCTCAGTTCTGTGTTGCGTCCCTCATGACTGTGTGCCCCTCCGTGTGTTTCCTCGTGAGTCACTTCCTTAGTACTTCCCAGTTTAGTTTCATATTATTTTGTATCGCCTTTATCCTCTGTCAGCAATAAAGCTGTATTTTGAGTTCAGTCCTGTTTTCCTGTGAGTTTGCGTTTGGGTCCTCTCCTGCACACAGCCTGATTATGACATTTAAAGATGCAAACTTTCTCTTTCTATAGTCTGAATGACCATGCTTTGTCGAATTTTGCTTTTAAAGTATTTACTGTAATACAGGTATTCTTTGAGCAATATAGTTACTAAACGTCTTGCAACCCTTTAGCAGAATTTCAGCTTGTTTAATATATGTGAGCAGGATGTCAGTGAGTACTCCACAGGATAGGAGACTGAACCAGGGGAGTCAAGAGGTGGAAGGTGAAGGTGGGTCAGCCTGTGCCTTTGCTCTTGCTGCTTATTCCCATCATCAACCTCCTCCATGATGAGCCCATTAGGTACCCTGGACCTGCCACCTAGGAGGCCATTTACTTGATTGACTAAAGTGAGAAAGCAGACTTTTTTCCTTGTCCATCAATAATGGCCAATCAGCCCCCTGAGGCGTTACCAGGCTCTACACTGATATTCCACACTGATTTAGTCAGCTTGCAGGAATACCAAAAGTACAGTACACTACATCCACCACAGAAAAGCTCTCGCTGTACAAGAAATGTGGAGGATTGCTAACTTCAGATACATGCAGAGTGGGGTGGCTTTATAACTATAGTTGTCTAATATTTAAAAAAATCATATGAAGTGAGAGATCATCAGAATACATCAGCTCTATTTTTTTTTTTTTTTAATTCTATTTTTTTTTAACCTCCTAAGACCCGAACTCGTCCACAGCAGCATTTTTAATTTCTCTTTGATATTTGGTCATATTGGAGCCCGATGAATGTAAAAACAAAGAATTACCAGATTTTTTTTAACCTTATTTTTGTTTTTAAGAAAAATAAGAGCCAAATATGAGGATATTAGTTTAAAATGTTGATAGAACAGTAGCAGTATAATGTCCTCGTAAGTGGATATCAGGCCCTTGCAGAGCAAAATTCAGTATTTTGGTCTAAATAACCCAAAATGTGACGTCCACATATCCACATATGTGGATGGCAGGTCCCAGGAGTTAAAGCTGAAGCACAGCTAGCAAACAGTAGTTTGACCAAAAAATGAAACTAAACAGAACAAAATGCCCAAAACATATATTTGAAATATTATTTGATTGTTTTTCACCAGTGCAAGATTGCTAAGCACAGGCCCCACAAGGTCTCAAAACATCCCCCAGTAACTATTTTATTAGTTTTATTATCAGATAAACCTACATCAAAGCAAGAAAAACAAAGAGAATGTTTGGTTGGAGTCTTTGTTCCTTCTTTTATGCATTTATGTGTGTAATATATGTCAGTGTGTTTCTTTTGTTCCGGACTTTTGGTTTTTGCGTAAGTATAGAATCATTAGTGGTTCGATGTTTTAGTAGATTACCAATTTTTTTGGTAAACAAAAGGTTGCTGATTCACTTCCCCTTTGCGGCTGTATCAGGAAGGGCATCCGGCAAAAAATCTGTCAAATCAAACGCACAGAACTACCCACTGTGACCCACTGTGACAGGGGAGCAGCTGAAAAGAGTTTCCTCTTCTTCTACTATGTAAGAGTTTGAGTTGGGAATATGAAAACTCTTTAAAAAGGTGACTTTAGTTGCATAACAAACAAAAACAGATCATGACATTTTAGAAACGACAAAAAAAAGCAAATTAGAAGCTATTACAGTGCATTCACAGAGGTGCAGAAAGTCTGTGTATATGTGTAAATTTATATATTATTATAAATATTGCAATATTGTTGCATTTTAGCCTAAAACATTGGGTGATTACTTATGTCAATCAATCATGTACAATAACAAATGTACTTCAACTTGCTACTTTAAGAGCAACTTTCCTCTTGTGGTATTATTCTATAATCAAAAGATGAAATCCCACATTCATGGTATCATGAGTAACCCTCGCTGTTTCGGCTGTGGGGCTGATGGCTTTGTTGTGCTTTTGTAAGTGTGTGTGCATGGCTGCCAGTCTTCTCTTTCACACCTTTGGATGCTGTGATTTTACCTGGCAGTGAACACAGATGTAGCCTTTGCTGGCAGCTTCATACCTCCCAGTGTTTGTGTTATTTTGTCTATTGAAACATTTTTCCTCCTCCAAGGTGAAAGCTGAGGTGGAGGGAAAATGTTGCTGTTTGTTTGTCTGTCAGCAAGTATGCAAAAAACTACCTGGCCGCTACTAACCTGGAGAAGGTGCAGCATAAACATCGGGGGTACTGAATTTTTGTACAAATCGGGATCACTTAAAACCTTAAATCAGATCAATGCATTTTGAATCATCTTTAATGTTAAAATATGACGAAACTGTGAAAAATTTAATTGTTGCTGATTTAATGATTCTGAATTAATTAGTTAACTCCCTCATGTTCTTATAAATCTGCCATCCTTTAGCTGAAAATCACGCGATACAGTTACAGTTATTAAATTTCACCTTTCATTTTCATTTCTGTTCTCATTTTAGACGTTTAACCAACATGTTTTGTTTTTTTAAATGCGTGCTGTTTACGTTACCTTGCAAAGGAAGCTGACGTTGAAACCGAAGGTTTGGGCGTTTCTTGAGCCGGCATTCATGTAATTGCCAACCAGCAAAACCAACTCCAGGAGTTTGCTCAAACCTTCACTCTTCTTCACCTCCTCACAAGCAAATGTCACATTCATGATGTCGGGTCGGATGTTATTCACCTGCTCCTCAAACGTCAGCTTGAACAGAATGCCGTTGAGACGTGGCCGTAGGAGTTTTACTGAACTCATCTGAGGTGACAACGTAAAGAAAGGATGTAAGTGGCATTTAAAAAATCAAACAAGCACTTTCTTTGTACACCTACTTTTGTAAAATCATCCTGGTTTTGTCATAGTGGAAGCAAATAAATACCCATATTGTGTGCTAGAAAAATATTCTTAATTCCAGTATTATGCAATAATGAAACTTTTTTGTTTTCATTTCAGCTAATTAACAAATGAGTAGATTTTTGACAGGCACACAATTTTCATGGGAAAATCTCACATAGAATAATGCGTCACGACACACAACCCAATGAGCTCATTATCTGGGTGAGTTACCCTCAATATATGTATATGTATTAAGTAAGTAGCAAAACTTTGCTGATTGCAAGCAATTTGTGGCTTACTTGACAAGCAACTGCACTTGCATGCCAGAGCACTCGTTAGACAAATAACCTACAACTATATATATATATATATATTAGGGGTGCAACAATACAATGTATCAAACAATACAAATTTTTAAATTTATTTTATCAACTTTCCTTCTGACGATGCTGTCTGTGTTGAGCGCTCAGTGGATCTGCGCTCGACAGTGCAGCCTAGGCGGAGTAGTCGAACGCAGATTCACTGAACGCAGGGCAAGCTAGCAAGAAGCAACATGGCAAATTGAACCTCCCCCACCCTCATTCAGATCTGGCGTTTGGAACTATTTCTGTTTTCATGTGAAGTATGACCCTGAAGGTAAGCCCGTCATGGACTAAAGTAAAACAGTATGTTGGATGTGCCACGCAATGCTCAATTACATGGGTGGGAACTAGTGCGTTAGCGCAGTTAGCTCGCTAACGTGTTGGCCGTCCAGCCCCACGCACGGGGCGATCCGCGGTAGCTCGTTAACGGAGATTTGCCGTGTTGTGGCGTTAACGTCATTTTAATGAGATTAACGCTGACAGCACTAGTGGGAACACAACTTTTACCCGAGTCATTTAGACAGCCGTTAGCACATGATTCTCCTTATGGGGACCTGATATGTTTAATATGCTGCTGAGAATATAGCCCAGAAGAAGCGTATAGTATAGCTTTTATTTTGGAAAGAGCCATTTCTCTGTAATAAACTCCCTTTTCCAAAGATGAGTGATTTCTCCATCAGATAGGTTTATTTTTTTATTACTTTGTTGTTTCAGCAACATTAAATTTAAAAACTGTACTTTTGAGTTAAAATATATATTTATAATTTTAATAAATTACAAATTAAAAAGGCATGAACATTTTTTTGTATCGAAAAAATATCGAACCGTGACACCAAAGTATCGAACCGAACCGTGAATTTTGTGTATCGTTGCACCCCTAATGTTTATATATGTATATATATATATATATGTATATGTATGCAGATCATCAGCAGCAAAGCAAAAAGGCTTTCTGAATCTAATCATTACAGATTTCAGTGAAGTAGCACTATCCACAATCTATGAGATATTTGACAAAACATTGTGGGTTCATACTGTACACTAAATTTTCATAAAATGAACAAGCAAAAAAAAAAGAAAGAAAAGAAGTACAGAAATCCTATAAAGCTATCCCACCCCGCTATCACCATCGTGTTCAAGCTCAAGTGTAATACTGCTGCAATAAACTGCAAATCTACCATAAACATGTTCCACGTTCACACAGAAATCTATTAAACGGATTTTGACTTAAATAATATAAAACACAATATGTAGAAATACTAATCGGGTGAAAAACAAACAAGAAACACATACGATATATAGCAATACATACCCATAATCCCCTCTACCTTAATTCCTTGCAGGCGCAGCTATACACACTCAGTCACTTACTCTCCATCACAAACACATGCACACACATTCCTTCTCTCTCTTACTTGAAATGATTTCTCTACAATAAGTACAAATTACACACTGAAAGCAAGCATATTGGTGACAGCTTTGGTAGAGAAAAGCTTGAACATAGCTTATTTCCCAGGGGAACTAAATATCTCTACAATGAGGCGCTACTTCATCAGTGGGGCAGCGTACGATCACATTGGTGAGCTCATGAGGGAAACTTGCCACCCTCTGCTTCATTACATCTTCCAAAAGACACAGACAAGTAAAGAGATAAATAGTGTAATGTAACATATAGCTGTGAGCCCGAGGTCTAACATTTAGCTCCAGCATTTCTTTTGTAGACCTGTATAATGTATCTCTGTGTCTTGTTGTAAAGTTACCTTTAAAGAACACTTTCTTTTACAGTTGCCTAAAGTGCTGGGTTTTCACTTGGTAAGTGGATGGCAAGAGCAGTTAATTAAAAAGTAATTATAGCTGTAACTATGTGGAAAGGTCAGAGTAGCTTGATGATGTACTTTCCATCTCCTAGAATAGATTTACAGTAAAACAATTTAACCTGACTTTGTCAGTCATCCTCAGTAGTAGCTGTTTCAATTAGAGGACAAGTCCAAAGCTGATTTTGTGTATATTTATCTGCATTTATTTGTTTGTTTATTTCAGTCGGTTCAAAGGTGATTCGTGGTTACAAAAGTCTCTGAAAGGTCTGTGGCAATTTGTGAATTACAAAAAAGAACAATAAAATAGGACAAAGCTCTTTATATGTCTTGCATATATGTATATGCGTACTCCGATTAAACAATTATAGTTCTTCTGAGTGCTAGACATGAAGATTACTTTGTGAAGTTGTGATACACTATAACTTTATTTATCTTACCACTGCAAAAGACAGAAATTTGGCTGTTCATGGTAAATTGATTAGAGGATTGGGAAACATCACCAAGCCAACTGATGTCAACTGCGTACCTTTCAAAGGACTTTATTACAGACAGCGTTGGTAGCCTCAGGGTGTGATTTTATCATGAGACAACATTGACAGCTGATGTCAAAATATGGCATTCAGTAAGTTCTTGATGCAGAATCCTAATCAAAAATGATTGAACTGTTCGTTGCTCAAGTCAAAAGGACGCTTTCAACTACAGCCTCTGTCATTTGGAAGTTTTGCTTTTTTCTAAAAACCCTTGTCATAAGCTACCAGTGTCCAAACCAAGCAGCTCCCCAAAAAAGTGAGAGTGTAATGAAGTAAAAATTCAATTTTTAAACAGTGTATGCTTGCAAATATTTGACTATAACATACAGGGAATGTGATTGTGTAGACTGTTTTCTTGTTGGAATCTGGGAGGCAGCGAGCACCGGAAAATGATACTCACCACAATGCCAAACTGCTCTGACTCCACAAGCTCCTCATATTCACCCTTTAGTTCTGCAAGCGCATTCAGCTCTTTCTGCTCTGGCAGGTTCTTTATCAGGTTCTAGAAATGGAAGAACACACACCCACACACCCACACACACACACACACCACAACAACAGAGCTACTGTTAATGCAAATGTAATTTTCTCTTCACATCAACATGAAAATCATTGCACAGACACGGAGGACAGTTTAGCTTACACAACAAGATGAGAAAAAAGTCCACAACAGCTCTTTGCTTGGACTCACACTATTGTGTTCCTGTTTAGTTTACTAGGTTAGTAAATAGTAGAGGTGGGAATCACCATACATCCCACGATACAATATTATCACAATACTTAACGCACGATACGATATTATTGCAATTTTTAAAATATTTTGCGATATTCAGATTCTGTACATAAAGATAAACTTTATCAATATTCATTTTCTCTAATATCAAAGTCTCACACTCAGTCTTTCTCTCATTTCAGTTTGATTGTTGACAAACTGAACGGTTTGTATTACAGTCTAGTCCAACTTAACTGAATCAACCATCTGGTACAATTATAGCTATTCTGAACTATGCAGTTTATGAAAACTATGCAGCCCCTTCAGCAACTGAAGAATTTGAAAGTAAATTAAAACAAAATAGAATTTTACATTAAATAAAAAAGTTTTAAACTTCATTAAAATAAAACATGTCTTAAATTAAAATAAGTAAACTGTCATGTTTATTGCTGCCAAAAACAAGTTAAACACATTTGGACAGTGAAGGAATGTCAGGATTCTTGCTCAGAAAAAGGATCAACATGCTCTGAAGTCAGAGCACAAAAACCTTTTTTGTAACAAAGTATCGATTTCTGCTGTCCCTGTATCCATACATTATTAGCAAACAAAATATCACCATGCTACACAGTATCGATTTTTCCCCCAACCCTAGTAGATAGTTTGAAAAACTGCACATGTTGCCTCATGGACACATGCCTTTCCTAACAAGTCAACCTGCAGATGAGATCCAGATCTACAGTAAGTAGGTAAACTTTTAGTAAAATGTATTTCTACTTTCTACTCTACTTCACTACTTGATACCACTAGAGTGCTTTGTATTTTCCTCAACACCAACCAACAACCAAAAACACAGTACTATGAATAATCAACATCAATTTGGAAATGCAAGAGAAAGAGAACTATGAGCATCATAACAATGAAATAGTTTATATATCGTAATAACTTAAGCAGGATATTTCTTAATGAAAGCAAGTAACCACAGCAGGCGTTGATAAAGCTGAACTGGTATTAAGAGAAGAAAACAGGGTCTAAAATGTGTTTCTTCATTCAACTATAATACAAGATTTGGAAAAATCCGAAACGCTGATAGAAGAAACTTGATCAATAGAAAGTCCAAACATACAAGTGGCCAAGACTGTGAAAAGGTTTTTGGCTTTTTTCTAATACAGTCATGATTTTATTCTTTGAGATTTGTTTTTTTATTGTTTATTGTTATTTTTTCTTGAATATTACACTACTACCTCATTTTTTCTCCCTACAATGACCCTGATTGCTGTTGTAGCTATCAGCACAAAGACATAATACTATGCTTTGTATCAACATTTATTCATATAAAGCAGCATGAAAGCCTCAAAGTAACACATGAACTTTGGTTATTTGTCATGGTCCTGGGTCTGTGACCCAGCGTTCTGAGTTAGTGGATTTTCTAGATTTTTTTCTTATGAATTCTACGCTTGGTTAATTTCATTATTGTTTCTTGTAGCCATTCCCTCGGCATATTTAGTCTTCTTCTGTTATACATTGTGTAAGAGCAAGTCCTTCCTTAGTGTTTCCCATCCTCTTGTGTCTAGTTTTCTGTGTTAATTATAAGTGTCTCCCTGTGCAGTTAGTCTTGTCTCCATGTTTATTTGCCTCTGTTACCCCAGTCATGTCCCTGTGTGTCTATCTGGGTCCTCTCACCCTCTGTACGCAGTCAGTCTGTGTGCGTCTCTCGTGCTTCCTGTCTTATTTTGTCAGTCCTTCGTCCTGGGTGCATTATGTTCTGTTCTGCTTCCCGTCTCATCAGTCGGACTATGTTCGGCTGTGTTCCCCAGGTGTTTCTGCTCTGCTCTGTTTCCTCCTTCCTTGTATATATTGTGTCTCCTCATGTCTGTTCCAAGGGAGACGAGCTGAAATGCTCGACATTTCCACCTCAATGCCGCTGTGTGGCTCGCTGAAAGTTTCGAGTCGGGGGCAGTCGGAGCAAGAAGATACTAAGCTCCCGTGGTCGCTGCTCTTCTTTTGCAGAGCATTTCCCTGTGAGTGAGAAAGACCTTTCCCCTCGTGTTCACGGTAAGTCAAAAACTGTTGTTTGCTATGCAAAGGACCTGATGACTGTTCAGTGTACCACTAGCCCATCAAAATCTAACATTAAAAGTGTGCATCATGTAGCTGAGCCACTCAAGTCTGCAAAGAGGCTGGGCTAGCGACTCGAAAGTCACTTCACAGTTTACTTCCCTGAATTATCCTCTTTGAAGACTGTTTACTGTCAATGTGTGCTGGACTATCAAAAGACTGTTTTTGCTCCCCAACCTGCATCAATAAATTCATAAATACAAAGACTGTTGTGCTTTTGAAACTGGTTGAGTTTTTCCACCTGTGACTTGGGCCCTGTTCCAGTTCCCCCAGCGGGTTGGACATAGCTCTCTCCCACACCCATACCTGTTCCTCGGGTGGGAGTGGCTGGTGTCCAGTTGGCCCCTGCAGCGGTCCCGGTTCCCAGGCTAAAGCCAGCTGGGACCCAGTCCACCTCTGGACTATCTCTACCTTCAAGATTAGGCTTCAAACTTTCCTTTTTGCTAAAGCATATAGTTAGGGCTGGACCAGGTGACCCTCAATCCTCCCTTAGTTATGCTGCAATAGATGTAGGCTGCCGGGGATTCCCATGATGCATTGAGTTTTTCCTTTCCAGTCACCTTTCTCACTCACTGTGTTAACAGACCTCTCTGCATTGAATCATATCTGTTATTAACCTCTGTCTCTCTTCCACAGCATGTCTTTATCCTGTCTTCCTTCTCTCACCCCAACCAATCACAGCAGATGGCCCCGCCCCTCCCTGAGCCTGGTTCTGCTGGAGGTTTCTTCCTGTTAAAAGGGAGTTTTTCCTTCCCACTGTCGCCAAAGTGCTGCTCATAGGGGGTCATATGATTGTTGGGTTTTTCTCTGTATCTATGAAGCGCCTTGAGGCGACTTTTGTTGTGATTTGGCGCTATATAAATAAAATTGAATTGAATTGGACCTGTACCAGTTCCTCAGGTGGAAGCAGCTGATGTCCGGTGGGTCCCTGCACCAGTTTCCAGGGCGAGGGCAGCTGAGACCCAGTCCACTTCTGCACCTGTTCCATAGGTGGGGATGACTGGTGTTCGGCCAGTCCAGGAACCCATATGTTTTTCCAGAATGAGAATGGTAGCTTATCCAGAGCCTGCTGTGTGCCCTGTGCAGGCCCAGCCAGAGGTCTCTGCACCGTCTGCCTTGTCCTACCCAGAGGTGCCCGCGCCGTGTGGACCTAATTCATCTGTGCCACAGCATGTTTTGTCCCAGCCAGAGGTCTGTGCTCCGCCACTTGGTCCTGTTCTGCCCAAGCCCAAGGTTCTCCATCGCGTCTGTTGACAACCTCCAACCAAGCTGCCTGAGGAGTCCCGTCGCCTCTGGCAGTTCCCAGTGAAGTGCCGCTCGTCCCGTGGCTGGTGACCAGAACTGCTAGTTGTTTGTTTTTGGACTCACCTGCTGCTTAGGTTTAGACTTGGTCCAGGCTCTGTGACCCAGTTAGTGGATTGTCTAGTTTTGTTTAGTATATAAATGAATACACGCTTTTTAAAACAGATTTATTGGAACAGATTTTACTCAGTGCACAGTGGTTTGCTGATGGACTCATACAACAATGACAAGATAAGGTCACGCAGTTACTGCTCACTGTTGGTTTATTACTGTGGGAATGGTGGCCCTTAGCCAATTACTGAACCTGATAACGAATAAAAGATCCAAATTTCTGCAGTATTGCCGACATATCCTTGCTACTGTCTATAAAATGCATGCAGCGGGTTGTCCATCAATCTACAATTGTCTTATGAATTTCTTCGCAAAAAAAAAAACAACCCTGCTGGTAGTGAGGTTAAAGATAAAGATGGAGATGAGGAAGATAATGGGAGGGGCTGCGTTTTCTGTAAATGTTAATTGTTTGTGTGAAGGTCAGCCAAGTTAATAAAATTGACCACAGCGACTTTTCCACCTCTTTTTCTCAGAGGAGAAGAGAGGAAGATGTGCCCTTTTCCAGTTCCTCACAAAGCTTCCTTCCTCATTAGCTCCCCAAATTTATTCAGCAGGAGCAGACTGGCGCAGGATCACGTGGCCAGATGGAAGCCTAGACAGGGAAAACAGAGAGCAGACACAGCTACTGGGCCACAGGCCTGGCTGACCATGCTATAGACCTCAGCAGTCATCACAGACAACACAGCCAGAGTCTACTTCCCACTAATGATGACATCTCTGTCCTTCCCTCAGGGAATTCAGCAATAAAAAAAGTGAGCTATAATGCAAGCCATGCAGTCCTGTTTGGGATGAAGCCATTAAATCAAATGTTTCTTGCTTTTGCCAAAGCCCCAATTAAGGTCTGCAGCAAGCAATGGTGCTTTTATAATGAAGGCTTTTGATCATGTCAACAGGAACATAAATATTTTTTTAGGATATGAAAAAAACAAAAAAACAGAGCAACAACAACAAAATATTGGTGCAATTGTAATTTTAAGGATCATGCTGAAGTTAATAATGACTGGGAAAACTTCGGATCATGCTAAAGTGTTCCGAGGAGTTCTATCCAAATATGTTTAGTAATGCAGCCGTTTAGACCGCTTAGGTACAGCTGGGATGCTATTACTATCCAAAATTTATGATCCATGTTTCACTGAACCAAATGGGCTTTTTCTGCATGCAATAAAATTCCAAAAATCTAAAAACTATCTACACTCTCCTGGTAGATAAACTCAGAACAAAATAAGCTGTGAATAAAGTTCTTCTCATGAACTCTAAAAGATAATATTAGCAGTCGGATTAGTAACAGTGCTGTCTGACATTGTAGAGTTGGCTCTGAATAAACCAACGGTAATATAGAGGAAAACTGTTCATTTGTTGCAATAGCTACAGCTAATACTGTGACAAATCCGATCATTTAGATTATTCTCTGGCAAATAATTAGGGATATGTCTTCACACTCATGATGTAAGTCTTTCACAGTGTCTTTCCATTTCCATGAGTCTGGTCTGGCACAGAAGAGACATGAAGGAAAAGTGTCCTTGGCAGTCCTTGTTGATAAATGTATTCCAGTCCATTTATAATAATGTCTATAATGCGGCACTTTTACACAGCATGTAAATCCAAGACAAGACATTACATATATAAACTTTAACAGAAAATGTCTGTTAAATTTGCCATTTGCAAAGTAGAAACTGCAGTTACATTATGAGTACCTTGCGAAAAAAGTGAAATGAATCTAAAACATTTCAAAATATGGAAGTTGAATACAACTAAATGAAAAACAAAGCAAGAAGACAAGGTAGTGGAAAATCGAATCCACCTCGTGCTCGTCTTTTCATTTGTCTGTCATCTTGTTAATTATCAGAATCCCCATAGAGCACAATTGACACAAAGGCAGCACCATATGTGTAGCAATGTGGGAGTCTGGGTGATGACGCTGGGCCAGACTCCTCACCACAGGCCACCAGACACACACAGCAGTCTAGGAGAGATTACTGCAAGTATGCTAGCAAAACTACACATTCATTTACCGCCTTGGGCGAAGATGAAGGCGCTACGTATCAGCACATGTGCCAAGACACGGCGAAACATGAAGCAACAACAGCATGTTGTTCACGTTAAATCCTCAAAAAAGAAAGCAGGTGTAGGTGAAATGTGTGTAGCAACTGTGTACACATTTGTCGTAAGATGTTTTATGCTAAATGTAGTGAAGAAACTATTGATATGAGCAGAAAACTGGCAGAGTCGTTGTCTACACGTTATATTAAAAAGACAACATGGCCACCTGTCAGTTTGAAAACTGTTTGGATTTGCATAGTTGAGTATTTTAGTTTTTCACGTCTTGCTTAAAAAAACAAAAACATAAAACCAAGATGAAAGTGGGAACTTAAGGACACAGTGCATATCCACACAGCAGTTATGTGTCTATTTTACTTTATTGCTCCATAAATACTATAAATTTTTAAAAAAGGAAAGAAAAGAACATAAAGCATCACATACTTCCGCACAACCTGACTCATTTAATTTATTTTGCTAACAAAATGCAGGGTTATTTTAAGCAGTATTCTATCAGTTTAAGAAGGATGCAACACATAACTACAACACTCAGTGGCTAATGCATCTAAAACAGTTCACAGCAACATGGCATACAAGTTGTATGCCAGAAGTGAACAAGACTCGATCCACACCCCCAGGATCTACAGCAACAACAATGGAATGTCATTCAGACTAAAGAAGTGTGGTTAGATGTGAAGGGAACGGATGGGAGAGGGAACATAGTCCTACTGAGGGGAGTGTACTACCAAAAGCAGCTACAAGTACGTTGGAATCCCACTAGCAAATAAGAAACATGAAGAGACCACTAGAAAAGCTGTAGCCACCAAATACCTGCAGAGAGTACGGCAAGTCCTGAGGATCCAGCTGAATAGGAATAACAAGATCTGGACAATCAACACCTACGTCCGCCAGATATGAGATACCGTGCTGGTTTAATAAGCTGGCCAAAGGAGGAGATGGAGGCCACTGACATAAAGACAAAAAAGCCTGCCTGGATATATATATATATATATATATATATATATATATATATATATATATATATATACGTCACATGAAAACCAAAATAGTTCCAAACGCCACATCTGAATGAGGGTGGGGGAGGTTCAATTTGCCATGTTGCAAGGAGAGCTTAGCTTCTGTCTTGCTAGCTTGCGCTGCGCTCAGTGAATCTGTGTTCGACTACTCCGCCTAGGCTGCACTGTCGATCGCAGATCCACTGAGCGCTCAACACAGACAGCATCGTCAGAAGAAAAGTTGATAAAATAAATTAAAAATTTTGTATTGTTTGATACACATGCGTACCGAACCGAAAGCACTGTATCGAACGGTTCAATATCAATACGAGTATTGTTGCACCCCTAATATATATATATATATATATATATATATATATATATATATATATATATATATATGTATGTATATGTAGGAATAATTTCACTATTAGTACTCAGACTGTCAAGGTGGGGATTGGAAGCAGCTGAGAGGGTAAAGAAGAGTGTAAAAGTAATGAGATACAGGTTTCGGTTCACTAAACATTTGCAGAGGATGACAGAGTCTGTAGGGCTTTTACTTCAACACTTTGATCTCTGCTGCTGTCAATTCACAGTTTCATAGCATTCAGCACTCACACGCCAAGTTAGAACAACTTAATGGGCAGTACTGGGTATGCACTAACTATAAACTTTAACAAACAGTTTAAATGCTTGCATGCGGTTAAAAAAAGGATTGGTGATGTAGTGCAAATGTAATATGAAAATATGACATTCAGGCTACAGTGACAGTGCTTACTGTATCTGCTAAATACATATATGTATATACGGTGTATATCATCATCAAATTTCATTGACTTGGACTTGTAAGTACAATAATACTACAACTCATACCAGAGCTCTGAGCAGCATATTCCCAAAAGTAAAGTCAAAATGACAAAGAAGCCCAAGAACCCTTGAGATACAATCAGCGATATTAGAGATACGCCAATCGATGGAACTTTTCTCAGAGCAATAAACTCTTTATTAAGTTGGGTTAAATAAAGGAGAAACGAGAAAGCGTTATCTGATGTCTAAAATATGATCTGAGTAAATTGTGCCCCTTTTTAAAGAGCATATGGAGGGTTTATAACAAAGACAGAAGACAAGCCATGCCTGCCATGTGTTTGACAGATGTGATTTTCTCCTTTTAATTGATTTTCTCCTCAGTTTTTGAAGACAGAGAAACATTTGCTATTATTCCCACACTTGTGATGAGAACAACATGGGACTGCCACTTATCTGCCGTGACACCTCAGCGGGCTTTTTACCTGGCTCATGGCAAATCAGTGAAGACTTTGGGTTGAATCAATAACAAAATAATCAACAGATGCAAAGACTTCTCAGCTTTCTGCAAACCTTACTTCTTAAACCAAACCCTGACAGTCTAAAAAGAACAACTTGGGCAATTTCAAAAGTTTCTTTTTTTTGTTTTGTTTTACTCAAACTAAGCTTAATAGTCAAAAGAAAGAAAAAAAGTAACTTTGCACAATGCTCTGTGGGTGTAGACGGCATCAATCTCAAACAAAAGGTTACTACCACAAAACTGTAAACTGAATACATGGAACAAAGGCTATCAAGTTGTGTTTTTGTTTATGCAAATGGGAGTACTTTTGACTGAAAAACAATCAACAAAATAAAGTACACTGCAACACAAATTTGGCTTGAAAATATTCAGCACTACAAAAAAATTAGGTTTAAAAATCTCAAATAAACTATTGTTAAATTTCAAATCATATCGAATGCATTTACAATTACTTTTGTGCTTTTTTAAAATATCTTAGAAAACATTGCACAATTAAATCTGACACTACAGGAGCGACGTACAGGTTAGAAATAAGAACAAGCAGCAGAAAGAAAGGGCAAATCATGTCTCGGAGGTAAACACGTTAAACAAAGAACATCAGTCTTACAGCTGCGTAGTTCACACAATCTACATCCCGCCAAACGACATAAACACGTCAAATCTCACTGTGAGCAAAGCGACAGTGACAGATTGACAGGCAGCGAACTGAGTGTGGCAGATTCTAAAATCGCATTAAACTAAATGGGAAATGCAGTCTAAGAGAAAAAGACAAACACAGAGAGAAGAAAACAGGTTGGGAGAGATGTGGTGGGGGGAGGGATTAATTTCAGGGTTGGGGCTGGAAAAGCTGACAGACTTAGTGTGACATTAAATTTGCCTTTTAGGATAAAATATGAGGGTTTTTTGTTAAACATGCATACCTGAGCACTTGTATTTAGGATGGAAGGTGTGAAGTGCGATTAAGAGTGAGGGTAAGAAAGCAAGTACAAGTTTACACACACAAAAAGGAAAATTAAAACAGAGAGGTGGCAAAAGAGGCAGAAACAAGCAACACACACACAAAGCAGTGAAAGCAAGAGAAAAAAGTGTATCCGTTCTCACTTGAATAGGTGTGAGCCGTTAGGACTTAGAAATGAAACTTTTTTATAAATAACTGACAATAAACTATTATCACTCCTCTATGATGTTCATATTGTTTTAAGAATAGCAGGGGAAACTATATTCAAATCATTTGCTAAGAAACAAACTTGCCAAGGTGGAGATAGCAGGGTGAACTTTACTGAACTGCACTGAAATTGTCACTCATTTGTATCCATTTTTCTTCTGCCACGTCTCATATAGTCTTACTAATACAGAGCATATATGAGGCGACTGTCAATCACGTAAGAAAAGAGCATGCATGCAACAGTAATAGAAATTAATTTGTTTATGGAGTCTGCCTTCTGAGAGGGTTTCTTTGAATGATGTGCCATCTGTCACAGAAACAAAGACACCGAATTGGAAAGTGAAAACAGAAAACAAATTTTTACTTGGTTAAGGAAATACAGCACCCAGTATGCCAGAGAAGGAGCTGAATGGACCGCACATAATCAAAATTTAACTGCTGTGGTGCATTGTGAATGGACTTCCTACTGCGTGTGTGTGTGTGTTTTCCTTTAATCAATATTCAACCTTAGGACAGAGTACCTGGCCAGGACCCTGTGGTTACAGATCAGCAGCTTGGTGATGATCAGTGAAAAGTACATGTAGTACCTTGGGTGCTGGCCATCACTTCTAAAACACATTTTGATATAGCACCAAATCAAGCCTGATTTCTCTTTTTCCCTGCCTTTACTTTGTTTATTCAATACCTCCTCTCCTTTCCTGTCTTATTTTTCCAGCCCTCCCAAGTCTGCATAATGTATTTCACATTTCATTGTTAAATTGGCATTTGATGCAGAGTAGAGTTATGTGCTGTGTGCCAAAATAAACCACAATTAAGCCCATGGGGACTCGTTTCTCCTGCTTAAGCTCTAATCCAACAGGCCCATACTTATCGCCATGCCCCACATGTGCACTTTTACACCATGAAAATGATGCCCAACAATGTGCCAGTCTGCTACAATCACCTGTTACAGCAGCGAACAAAGACTGGCATGGGCACTGCAAGACCCAGCAGCCAATGAGCAACTGCATGTAATGATGGGGCCATGCATATGGATGAGCATGGTGGTGATCTGGGTGATTGACAAGAGAGATAAACAATAATAACAAGCAAGGCTAGTTCCGAAGACTCCTGTGAGACCTGGTGGAAAGGTTGTTGCCATGGCGAAGTGAAGGGATGTAGTGAAAAGCCAAAAGCTGACAACACTTGTGTTTACTGGGAGACCAACTAGTCAGTGTGTATTAGGACTGTATATGATGCAGTAAGTTGATACGGCTTTAAAATTGCCAGTGAAGAACCAGACCTTTATTATTATCATTAGCTTTACATATAAATTGAGCTTCAAAGTAAATATTAAATTTATGTGAAATGTATATCGTATTTGTGAAACATCCATTATCCATTTGTGTTCACATAGCTGAAAGAAATGAAGTAATTATAATTTTTATGCAGCATTTGTTAGCCACGTTAGCGACCGATTATTCAGCCTGCCACTTTAAATTGTCTTCATTGATAATGTGAACTGATATTGATGAAATGACAGCCAAATAATCATCACCATTTGAGAATCCGAAAAATATTAAGAACCCTAAATTATTTAAATTTCGCTGTATACATATTACACATCAGCGCATTTCTTTTCCCGGAGAAGTAAGGCATAGAAGATCCCAAAAAAAAGAAAAAAGCCATCAAAGGAAACATGAAGTCAGGATATCTGCTGTTATCTTAGGGCTGTTAGACACTTTGCTTTCACTTTGAAAGTGAAAAAATATTTTCAAAAACCTACAATGCAATGAGCAAAACAGGGACTAAAGAAACGCTATAAACTGATAGCGGAGACTGCTTTTCCTGTTTTCATGTACAGGATATCACAGCAGGGTCAGAATAGGTCAGACTGGGGAAATATTTATTTAAATAAGTGCTGTACTTGAAAAAGAAGGTGTAATACATACATGCAGACTATTGGGCTGTTCCTGTTGATATTGCAACATTGTATCATTTTCATTTTTCTGCGCTAAATCAGGAGTTGAGTGCAATATATGTAACAATACCATTGAGAAGCACATTAACGCATAAATGTGATCAAACAAAGCTAAAGGGAAAAAATTAACCAAGGTATATAAAGAAATAATAAGAATAATAAGAATAAAGAAATGTCCCACTATTTACCTAAAAGCGCTGGTATGTCACCCAATGAAAGTGATATGCTTTCACTGACTCAATTAGGATATGCTAAGTTTAAATGCAAGCGAATGGCCACTATTATGCAATTCTTTGATATTTTTACTAGTGCATTTGCACACAACATAGGGCAATACTAATTACAAATGAATAGCAGCGGTGCAGTGTTAGTCATTAGCCTTTCCTTTTGAAAAGAAGATGGGGTAATATAAAATACATTGGCAGACATTAAACATTAAGGAGCCACTCTGATATTCTGCAAAACAAGCCCCTAGGGCCATATCATCCGCTGACGAGAGTTAGCTTACCACACGCACCAAAAACTGGGCGTACTAAAACATTTAGTGATGACTCCCTCATTTCAAAAAGCTAGATCACGTGGTGTGTTCTTAGTGCAGACTGAGAAAAGAGCTGCTCTCCACAAGCCTAAAGTTTAATTCTCAATGCAGATGGGGGAAAATAGAGAGAGAGAAATAATTATCTGAATTTGAAGACTTTTATTTATAATTTGGCGAATCCAAGATTGATTCTGCAGCATGATTAAGCCCCTACATATGCCCTCTTTTAACTTCATTTAGCGAGTTGGATTGGCTAAAGAAAGAGAAGAAACTGAAATACCCAGGACCCAAAGTGGAGGCAAGTTCTCCAAAATAACTGCAGCAATCGACCTGATAAGTGCCTTAAAAAAGCACATCTATTAAAAGACAAAGGATGATGATGCAAAATGCTGCATTTATTGCATACTGCATTTATGAATTCCCAGACTAAAATTGCCTAATTTAAATATAAGCCTTTATGATTACATGTTTGCTTTCACCTACTGAGGTCAATGTAGTGATGCGCTTTAATATGAAATGGTTAAATTAGAAATGGAGCATAATTGGACATCACAAGGGCTGTGGTCTCCAACTATGTATACAGCATGAAGAACCACAGGCTGTTTTTGCCTGATGGAAGGAGAAAAGCTGATTAGACCTAAAAAAGCTTCTATTTGCCCGGGGGAGCATTAGAAGAGGGTATACATGCATTGTAGACAGCTTAAGAATTTATAAACTGTAATCACAAAGAACTATTTCCCAAGATGTGCCAATTAAGCAATGAGGGAATGCAAGGTAGTCCAGCAGAAACATTGTACAAGAATAATAAGGAAAAAGTGGCAAGACAAAAGAACGAGCTGAGAGAGTGCTTGGAGAGTATCCTTGCTAAGCATTAATCTAAATTCCTAAAAACCAACACCACTTAATCCGTCCTACTGTAAGTAAAAAATAATTTAAATAAGCCTTTGGACACAGTTTCTCTTTGAGAATGCAAACTATGTTTAATACAATAATGGCAACATTGTCAGCAACTTTAACTTCTTTTGCAATTCTCCAGTGACAAGTACTCGAACAGAGAAAGGTTATGAGCTAATAACTCCCTGCATGTGTACCAGTTGATTGCACTATAAACTATTCGAGTTTACAAGTGCTTATTAATAATCTGGGCATTGTTTGGCCTCCTTGTGTTCCTTTGGCATGAACCGTAAGGGCATGGGACCAAATACCATCATTATGCCAGTTAAGCCTTCCCCCCTCTGGGGCAAAGAGGCTGTTGGGTACTTTTGGACAGATAAAAACACCAAAGGCAACAGTTTAAATCAGTAACAGTAGGCTCATGGGCACATATCCACATCATGATTGAAATCATGCAAGTGTGGAAGATGTGTTCTTAGCCAGAGTGCTGCTTAGGTCTCGTAGTCTTGCAGTGCCAAAACGAAATGCAAACACAATAGAACCTGGCCCTGAAGCCCACATGTGTCTGACTCTTTCACACACAAAAAGGTCTACAGGACCCTTCCCTTGCTGCTTCTCCTGCCGCCAATAAAAGCAATGAATAGCTTTGTCAGGATGTCAGCTCTTTTAAAAGCAGACCTTTGCAATGCTTTCTGAGACTCAACCTGCTTTCACTGAGCCAACTGGTATTGTTGTTTGTCATTGTCCACACTGTTATAAGTGTATGGTGGTGTGGTGACTCTGTCTTTTAAAATTTGATGAAGCTGACCTGATTTACAAAAATGACCACCAGCACTATGTCTATTGTAGTCAAACAAAGAGCACAGACAAAGAAAGAGGGCATGACAGAATGCAAATGTGTGTGTGTGTGTGTGTGTTTGCGGACTGTGCACGCATTTATTGGTTAGATGATGCATAATGCAGTTTTACAGGGACTAGAAAACAGAGGGGATAACTGACACCGTCTATCCATTTGCATGTGCCGTACTTATGTTTGCATGCTGGGTGCATGGAGATGAAAATAAGGATGCAAGCATTCATGTGGGGCATGGATGAATGGGGAGATCCAGGACTGTCTGCTAACATTCGGGGATGTGTATATCATCTCCGAGGCGTTGATGGGCCCTAATGCAGAATAAGGAGAGCCAATCAACTCATATCTATCCGCTCTGCCAGGGTGACACATTGTAGGGGTACTTCAAGGCCAGCGTACTGCCACATTCTGCTGACAAATCATTACATTAGACATGTCGACTGAGAAGGAAGGTAATAAGATTGAGTTACAGGGTTTCAGATGGATTATGAACACCTTTTGCTTCCTTGATTCTTTCCATTTTCACCATTCTTTAAACTTATCTGGTTGATTCCAATTGTTGAACAGACATTTGAACTTAGTTATTTTAGTTTCATAACGAAAACTGCACAGCCAGTTAAAAAGGAGGAATTGTTCACGTCTCCTCTTCTTCACCACAAATACAGGCACTCTTTGTCTAAATGCCAAATGAATTTTTCAACGTGGCAATTTTTGAATGAAAAAAAACAACACTAAAAATTTCCATTGCACATTTTGATTGTAGTTTAGTAACAGTAAATGACTGGTGTAAAACCAATAGCATGTACACTTTTGCTAAGAAGAACAGGAAGCAGAAGGTGAAGATGAAGAATAAGATGACGAAAGTTTACTAATAATGTTTTTATTGTTGTTGTTGTTGTTGTTGTTATCATTTACTTTCGAAAGCGTCCTTGCTTTATTTTATGTGTGTGCATCTGTCCACGAGATAAATGGTGATTGGCGTGTGGCTGAAAGTGGGTGGTGAGGAATGATTAATCAGCATAATGAATGTGGATAAGCACTGTGCAGATGGAGCCCACACTCAGGACTGTGTCACCCAGCAGGGAGTCTTTTTGCTTCCCTTCAGTGCCTCTGCATAGTTTCAACTATAGCTATAATTGTATTTGTTGGGCATGTGTTGCTTGCTGCCTCGTTTAATTTGCGAGCTCATTTCTGCACGCTTTTGCTTTATAATCACCTCATTCATATTTCAGTAGGATGGTTATCCAAGTATACAATTAGCAACATTTTCATGTAAATAAAAATTTACGCATTTGTTTTGCTTCTCTCTCTTGCCAAACATTATTGCATTGTACCATTTGCAGCAAATCGTGCTTTCAGTCAAACACAGTTTAATAAGTCCTCTAGCTTCACATTTTAACCACCACACAACACATGACGTACGCTTTGAGCTGTCTGTGGGTTCAAACTGATTTTTAATACCTTAACCTTAATATTTAAAAATGAACTTCATTCTCATAAAATGGGATTGCATCAGTGTTATATCCATGCATTAAACAATTGCAATGGATTTTATGCATTTAGTTAAAAGCTTATATTCCACAATAATAGAATATGTATGCATTCTCACCCACTCAAATTCTATTTATACAGCATATATAAAGGCTAGTAAACCTTTAATGTAAGAGAATCATAATTCAAAAGAGACATTATATAACATTAGCATAACAGCAGGTGAATTAACAGAAGAAAGAATTGTTAATAACTGGGATGCTATCCAAACTGAACTTTCTACTTCAGACCATGCAGACCATTATTTAACCAGCAGTGACATACATGCCAGATGTGTGCTCCTTCTGTACCAATAAGTTAACCCGGTTGGTCACCCTGGCTCCCCCTAGATTTCATGACATTAGCTTGGTTTTCAGATGCTCTTACTGAGTCATACGCTCATTCTCCTAAGCCCTGTTGAGCCTTTTTGTTAGAAACCCCACTGCCCTTCTTCACATTGAATAAAGAGTAAAATGGAGAAAGTAAATGGGGACAATAAAAAACCTTTTTCTAGCTGTTTGAATGCTGAAAAGGCTACATATGACTAACCCTAAGTCACTTCCCATTGGTGTATTTTTGCTACATTCAGCCATTATTTCTTCATCACTTTCTATATATATATATATATGGTGCTTGTGTACTGGCAATGTGTTAGTACTTTAACATACTTTTTCCTCCCCCAAAGAGGAGGGATGTGTGTCATCTCATACACACCCTATGGCTGTACTTTCACCTAGTCAGTTTAAGGGTTGATTTTGCAGGATTTACATTAGTTGATGTACAAATCGTGCAAGTTTGGTGGTAAAGGATATATACTGGTATATACAATATTCCAACCAGAAGCAACATTAAGACCACTTTCAAGTGAATTGAATAACATTAATTCAATTCAATTTTATTTATATAGCGCCAAATCACAACAAAAGTCGATTCAAGGCGCTTCATAGGTACAGAGAAAAACCCAACAATCATATGACCCCCTATGAGCAGCACTTTGGCGACAGTGGGAAGGAAAAACTCCCTTTTAACAGGAAGAAACCTCCAGCAGAACCAGGCTCAGGGAGGGGCGGGGCCATCTGCTGTGATTGGTTGGGGTGAGAGAAGGAAGACAGGATAAAAGACATGCTGTGGAAGAGAGACAGAGGTTAATAACAGATATGATTCAATGCATCATGGGAATCCCCCGGCAGCCTACGTCTATTGCAGCATAACTAAGGGAGGATTCAGGGTCACCTGGTCCAGCCCTAACTATATGCTTTAGCAAAAAGGAAAGTTTGAAGCCTAATCTTGAAAGTAGAGATAGTGTCTGTCTCCCGAATCCAAACTGGAAGCTGGTTCCACAGAAGAGGGGCCTGAAAACTGAAGGCTCTGCCTCCCATTCTACTTTTAAATACTCTAGGAACAACAAGTAGGCCTGCAGAGCGAGAGCGAAGTGCTCTAATAGGGTGATATGGTACTACAAGGTCATTAAGATAAGATGGGGCCTGATTATTTAAGACCTTGTTACTAGACACATTGTTACTTTGCACAGCTATACTGAGGAAGTTTTTTCCTGGGAATTATGTGGGCGTTTTGTTGGCACATGTGCTCCCTTACTAAACATTGGTGCAAACCAAGTAATCACCCACCTCCACACCACAGCTGCATTCTGAAACCCCACTAGAACTTGAACACAAAAGCAGTGTGATCCAGCTCATTGCCCAGGAATGACTTGAGGAACACATGACACTGATTATACAGATCTGACTGAGCATCTACAGGATGTGTCAGAGCAGAAGCCCACCTCACGACCACAGGACCCAATAGATCAACTGTCCCAATGCCAGACACCACAGGACACCCTTCGAGCTCGCGGGAATGAGAACTTTTCCCCCTTTCTCTGGACCTAAGCTTGAAATCAGCAGCCACTTCAACAATGTCCACTCCTGGTTGTCAAGTAAAGAAAAGGGGGGAAAAGACTTCTGTACACACCCATGCACAGAAAGCAGTGTATCACTGCCAAGATTATACTGAAATCAAATGTTCTATTTGCTACTCACCCCGAGGGTACACACCTCCTACTGCAGAAATAAAACAGTAATAAAAGCCAACATGCTGCTTTACTCACAAGGACAGTGCAAGAAATGTTAGTACAGATTGAGGCTCAGGCTGCACAGTGATGCATCTTCACCTCAAGTGCATCCACCTTATTTTCAATTAATGTTTTTCTTTTTTTTTGAGACAGTGAAAAATAAAATAGAAGAAAAAGTAGCCTTTAGAAAGCTCATTAATCATGGTTTAAAACAAAGACAAGACGAGATGGGGGTGGAGTTGAGGAGACTTTGCCAAGCCTTCACCTTCTCCATCCATTGTAATAGGATAAAGGGTGGGTCTCTATGGTCCACATGGAAATGAGAAGACTGACTTGTGCAAAAAAAACCAGACCACACCAGGTCTCCACACACACAAAGTTCACACATTTTTTAGAAACTGCAAAGTAACAGAGAAGCGTAAAAAAGAAAGGAAAAAGGGGGGGAAAGGGGGGTACTTACGCACCACACTGAGTATCAGTCTTACCTGGATGAGTGATTCACTCAGTCTCTCCTCGTCTACCTGGAGCACAATGTCCCGGATCTCTTCATAAGGCAGGCGGAACGAGCCCAAGAAAATTGCTGTTGTGATGTAGACAGAAAAGAGTCATTTCCTCTCCCTTTTTTATTAGACTGCAGGCTTCAAAGAGACATTTCAGCACAAAATGACCACAGACCTAACTTTCCACTTGGAAAAACTAATGCATTTTAAGCCTTTCGACTGGATCGTCTGTGTCACAAAAGCTGGACAGGAAAGAAAAATCAAGATTTAACAATAACACGTAAAACAGTGACAGGTAATAATAACGATACTAATAATGAGAATATTTTGAATTAGCTGCAGGAGTGTTTGTGTCATGTGAACAGCTACATGCTTTTGTAAGGGTGGATACAAAGGTGCCCAGTGAATTTGCCTCGGGGCAAAGCCTCATGGCTGTTTCACACTCCAGGTGGGGTGGCTACATTGAAAAGTGGAGCTGACGGTGTATCCAGGTGGAAGTCACACATGGAGGTTTGGTAATGAGTTGGAGGAGAGTCACTCAACAGCTGCTTAACTACTGAAGCACTGGGACCTGATGTCTGCATGTGACGTGCAACAGAGAAGGAGTGCGGCCTTTTTTCAGCTCTTCATAGTCTGCTGCTACTTAATATACAGAGTATTTACTGCATTTAAGTCAGTCATAGCATAACACGCCGTTGCTTTCACTTTGATTTACGATATAGTGTTGTAGAGCTTCAGTCCCATAACATCTAGCATCATTTTCTGGTTTCACTACATAATAGACCTACCTTTCCTCAGTTCAACATTTTTTGTCAAATAAAGCACATTGTCTTTGCTTCGTATTGTCTCTTCAATAGACAGCTGGATATTCAGTACTGAGTTCTCTTCAAAGGTCATATGTATTGGATACTAGGACATATTGGAGATTCAAAGTGAGGGAAATGTAGATGGGAAGGCAAAAAAAAAAAAAAGTTCCAGGCTGAAAATCCAACATTTGGTGCTATCAGCTTGCACCTGGCTCTTATTTCCTGTGATGGTGTAGGTGTAGGTGTGTTGATGAGATTCAGCAGCACAATGCCGTTTTGGTGCACAATTTAGCAGAAAATTGCACCTGCACATTTACCCATGAGGATTAGTATGTACGTGTTTTTCCAGGTGCTCTGAGGTGTACTTTTGGTTTTAGTTTGTATACAAAGGAGCTTTGCATTACTGCATTACTGATATAGGAATCAAACATCTGATTCTCATGTTCCATTTTCTGTACTGTTGACAAGGGATAGGAAGTGATACTATAAGTGATACAACATCTATAGAGATACAACAGCAAATGTAGTAGACCACGCAATGTAAGGTTTATGGCATAGCTGCTCTAAATGAATAGCATTGGTAATTATCAAAATCATTTTATGTTTCTGTAATGGTTAATCTGCCAGCATGTGGAAGCACTTTAATCGACATGACATTTTTAATGCTGTGATATAATTACTGTTGTTATCCATGAATTTTCAAATGTACTGTTTTTCAAAAAAAAAAGTATAAAAAAGGGTAACACACTTTTTTTTTTTTAAATTAAGGCGTCAAATTGCAGTTATTTACTTTCCTGAATAGAAAAAAATAGTTTGAATAGTTGAACGTTACGCTCGCTGAATTAATTTGAGCAATATAAACATGAATTCTGTTTATTTGTCTAATAAGTAACAATATGATTTTTAGCTTTAAACTCATTTTTGACAGATTTTTAAAATATCTGTGTTTTCTTGGTTTTTATGAAAGGTGGTCTAATAAATTTATTAAGTATCGTAGCTCTATGCTGAGTTACACAAAATGCTTTTTTTCAGTCCTTTTTCAGGGTTTGTATCTCTCCTCTCACAGCACTCTCTCACTTAGACAGACCCCACCTCTAAGTGTCCCTCTGGACTTAAATCTCTCAACTCTCTTCTGCAGCAAGAATAGAGACAAAGTGCACATGAAGATGTTAAAATTGCATGTATAGTAAAAAGCAGTAGTGAATATAGCACACCAGACTCTGACGAAAGCAGACAAAACTTAAATATCTCCAATGGAAGTGAAAACAGGTGCATGCTCTCCTGCAAGTTTACTTTTTGAAATGCGTTGGAATTCTGTTTGTGCATAAATTATTTTTGTTAGTTTTGGGGGGAAAAAGTGGAAACAATTGGTTTTCAATGGTTTCTAGTTCTAAGCAGAACTGCAGGAACTCTTCACTGAGAAACCAGTTGGCTACAAGTTGAACAGCCACAAGGGGCAGTACCCTTGTGGCTGCTATACCACAATACATAACATGGTATTTACATTACAATCACTCATACTATCCAACTACCTACATATCTCAGTCACCGGACCTTCAAAACTACTAAACATCAAAACTGTAAAGGGAACTTAGACGGTTCAGAGGCACGCACAGAATATGATCTATGATGCTGTAGTATGTGTCAGCGCGGCTCATGAGAGCTGCATAACTGAGTAAAACAACATGCTTCCAACCCATTTCCTTCCTGAAGGTGAGGTTTTCCACACTCTTATTTTTGCCTCCTGTCAAATTCAAAGCCCATCTGCTTGTTATATAATAAAAGATGGCAGTGACACCTATCATATCAACATGGTCACAGCCCAAACAAGGATGCAATGACAGAATCATACAAATGCAGCAAACAGGCTTCTGTGTTTCAAACTTGTGCTCAATATTTAGCAAATTTAAGTCATTTATCACATCTCTATTCATGGAATATGTCATCACTTGTTTACAATTCTCACCTTTTCTGCTTAAATAACAATGGTGTAGAAGACACATGTACCCAAATGAGTGGACTGCAATCTAAACATTAATCCATTTTTTTAACCACTTGTATTTCATCATGGGACTGGAGCCTATTTTGAGAGTTATGGGGCAAAAGGCAGGATACACACTGGATTGATTGCTAGTCATACAATTCATTCACACTCACATTCACACCTACGGCCTAACACACATGTTTCGGAGTACCTAGAGAGAGCCTACGCAAGCAAGCGCCAACTGACTGGCATAATCTTAACATGTGACATTCATATTTGTTGAGGTGTTATGATCTATATTGTCACTCTGAGCTATATTATACCAAATCTTTCAGACAGGCAGATATGCTAACAAGCACACAGACTATTTAAGAAGAAGGAGTGGGAGTTCTGTCTGTTTTTTCTAGATCATTTGCATGTTAACTGAAGAGCAAAATAAAAAGAAGCCTGGAAGGTGAGTTAACACACCTGTACTAGGTAAACAGGCTACTCACGGCCACAAGTGATTTTAAACACCTACATGTAATTTTAGTATTCAGTTCTAACAAAAATGTGCTTTACTAATCAAACGGCTTGGACACAAATAAAACACTACATACCAATTAAAAAAACTCAACAAAACACCATCCTTACTGAGGAGGAACATTCAGTTATGGTTCATTTCTGTAGGACAAATAACTGCATCTACTTACAAAGATTCTGTGCAGTCTTGGCATCCAAGATACGAAGCTCTTTTGCCTTTTTCTTAAATTGTGGCACTTTTTCTTCATTTTCATCCTTCAGGTCTTTTCTTGCTGCAAGAAAAAAAAAAGAAATATTACATATGTAGATATATAGATAGATAACATAAGAAATACTCAGACATTTTGGGGACAAGAGCATACTATTAACCTAAATTTTGAAGCTAACTGCTATCACCATTATCTAAAAGCAAGAATTAAATGACATTAAACAACATTTTTCCACCATTTCTCAAAACATAGAAAAATAATTAATGTACATACATCAGAATCTCAATGCATATTAAAAGTTAAGCGTACAGGACAACATGCGTTAGATGCCAACAGATGGCATAAACCAATTAAAAACCGTTGCTTCAGTACCCGGAAAGCAGCATTTTGGTCCTGCATCTTTTTTCTCTAGACAAAAGGCAAAAGCAAATCAGCTACTGCTGAAACATTTGGCAGGTAATCTAACTGATTAGCCTGTGATGTATTCTACACTTAATGTGATAATCTAAAATTTAAAAAAATGTTCACAAATGTGCGTGGTTTTGCCATTTTAGAAACATAAGCAGCAATACATGGAAACTCTACAGTGGAACTGATTTGAATGCTTTGCTTTCTGCATATGTCATATAAGGTTGGTGATAGGCAGAACTGATTGATGTTAGCAACCTTAAACATAAAAGTGGAACTACATAATATGCAATTTAATCATCTGTAGCATCAGAGGAAAGTCTTGCAGACAACTTTCCTATCTTCATTTGCATGTGCCAACACTTTTGTCATTGTGACAGTGGGTAGATGGTTGATAAGCACCGCTCCTTCCCTTAGGCCCTGCCTGTTAACTTCCTACAGCCAGGAAGATAATTGTGTTAGCCCCCACAAATCCCCAAAAATGGTATTAAGTCTGTGACTGAACACAATAGACGAATTTGTCTAAGAATGAAGAGACCCTATGTTTTCATAATGGACAGATTATTGAGTCTGCACACTGGGGAAACACCACAATAACAGTACTGCAGTAACACCCAATTTGTCTAAAAACATGCGTGCCTGCAGGGGACAGAATTATACACATGCTACCCTTTTTCTATTTTGTTTGGCAAACTAAACTCTTTAAATGTCATGATGAATTATTTTTATGAATTCATCACCTGCTGGACTTTAAATGCTCAGATGTGTTTCAGAAAGAAGAAATCTGCTCATGATCAAAGCATTTTAACCTCCTAGGACCTGCCGTCAGTGTTGCCAACTCCTCAGTAAGGAAAATCGCTATTGGTTGTCCTAAAAGTCGCTAGAAGTCGCTAAATGACGTCATCACCTAATTTGCATAATTGGTCATGCTAATATAATTGTAACCTACGCTGTTGGAGAGAGAAATAACATCGTGGAAGAGACATAAAGTGAGTAAAAAATGTCCTAAATGCATTTAGAATTTATTTAGAACTAGAAATTAAATTTCTTTTAGCAATTATTGTTTTTTAATGTCACAATTCCAACCCTGCTCCTTTATCCGGGCTTCGACCGGCAAAAGTGACCCGAAATTGGCACTCTGGTGGAGTTACTTTGTGTGTGTGTTTATAGGTAGTTTTAAACTTTGTGATCCACAAAACAGCATCACAGTGAAAGAAGAACTGACTGCGTTACAGTCCGCCCGTGAACGCTTTAGCACGGGTGAGGTGCCCACGGCAGCACCGCTGCTTGTTGAGAGTAAGAGCAACACGCTCTTTCACGTCAAAAAGTCGTCATAAATAAGTCTCCAATAACACCAGAAAAAGTCGCCAGATTTGTCGCTAGTCGCTCTTTAGAAAAAAAAGTCGCTAAGGGGCCTGAAAACTCGCTAAATATAGCGACAAAGTCACATTTTGGGTTATTTAGACCAAAATACTCAATTTTGCTCTACATGGGCCTGATATCCACTTACGAGGACATTATACTGCTACTGTTCTATCAAAATGTTAAATGAATATCCTCTTATTTTTCTTAAAAACAAAAATAAGGTAAAAAATCTGGTAATTCTTTGTTTTTACATTAATCGGGCCCCAATATGACCAAATATCAAAGAGAAATTAAAAATGCATGTCGTGGAAGAGTTCGGGTCTTAGGAGGTTAATGTTTGTCTCAACTATGTTATTGAAGCTGGGGGAAAATAGCATAACGGTAGACAGCACTATCACAATTATCAAATGTCCAAAAAGTCCAAAATAATAAGACCATTACCTAATAACTGGCTGTGAGATTTCACAGAGAATGTGCTCATACTGAACGTAATTCTACTTTATTCATACAAAACAAGCCTCTGTGGTGGAATTCAGGTGACTGTCAGAAAACTTTAACACCTGTGTCCACCTCAATCTGTTCAACTGTAATTACAGTACAGCAGAGATTTCAGAATAAAAATGCAGCAACATGAGAAAGAAGCTTTCTTAGATCCTTCGCTCTCCCCCAGTGGTTTATGAGAGGCAGCACACTTTGTTGCTAATCATCACAACTGCTCAGTTTAAGCCCAAGGTGGGAGTCTCCCAGGAAATCTAGAACAAACAATCTGCTCCCTCAGTGCGGGCTTGCATATTTGAAGAAAGAATCAAAGAAGCAACATCTCCTGGGCAGCCAGAAGAAGGAACGCTAAAGGCACCTGCCTAACTCAAGTGCTTTCAAGGACGCACATGACATTTGGGATGCAGTTGTTTACTATTGGTAAAACGCTGTAACTATAATACAAATGCTACACAAAGTATTATGGTTTGATTTTCTGTCAAAATAATAGCATGATCCTTCAGGAGGCTGCAGGACACAGCACTTTAACTTGCAATATAATACACGAGTGTGCACATGCCAACAGAAAGGGTGAGACGTGGGACTTGAGGATTCATAAATGCATTTAGGAAGAGGATGTTAGCCAATTCATTAGTGGCTGTGTTTTAAGTGTTTTACACAAGGCACAACCCTCATACATACTTGCAATTAAGTTAATGTCATAAGAGAAAATCCCACTTTATTTCAATATTTTAATGGATAGTGTTTTAGTTTAATCTTTGCCAGGAAGGTACCTTTATTAACAATTACAAGTAATTAGGAAGAACGCAATAGCACTACTGAAAAAGCCAAAAGTAATAAATGACTGTTCTACAAAGTAATTAAATAACTAAATTATTTTTATTTTACAGTACTACTGTACACTGTGTACTAGTAACTAAAAATAATTAATAATATCTATCCATCTCTCTCATGTCATGCCAGAACATCTGAATTCCTCAAAGAAAACAGACGCAAAAAAAATATTAATGAGTTAAAAAACAACAAATCCAATATACAGTGCAGGGCCAGTAACCAACAAAGAAATCATCCTTCATTTCCTATGTGGCACGAACAAAGGATCTGAGGAGGAGGAAATAAATAAATAAATGAAAATACGAGGAAACAATGCCCCACAGACAGAGTGCAAACGGAGCCATGAGGAGGCTGCTTTTTGGCACCAAAGTGTTCTTTTCAACCTCCATATTTTCCACACGGCCTCTTAAATCTCTTTTTACAGTACCTCAAATTCTCAACGCGGAGATCCCGGCCATTTTGGTCAGTGGCTTAGCTGTCTTTACCCTAGTCCCAAGGGCCTTGTGCTATATCGAATTAAACATAAAAACAGCGCCCTCTATAATATGAAACAGGCATGTATTTTTTTCTAAAACCATCTATACAGCTCAGAGCTCTCCCACTGGGCACTGAGTAGTGGCATCACTAGGCTGATTTCTGCAACAGTATTTGCTGGCTGACTCAATTATGCCACATGTCACATGTTTCCTCTGGGCACTGCATGTGGACTGATGGGCCCTGGAGGGCTTGCACACATTCAAGCTGCCACACTAGTTGGAGTCCCAGGTGTGTGGGGAGGATGACTATAGGTGGCATATAACCAGATGGTTGGCCGCAACAATAAAGAAGTTCTGTACATGTGTTCAAAACACAGGAGCTGTCAGATAGTTACTAAATATTCCAAACTCCACATGGCTTGAGACAAAGTTACATTTTGACAAAAGTTTTACTTTTTATTTCCACCAAAATCCAACTTGGGGAATGTGTGTGACTCCTTTTCTGCCAAGAAAGCTTAACCTGCATAACTGTGTAGGGCCACAGCAGCTGATCAAACTCTGTGTCAATATTTAGACGTGTTTTATTACTTGCCCAGTGGCTAAAATGTAATACTTTGACAACAATGACATCTTTCATGCACACAGTTATATTTGTTACTGGAATCTTTCAAGCAATCATGCAGCGAAGCACCATTTGTGGCGGGAACAATGTTGGAGGTTTCTTGGCAGCTTGTTGGTTTCCTCGCTTCTGTGTACAATGATGTCCGACCACATAGATACATTATTTCTGCGTCAGGCAGTCAGATGAAAACGCAGTGATAACAGAATTCTAATTAAAAGCTAATATAATCATGTACCGTAATTGTCGGGCTATAAGCCGCTACTTTTTGCACAAGCTTTGAATCCTGCGGCTTTCAGTCAGGTGCGGCTTTTCTAAGGATTGTCCATGATTTTTGTGATATCGTAAGAGGATTTGTTTTGTTTGTTCCGCTGTTGTACGGCACTACGTTGCCTGGTGGAAGGGCACGTGATCAGACACACAGTATCGGGGTTCAAGAGTGGTATGTTGGTCACATGTCCATCCGCCAGGCAACATAGTGCCGTACAAGTAGCGCGAAAAACAAACGTCAAAGTAGCGCTACGTGTTCAGCGGGAGGCGTGGATGACGAGTGGCAATAAACTTGCGAAAAGTAAGTTATGCTCAACTCCACCGGTGGATTCTGACAGCGTGGAAAAGTGCGAAAACATCCACGATCACCAACGGATTTCAAAGGGCTGGTCTGCTGCATGATGGAGACACCACCACGGCCCTTCAGAGGGTGTTCGACTCTGACACTGCAACACGTTCTCACTCCCAAAGTGTAACATTTTACGCTAGGTGACAAATCGTCACCATATTACGTTTTCGGCTACCCACCACGTTCCTAAATGACGACCTCGAAAAAATGAGGAAATATGAGAACCGCATGGACTCAATCTACACATGTTCGCTCTTTTTCTTCAAATCGCTTAGAAACACGCTATTTAACATCATTAAAGTCCTGGTTAAGATCAGGAAAAAGGTTATGGTTAGGGCTAGGGATAAGGTTAGGTTTAGGGCTGGAATACAGGGCTGGAACGTCTATTACCGCGGGAGCGTCATTGCACTGGATTTCGGCCATAACCCGCCGCGTACCATAAGAACGCCGAAGGTCTCCTTTCGCGTTCCTCAGGAACGCAGCGGGACGTGACAAAACGTCGGCATGTTACGCCTCGGGAGTGAGAACGGGCTGCAACACTGACAACGAGGATTTCTTTGGTTTTGAAAGTGACAACGAAGGAAAGAAGCTGAGAGTGGATGACGAAGCCATCCTGAGCCTGTTCATTTCCGACACTGGAGAAGAGACTTTGGTGGTTTTAGTGCAGGAAGAAGAGGAAGATGGTGAATGACTGACTCTTCTTCTCGTTAAAGCCGTGTCACTGCACCTGAGCCTAAAAGGTAGGCCAAATCTATTTTTCTGGTGTGCTGTAGGTTATTGTTATTGTTATTACTACATTTGTTACTCATTTATGAAGCACAGTACATGTTTGGTACTTGTAATCACCGCTGCTTGTGCATATACCTAAAAAGTTATGCAAATATGTTCCCGTAACTTGTTTTTCAAAATATTAATAAAAGGGGTGTGTCTCCAAACAGCCATCTCTTTCCTGACAATTCCCTTTGTGCATATTCTCTTACATATGATAAGTCAACATTGAAACACCTGTGGCTTTTAGTCAGGTGCGGCTAATGTATGTACAAAACAGGATTTTCCCCTGATTTTAGCTTGTGCGGCTAATATTCAGGTGCGCTTTGTAGCGGGAAATACGGTAATTATTGCTATTTGGTAAAATTAGGCGATGGTCTGGGTGAGGAATACATTTTTCATCGAGGGTACTCAGTTCATGAAAGAAGGAAGAAACGTTTATTGAAATTTGCACCCTACTGTACTAAAGCTCAACTTTCAGGAAGCTTATTCTTGGGCCGTATTGTTCTCCAAGGCAAACAACAGGGTTGTGTAAGTTTAGTATGGAAAATGTTCCAGTGAAAAGTAGTTTTAATTCACATGGATTTGTTGTTACATCTTAACTTACAAGGCTGAAAAGATTTGAGAAGACTGTCGGGGAGGAAATGTTTTGAAATCATGTTTAAACAAACACATGGAAATTCTGCTGGCGCCAGCATAACCACATGAAGAGAATCCTCTGGTGACTGTAATTGTAACACATTACATTAACTGAGGGGGAGTTAAAGCTTGCTCCATGCCAAAAGGAGTCACCAAATTGATAGAGGTTTTAACGAACAAAATACGTGAATGTTTGAGCAGGAAAAAAACGACTTGGCCTATTAAAGATGACTTGGCTCCCATGTTAAGCCTTCTCTGTGGGCCTTGGACTGAGGTATACCCTTGGGAAACTCTGTGATAACAAGAGTTCTCCAACACTTGGATATCCAGTCTGTTTGCTGGCCCAGAAACACTATCCTGGGTGCCTTCCATGCAATATCTCCCTCAAGACGTCCATAAAACCCAGGGCATTACAAAGCTAAACACTACCACATGTTCACTTCCGGACACAGACCATCCGGCTGAGCCCCAGCACCAGTCACTAGAAAATAAGCGGGCCTTGAAAAGAAATAAGAGAAAACTGCAGATGACAGGTCTTCAACAAACATATTTAAAGGCAAAAGAACACAGAGTGGAACAGGCAATGTGGAGTCTGGTCCTCTACAAAGCAATTTATTCCTTCAAATGTGCAATCTGCCTGCAAACATGTGCCCTGTCCTCCATCTCAGGGACTCACACTGAGGATTGAGCTACTGGAGAGCTGCCAGTTTGTCTAAAGGAGATGGATTCTGAGGAAAAGTCACTGGCCTCAGTCACAGAAAAAACTATTCCACAGAGGCGTGGTGTGTACACAGAGCGCAAAGTAGCCAGCAAAGTCCTTTCATGTTCAGCATCTCTGTTTAAAACAATCACTGTGTAAAACATTTTGGTGGGGTGGATGGCATGGATACAGTGAAGGTAGCATCAATTCATGCTTGCTGTCTTATCAATTGTGGACTAAATTATAATGAGCAGGAGCCCAGTTAAATGTCTTATGAGAGGGTGAAGACTTCAGCTGCTAATTAGAGAAAACAGAAAAAAACAGAGCACGCACTCAAGAATTAAACTTAACATATGACCAATGAAATCCATGACTAAGGCTACGTTCACTCTGCAGGTCTTGATGCTCAATTCCGATTTTTTGATCAAATCCGATATTTTTGTCTGCTCGTTCACACTACAAATAAAATGTGACAGCAAACGCGCTCTAGTGTGAACGCTCAAAGCGGCCCGCATGCGCAAAAGAAGACGTCACACACAACGCGCTCTGTTTAGACCCAGAGCAACAGTATTGTTTGACTGATGGCCCTTAATATAAAGACTTCAGACTTTATGTTTCCCAATTTTTGCTTTAAGTTATTTTGTTATTGACATAATAATGTAAATAACCTAATAATGATCCTTATTGCTGTTTTAGAGGAGCGGTGCTTCAAAGGATAGTTGCAGATTTCTGTCAGAATCTGCAGATTATACAGTACAAATAAAATGTTCACGTTTCTCCAACGCTGTCTTCTCAACAGTTTCACCGGATGTCCAGGAAGCGTTCGCGATGTCTTCTCCGGCGCTGATAATTGGCGTCTGTCTTGTGTCGGTGACGTAAAAGACGGATTTAATGCGACTTGACCATCAAACAGCAGCTTTCTAAAACATCAGATATGTATCGGATTCAGGACCACATACGAAAGTGACCCAGATCAGATTTGAAAATATCGGATTTGTGCCGTTCACACTGTCACACCATGATGGGATATGGGTCGCATAGGGTCAAAAAATCAGATTTGATGCGCTTTCGCCTGCAGTGTGAACGTAGCCTAAGTTTCTCTAATACACTAAGGCTACACAGATGTCTCACTCTCAAAGCCAAAGCCAAACTGCTGTGTGAATACCAACCCCCCCCCCGAGTACACACTTTTGGACCATGAAAACGCCAAAAAAGCCCCATCCCCCATTCAAACTCAGCATTGTTAAAACAGAAAACTCAAACTGCGATTAACACGTGACATTTGCATGAATATACATCTTTACTCTTTTTTTATTAGATTATTCAATTATTGTTACAATTACAATTATTCCCTGTGGATTGGGAAAACCAAATCTCTTAGCAACAAGAGAACAAATTCAAGCACCTTTTTCCTTTGCAGGTTCTAACCTTGACGTAACTAAAACGCTGAGGATGATTTTATTTTGGAAAGACTCTTCAGCTCAAGGTTAGCCATGAGAATGAAGCTGCAGTTGGGTGGGAGAGAGAGATGTAGCTCTCAACCACGCAATCATCATCATGCCTAATGATAACAGGGAGTGGGGGAAGCGGCTAATAATGATTATGATGATGGTAACCGTGGATAGGGTGTTAAATATTACTGTGAGCACACCACTGTGTCAAAACACCTCCAGAAAATTTGTATGCGCACCCTGAATCATAAATGACGATATGAGTTTTCAAGCTCACTATAGTTCTCCAGAGTTATCGGCTCTACTATCTGAAAGCATCTGGTTCTGATTATCCAAGATGTCTAAATAAAAGGTGTGTGTATCGAATGCAGGATGAGTCCTGCAGAGTGACGCTTTGACCTATGGCCAGTAATGTTTTCAGTATGCAGGGAGAGGCTAAGCCCACGGTGGAAGGTATGCAGCTGGGCCTGGAGCAGAGCCCAGGGAGAAAAACACCTCCTCTTCCAATTGAGACAAGACAGAGCTCCCTTAGTGCCCTGGACTTCTGCAAATGTTTTTAGTCAGTTAAAGCAGGAATAACAAGGTTATACATATTTATAATTACATACTTAACTGGTAGAGTATTATTATTGTAATTTGGGGGCATATCCAGGATCTATTTAAGAGTACAAAAGATGTTATGAATCCAGAGACAGATGGTGTCAGTTTGATTTACCTAAACTCTTATCCAAACTGGAAGCATCCGAACAGTCAATAATTCATCTAATATACTGAGCATATTTATGCAGGGAGGAGAAATGATGGTGCAGTTCAAAACATACAGTAAAAAATTACCATCAACTACATAAAATTTAAAAAACAACAACAAAGCAACCCTGAGAAAAAGAATCAGTAACTCTGAGCACTGTTAATCACCTGGGGCTTGGTGTCGCCTTTTAACACGTGTAGTTAATCTGCACACATCTACAAATGACTATTGGCCTCTCTCACAGGCAGGGGAGTGTGGGAAGGCTCCAACTCTTTCTCTTAAATTGGTCATGGACACATGCTCCTGGGGGCAGTGAATGGATTGAGCCTGACATCCAATCAGTTCTGAGAAACCTTTCTCTGGTTATGCCAAAGCACTTTGTTGTGACCCAACACGCTTGGGCGCTGGTGGGAAGGCACTAGCTGATGGTCCAAATGACTGCACCTGCCGTCTCTTTAAGACCCCGTCACGCAGTCCAAACTTTAGCATTCAGGAGACGGCGCTGAAGCTCAGCTCGTATGACTATGAGGAGGACGAAGAATAGAGATTTGAAACTAAGTCTGTTCCTTGGACAACTGGTAGGATTACTGATGTCCCTGTGGTCTCTATTACCTCCACCAGTTCAATGCTGCACTGGACCAAGCCCAGCGAGTACACTTAAAGAAGCTGAAATAGTTGGAGATTTTAGGACGTGCACCTGTACTGCTGGTCACTTTTAAAAGAAATACGAGGAAAGATGTTTGTGGGCTGTCTCACTGGAGGTTACAAGACAATATGGATGTCAGTTTTACTCGTGGGCCTTCAGAGAGACTCTTAAAAAGCAAAACCAGCAGAAAAAAGCCCTAGCTAACCCAATGACTGTCATATTCACATGTGGGATTTAATGTGTTTACTGCAGATGTATAAAATGAAATGTGGTTTATCATCAAATGTCAATAAATAAATAACATGTTTAGCAAAAAACATTTGAGTCTTTCTGAACACTCAAATTGCAGTTTCTCATCTTTGAAATAAAATGCATTCCTCTAGCACAAAGACTAATTGTGCTTTTTAAGTTACTACTTTTTTGTTTGTTTCTTTGTTTTCTGGGATTTCTACTGTCTAACAGAGAAAAACACTGCTCGGGTTGTGTGAGCAGTGACTGTCCTACTTTCTGAGTATATTCGACAGGGTTGCATTTTGTACATTTGTCAGCTGACAGAACATAATCTGTCTTTTTTTTCTCTTTATAAAGCAGTTATTCTTTCCCCTTTCTCTCTCTCTCTCATGGGTACCCCAGTTCTTTTCTTTTTGTGATTGCTTGTTCATTATTTCAGGATGAAAATAGGATGCTCAACAAAGAAGAAAAAAAAAGTGTTTTATTTTCATTTGCATTTTGTCTCAGGGCATTTGGCATCTTTATTGTAAACTGCATTTCTACTGCATTTGCGTGTGCTTTTGCTTAGGTTGTGACACTATGAATATATCCATCCATCTGCACCCTATCAGGCAAGAGGCAGAGTACACTGTGGACAAACGCACTGCAGTGCTAACACAAAGAGACAGACAACCGGTCGCACTTGCTTCCACACCTACACTCAATGTTTCGAATTACCAGTTGACCTAACAAGCATGTCTTTGGACTGTGGGAGTAAACGAGAGTGTCTGGAGAAAACTCACACTGATACAGGGAGAACATGCAAGCGTCTACGCCAACAGGATCCAGCTGACCATGAGGTTTATATCAAAACACTTCCTGTCGTCAAATGGCAAGAAATACCCTAATGCTACCACCACGCCACAATAGATATATCTTGTTTTCAAGTCCTCAGATCAAGATGCAGCTTGTAAAAAGTCTATAGCATTTAGACTAATGGCTAAAAAGTTATGACAGATCAGCTTATGCAACTGTAAGCTTTGTAACCACTACTGCTTAAAAACTCAAACTTACAGGCAACATATGTCTGAGCAAAATGGTAAGAAGACTGGTGTATGAAAGGTTGTCAAACAAGGAAAAGATGTCCATGCTTATGTTTTATTTTTAAGAAATGCGCTCAAGTATTATCTCTTCTTCTTGTGAAGGTTAACCGATAGGTTGATCCAATTTGTCTACTGAGGCGTGAAAGGACTTAAGAAATACTTCACATTTCTGTGCTGGAAAATGTCAAGGTTTGCAGAGAGATGAGGACAAGAGGAGGGGGAAATGACTTTTTCTTTTCCTGGCAGCTTGACTTCACACTTGTTAACAGCAATAGGTTTATCCTTGGCAATCAGCACAGGGGTAGGAAAATACAGTGTAATTGTAAGATCCCTATTACATAAAGGACAGCTGGTTATGTGGTTGCCACTAATGCATATGTGTTCCCCCTTCCATACGTGCATAAAAGCACAAAAGCGTATCGTTTCTCAAAGCTACATGTTTACAGTTTCAGTCACGTCACTAGCTGATGGCTATTCTTCACACAGCTGCAGAATAGCATGTTGTGGGAACGTGAAGGTGTGAAAGCGGACGTACCCTGATTAAAGATGCGCCACGCAGCATCTGAGAATGGAGGTAAATCAAGGCAAAGAGAACACGAGTGTAAAGAGAGGCACTCAGTCGTGAACTACATTAAACTCCCAAAACCACAGCTGCTGAGCTCCTCACCTGCCTCGAGGTTTACAAGGATCATTTCTCTTTCTCCTCTTTTCTCCTTGCGCTCTATTACATTTATATTTCTAATATTTTATATTTCTGTAGCTTTTTTCTTTGATTCATCTGATGTCTCCTCTTACTTGCTAACACCGAATGATGACCATTGTGTTATGATTGCATCCAGCTACACTTATTATTTTATTTTCAGCACTAGATTTTAGAGTGCGTGTTGTTTTCCTACAGTATTAATCCTCGAATAAGAACAACTATCATGCTGCTGCTTTTTTATATCTGTTTCAGACTTTTAAATGTAGCACTGGGTTGAGATTCACCTAATTACACATGGAGTAATAACACGTGCAAAATGAGAAACAACCAGGTAACATAAACGATACCAGGAGAGTCGAAATGAAAAATGTGAGCAATCTGGATATTGCTGTTTTTGGTACTCGGAAAGCCTGCGCTGTAACATGCTTACACACAAACAAAGGATATTGTATGGCCTTGTGGTACATTCTGTTCATGCTGTTGGCCACTAAAGCATCCATAAGAGACCTAAAAAGCATAATTGTGAGGAGCAACTAAAAAAAACACCCTGGAGCAACAGAAGGAGACTTTAATGACTGAGTATTGAGAGCTGATCTGTAAATATACATATATACAATGGACACCTTTATATATAATTGAAAGGTTCCTTATTATAATTTTGTGCCATCAAAAGCTTCTAACCTGTAATTATTCGGCTAGCATGAAGGCCTTGACATTGCATGTTATGCAGTGCAGATAATCATATCCAACCTTTGTTTAGCGAGAAAGGATAAAAACAGGTTAGTCAGGCTTAATGAGTGATAATAACAGATTTGGCTTTGCCCTGTAGGAAAAAGTAAGAATTTAGAGCCTCAATGCAAAGCTGGCTTTTGTCTGTGGCACTCCATATCTGATGACTACAGTCGGGTGATTGTAACTGGATTCTGCAGTAGAATTAGGGCTATTGTTGCAGGGGCACAAACTCTTTAAGTGCCTCTTATTGGTCTGATTATGATGTGTTTGAGTCCTGCTGCTACCTTGCAGCCTGGATGACTCAGATGGGATTCTGTATTGACCTGTTAGCAGTAAAAAGGCTGCTGAAGCACCAAGCAAGTCACTAAGTGTAGATTTCCTTGTATAGTGAAGTGTATGAGCAAATGGAGGAAACTAATAAAGACCATGCTATTGACCTCGAGTTTTAGTAGTTGCCCTTACCTTCAGTTCACAATCAACCTCTATCGTTGTAGGAGGCAATCTATATCAGCACACTCCACTAAAGACTAATAAAACTGAAATAATTCACATTCACTATTTTGATACTGCTGCAACATAATGCTCTAAATGAAGAATTGCATGAATGCAATAAGTGAAGCTAGTAAAATTAGTCATGCAAAAGAAAAGGTAATGTATAACACACCAATTATCACTTTTCTGATATCTTCTGAACTACTTTCTTCACACAAGTTAATAATAATAATGGATTGCATTTATATAGCGCTTTACAATTCACTCTCACATTCACACACTGGTGGAGGCAGCTGCAGTTGTAGCCACAGCTGCCCTGGGGCAGACTGACAGAGGCGAGGCTGCCATATTGCGCCATCGGCCCCTCTGGTGAAGTGTCTCGCCCAAGGACACAACGACCGAGACTTTTCGAGCTGGGGCTTGAACCGGCAACCTTCCGATTACAAGACGAACTGCCAACTCTTTGAGCCACGATCGCCCCATTAGTTAGTATGAGTCTGTTAAAACTCCTTCTGTGAGGCGGTAACAACCTTGGAAGCAAAAAACATAAAAATGTCCACATAAAAGAACCTAAATAGCTGCATCTGGAATAAACGATCAAAAGACAAAAGATTAATGCAAACTCCCAAAGTGTTTCACAACAACATGCATTGTCCTCACTAGCCTTAAACAACAGCAGGTTGTGTGAGTACCAGATGTTTATCTCCAGCCAAGTGACAGCTGTCAGGTATATTTTGTGAATGTTTCGATTTCCCTCTGAAATATTAAAGCATAAGCGCATACAAGTCAAAGAAAAATTGTTGGATCTTGCCAAGACATATCATAGAAGCAAAAAAGAAAAAAAATCACAATGACATTTCTCCAGCTGCAAAGAAGACAGATCTGGGTTGAAATGAAAGAAAAGGTCAGCAATACACATTCATACAGATGCTACACTAATACACATAATCTGTTTATTCCATTGTGCAACTTTTGAATGCTTAATATGCTGTGCATAACGTATCGTATTCAGCATTCGGTACGCTGCAAAATATGAAACATTTGAAAGCACAATATCAAACTTCAAACCACACGCTAGCACACTGTCACTGTATAACAAGGGAAAGCTGCAGGGCAACTGCACATACGGCACAGTACAATACAGTTTTTTCGACCTCCAAATAAATGATATTTCTACATTTGATGTGCTTTTAAGATACCACTCTGGTGAAACCACAGTAAAACACTAAAATACTGCCATTACGGCTTTAAAAGGCAGGGTTTGTGGTGCTTTGACATGTAAGTACATCGCTTAAGCAATTTGCTGCTCTGAACGGTTATTGCTGTCATTCACTAAGCAGCCTCTGAACTGTTGGGCTCCACCTGAGAAATGCGTCCACGGGAATCAACATGTACTGTAGCAAAATATGTACCGATGATTACTGCACGACACTGAGTGGTGTGACTGCTATGCGTTATAGTGCGCACTCGGGAATGATACAGTCATTTAAAAGCCAATGTGGAAAAACATGACATAAATCAGAGACTTTTCTAAAGTCAGACAAAAGAATGAACATTTTTAGAATTTGAAAGTTTTACTGATCAAGACTCATGTGAAGTAAAAGTGTACCACGATTAAATTCCCATTTTTTATTCCTTTTCTGCTTCCAACCATATTGCTTGATTCACACAGATCCTTGTAGGAGTGCTGGGACTGGAGAGAAGTAGAGGTTCACAGAATCAACAGCAACGGATAAATCCTCTGTTGAAGGTGGAGAAATATTCATCTAGAAAGGGGATATACAGAAGACTCATGCCAGCCATGTAACCCATGGAATTCAGAGTTGTCTGCCTATGCCTATAGATGGATAGATAGATGTTTTCCAGCATCTCACTTTTCATTCCCCACTACCTTCGAATTGCTCTATAGACATACTTTTGATTTATAGATCTACCAATGGTAGAGCTGTAATATATGGACAAATGAATGACTAAGGTGCATAAATTATACTTACTTTGCATTAATTCATATACATATATATATATATATATATATATATATATATATATATATATATATATATATATATATACACACACACATATACATATATGTATATACATAAAAATAAATGGCATTCCTTCATTTTAGGATGAATCCAGAGGACAGTTCCAATTCTGCAGTCTGAAAAATGTATAATCCTCTTTCATAAGAACTTCAAACAAGAACACAGAAAATGAATCTGCAACACCTCCAAGTTGCACCTGCATTTCAGGCTCAGATAACTGCAGCAACCAGTTATCTGCAGCCTATTTCAGACAACCAGGTGGCAGCATGTGTTTTTGCAACTTATGAGTTCCCATACCACCCACAATCAGCACCGTCCTCCAGGACTTCAAACACCTCCTCTGTTCTCCAAACCCTCCGGTCCCTACTGTCTCGGGGGAACCAAGCACCTGGCCCGGGAGTTTCATATTCCTCTCAGCTGTGCCTCCACAGCATTGCACTAGCTTGATATGCTCGCATATTAAGTACTATATTGGCATTCTATTTTTTCAGTAGTTTCTATTTAACTTTCAAAGTAGGCCACCAGTGAAGGACAGAACACCTTTTCTGCCTACCAATTTCATCAGATGCGGGATGAAATTGTTTACAGCCTTTGCCTGTGCGTGTGTCTGTGTGAGTGTGTCAAAGTTGCAGAACAAATAAAAAAAAATTATATACAATGTGTTTATGCCATCATCATGATGCATGCCATCCTTATTTAATAGGCTAGTATCCCACGCGTTTTAATTAGGCTCATTTTTAAAGCAAAGCATAAGCAGCATCCCACTTTCACCTGTTCTCCCTTAAATCAGCACCTTACTCTTCCTCTCTTGCACACTGTCTCCCAGCCTCATTCATTCTGTCCATCCTCTTCCTCTGTTGTAGGTAGCTGTCTTCTTATCAGAGCCGGGAGCTCACAGAGTATTCCCATTGGCCACTGATGGGCCCCTGCCTTATGGGACTCCCCAGATTTAAAAGCAGCCCACACTGGCTTCATTTCCCAGGAGAACAAAGTGTATAGTGGGAGGTAGTGGATACATTACATGTACCCCCATTCCCTTCACTTACAAACACAGTCTACAGTAATGGCAGACCATCTTGAATGTAGCCAGTAAATTGCCATTTCTTTCAACTTTATTTGCAGTAGGTGTTTTAGAGCAACAACCGAGCACAGATGTCTAACTATAAAGGCTGAATGAATGCAATTCAGAAATTCTAACCAATTTTTAAACAAAAAATAGTCATAATTTCACTACTATAACAAAAACAAGCCACCAGATTTTTTTAATCTCTATTTAGACCAATGTTAGTTAAACACAAAACACTGGTGTTTAATGCTGATTAATCTCTCTCTTGAGTATCTTCATTTAAAACAAATGCTGTGTATTACTTCTTGCTTAAAGGGTGGGACGAGCATAAAATGACAAAACACGCTGCACTGAAGTCTGGGCAGGAATTCAACAGGAATATGTGTTGGCTGTATATCTCATATGCCGGATAAAGTAATTGTCAGCAGTTAACTCTGAATTTACCATCTGCCTGTTGCTGTAAGCTGGACTGGAACGGACGTAAAACAAGTTTATTTTTTCCATTATCCATCAAAGCAAAAATAAAGGAAGGGAAATAAAAAGTTAGATTTCTCATGTTGTATATTTCAAAAAAGTAAAAATATAGTAAAAATCCAGATAAAAGATCTATTCAATGAGAGTTCTAAATCATCTATAAAGAATAAGAAATCAAATGTCACTGGGGTATGAAAAATACATCACATCTGGACAGGAGGATGACCGAGATGAGCACAGATAACTCACGGATGTCATGCCAGCCCCGTTGACTGGGCTCTGCATTATTTTCTGTAGCAGTGAAAATTGTGATGAGGGAGTGACTGTACTTTCCCATCTAATGTAATACTATCACCCTGTCTCCAAAACATGACTGCTCCCTCGGTCTTCACTTCTTCTGTCCATCACTTGAAACATCTGGATTCATTTTAGAAGGTCAGGGCTAGTGAAGCAGAAACTGTCAGCAGACGTTGTCTCGATGTATGTCATGAAATGCCACCCTCAGACGGACCAGGAAATAACATTTCTGTAGATAATATAAAGTCTGAGAAGCCTTCAGCTGAGATAAAGACGTGCACGAGTGCTGTAGGAACACCAACACATATAAAACTGATTCTTTTTTAGCTTAATAGAAAATGACTTTTTATCTACAGAATTTTAAAAAATGCCATACGATCTACTTCCAAATCAAGGGAATGAAATAGCTGACAATATCAAATCATATACTCATATACAGTTATGAAATGAAACTGAATATGCATCTAAACCCACGACTGGGTACAAAAATGTGACGAGGCCCTACTATGTTTCTCAACAAAGGGCTCCTGGAGGTGAAGGGAGCTGTGCTTTCAAAGCCCCCTACAAAAATAACCATATTTTTATTATGAGTTCCTTTATTAGGTGTGTGCTTTTGGGTCCTGGCTCATTTCTTCAGGGGCAAACAAAAGTAAGCTAAGCATTAGTTCCACAGTCCCTCCCACCCATCTCACCGTGCCAATACTTCCCTCTTAACTCCCTCTTCTTCCATACTTCCCTTTCTACCATCCCTCCTCCTGGATTAAAAGCTCTTAATTTTCACTAATTATACAAACTCATTTCTTTTTCTTCATGTCTCGGCATTTCTCCCTGTTTTTTCTCCACGGGGCTCATAAACACGTTTTGAAACAGGGTTTAATAAGACTGCCTTGTGAGGGTTTAGGGCCCTTAATGGACACAGGGCTTGTTTGATAAGTCTCCACTTCATCACACACTTTATTAATTAAAGTTTATATTACATTAGAAACAAAGTTAAAGCCATTTGCTCCTCAATAATGGTTTCATGTAGCTGCATATCTATGGCCAATTAATTGGAGTCTTGACTCCCTATTTGCATTTTGCCCTTGTTTGACAAAAGTGTGTTGGGATTAACTTCAGGCGATATATTGCAAGCAGAAGCAATACTATGCTTGTAATCCCGAATAATCAGAAGCTTTACAGCATAAGTGATTGAGATGTTTCTGGTATTTGCAGTTGCAAGAGCATAAAAAAGTTAAGGAAAGCCTTTCAGGTGGTGTTGACCCCGTCACCCTGGGGATTCAGCTTGCCACCAGTGGTATTTGTGATTTGAAGGTGGGGGTCAGGCTGATGATGCTGTTGTTATGTGGGACGCAGCTTGTCTGTTTTCTGAAGACAACGCGGCTCTGTTAGGTTTATTAAATTGTGACTTTCTGCAACAGCTCGGGTGTTTTCCAAGTGTAAGTGGCTTTATTGCATTCTGTGCATTAACGTCAATCTAACCCCTACAATTCACATTTTTCTGCCTATATCCAGTGCATCTGAACATATGCAATATCTAGTTATAAAAAGCTATATATAATTATTACATTTAGCCAATTCTGTTGATAATTTATGTTACTGATTGAAGAATCTATTGACTATTGACACAATATGATTCAAATTTACAGGGTTTACCTTTAAATCAATTCTAAAATAAGTAGTTTAACTTACATTTTATTGCTGCTTCTAATCACATATTCAGTGTTACAAAGTTTCCTTTGATTATATAAAGGTGAATGCAGCACACTAAACAATCTGTTTAAAGAATCCAAGGACAAATATATTATAGTTTCTGAGCTAGAGTTATTGAACAGTTTGTATAGGTATTTGGCAGGGAAAAGGCTTTGTTATATTAAGTGCGAGAAGTAAACTGACACCTTGTGACTTTCACTGAAGCCCTGCATGAATGGACGGTGACCTGCACAAGCGACCGCACCGCGCTAGTGTTTGCACTGGGAAGTAGGATGATGCAGAAGGCAATGCGTGGGAGACAGCGGGGAGCGCAGAGTGGTGTGGCCTGTCAGACATAATGAGTAAGCAATGATACACGCAGTAATTGTTGCCCACTCCAGGGACCCCCGTCTGTGTGCAGCTGAGGGTAGTGGTGTTTGTGTAGTCGCAGGCATGTGTGTGTTTGAGCACATCCCAGACACACTCACAAAGCAATATGTTAAAAAGAAGAGAGGGCACACTAAGGGCAGCTGCACAGGGTGAGACCGAGGAGAACAAAGAGGTCTATAAACACTTTGTGCTTCATGTTGTTTGGATATTATAGTTTATGGTACACTTGGCAACACAGCGGCACACCCTCGGCACCGTCTACATTTTGGAACACATAAATAAAACATATACTTGCAAATATATATACGTCTTCTAGGTATGTAATATGTAGCTAGTTAGTTAGTTAGTTTTTTAAATACGGGTTTTCTGTGTATATTTTAAAATAATAGGCTTGTTTGGTTCTTTTGTGTCCGTGTATTAGTTTGTAAATTACAACTCATCTTTTAGCTTTTAGCACAAACGTGGAACTTATTACAAGCATCAGTTAGTTTGGCTTAAAGCCACATTGCGAGCTACAAAACCATTAAAAGATCATTTATTTAAGATCTAATTTAAGTGGAAATCATTTGTCTTTTGATTTTCTAAACTGGTCGACTAAAATGTTATATATGTCACAGCATTGAAAGGTATCATTTGAGGTTTAATTAACAACTGTATTCACAAGAAAATGATGAAATATCTGTCTTTAAAGTGAGAAAAAGTCTGACTAGTCATAGTTCAGCAGTGGGGAACAGTTTAGCAACATGCAACAATAAATATTTATGAGAAAAGGGGGTTTTAACTGGATTTAAAGCTCTTTGAATAAGGAGACAATGAGATTAATCCATCCATCGACAAATGCATAGTGCCATCTACCATCCCCAACACGATGATGTCTTTCATGAGTTATAAAGCCATATGTAGATGAGGTTTGCGGTGTTGGCAACCTGTGGTCATCTCCTTATGACTATTGTGGTCTGTTAGTGACCAGTCCTCGTGCATGACGCCTGTTACCCCAGATTAAAGCAGAGCAGCACCAGTCGTGGGGGAAGGGAGGTCATATCACCGTTTACCCCGTGTCAGGGAATAAATGCAGGGCCAAGCCATTGCTGAAATACCCCTTTATTGTGTGTCTGTCAACCATTGTGTGCTTGACAAATGAAGTGTATATCGTTACAGGGTAGAGAGATGGAGAGAATCCCGCAATGGTAGCAGGTGCACCACGACGGCTAATATTTGCACAGCAGCTTCTGAGGCAAACAAGCAACTCCCTCCGAAGAAAAGGGGCAACTGTGTCCTCATAAATGGCTCTGTTACAGGCACATAAATCCGGGCTGACTCCAGCAACCTATCCTTTTCTCCATTCTGGTCCCTCTTCTTTCCACAAATCCCCTCAGTGCAGGACAATTGCCAAGATGCATCTTGGTAACATGTGACATTGCAGAGGTCAAGCTAAAACTCTGTGTGTGCAGTGTGCTCATGTGTAGACTCCCCACCTGCAGTGTCAGTGACACACACTGCCACACACTTTACATTAAACTTCATGTTTCAGAGCAGGGTCATTTTCTTTGTTTACAATTGTTAATTTTAACTTAATCATAACTTTTTAAAACTTCGAACGAAGTCCAACACAAGAGATGAAACATATAAAATGTGATAGATACATAGAGGTTGCAAAGACATCATATATACACATAAGGTAACAACGATAAGGACAAGCTGATCTGCTGTTAGGAGCTCCGAAAAAAGAAAAGGGTCAACCAAAGTACTTCATCGTGTTTTCTTTATGCTCACCCCTCTTTTTGTGATTAGGTGTAAGAAATGAAAGCTTAATCCATTTAGATGGAAAATCCATAGCAGCCGCCCAGGCTGTGTTGGGGTATTAATAAGATGACAATGCAGATTCATCAATGCGACCAGACTGTTGTTCCATTGCTGACTGTCCTCAGTAATAAATAGACCTTACACCAGCAAATCTGGGAACTCTCTCAATTTCCATGAAAATCTCGGCTGTGAACATGTATAAAATATTGTAGGACAATCTACTTTAATGAGTCGAAACAGCTATAAATAACATTGAGACTAAGCAAACAGAGTCAGTGGATTCAGCTGAAATGTCAGGCTTAGTGCTATATCAAACAGATCCAGTTCAATAAGTGGAAACATGCCAAATTCACAAGTAGAAGAGACAAAATAACAGCAGTCTTCAAACGAGAATCAAACGAGACATTACAGCTATATGTAAAATATGTCAATGCTGTGTCAACACATTAAGAAAAAATACATTTAAGACACCTGGCTGGATACATAAAAAGACTACAGCGTTCACACTGGCATTATGCTCCATAACATTTATCACTAAATGTTATCAGTGTAGAGACTTATAAGTATTGTGAAATCAGAATGTCTTCGAAGTGTTTTTAAACCACTGAAGTTCCTGAAGTATCTCAGTTTGTTTGTTTACTAAAATAAGCAACAACCATTAACCAATAAATCTAAGCTGCCTAAGCTCAGCCATATAGGTTTAGAGTGACTTCCTGGAAACTTCCAGTGGCTAGGAGAAAATGTTTATTCCCTGGCTGGTATGGGAGCAATCGATGGAGGTCAGCTTCTGTTGCATAAAGGTGGACCTACTTGCAAAAATGATGTTCCACCAATAACTTCCTTGTGATTGTTTTGGATGCTAGCAGATTGTGATTCCCTGTAGTTTGCATGGAGGTTGGAAACGTGTACAACTATTTGCCTACAAGGAATTAATAATAACCAAACTTAGAAAACCAGAAAAAGACACCATTCAAATTCATTGTAAATATTGCATCTTTTGGTGCATGTTATTTGCTGGAGTAAGGAACTACTTTGCACACATTTTTCACAGTTTCACTATCTTTTAAGTATTTTGGTGGAGCACTAGATACCTTTTTGTGACCAGTTTCACCTAGCAACTTTCAACGACCTCCTGCTACCAATTGGGACCTTACAGGTAAAAGAAAAAAGATCAAGTAAGAAGCAAAGGAAAAGAAAGAGATGCATTTAAATTCTTTGTAACTTTCTGTTGTTAGTTTGATATCTGTTCATTTTGGATAACTAATTAACATTAGTTAGAAATTAATTATTGCATGTGAAAGTGTTTAACCATAATTATGCACTCTCCTGCTGCTATCCGGCCGTTAAGTCTGACGTCACTAGCCGTGTCTGGGCCTAAACTCCGCTGCAGGTCCATATGTCAAACGATCACTATGGCATTACTGAGAGTTGAAAAACTGTCTAAAGTCTTTCATCTTTAATAAAATTATCAGCGTTCTGCTCTACCAGGTGTAACAACTGAGTTTAACATCCAGGCATCCATGAAAACGGAATTTATGACATTTAACGGAGTTAGAAGTTAGCAGGAAGTTAGCTCGCTAGCTTCTATGTAAATACAATATAGCATGTCCTGACTGCAGGGTTTTGGAAACAAATTAAAACATACAGCTCTGTTATCACTTCCAACATAAATGAAGACAGAAAACTAAACAGCAGTGACGTTTGTAGGGTTACTAAAGTTTGGCTAGCTGGTATATAATGATGTGCTACCTGACCGCTAGCGACACAGCTATGTTAGCATAATATAAACAAGCTAACTTTTTTTCCACTCGATAAAAGTTAACGTGAGTGTTCTCGGTGGTCAGGAACAAATGTAATCGCATGGCAGGATGCTGTAAAAGAACCAAACTTCAGCCAGGAGAACAACTGAGATAATCCATCCACAATACGAGGTTAGTCATTCATATACTGCTGCATGGGCTGGGCTGTAGTTACATCCTAAGGTTTTAAAAACTGAGCTTAAATAAATGATTAGCGGTAATAAAAGCCGAGGGAGGTCAACAGTGATCACTGACTGTTTTAGGAGCTTTTTGAGATTAAATAGAAGAAAATACAAAACATTAAACATGTTAACAACACAAAAGCCATATTAAACGCAGACTACTTTAGGCCCGGAAGTAGGATTCGTCACGTCATCACTTAACGACCAGATAGCCTGCAATGCTTTCTCTTCATGACAGACATGGAAAATAAGCCAGTCCTTAGTCTCTCTATCTTGCTTCCTTGTCTCATCACCAGCACTGTGTCTGCACAGAAGAAGAAGCGTGATCTGCACCTACGCACTTCCGCTGGTCCATCTGTGCCACAAACTCTGTGTTATGGTGGGCGGATAGTGCCACGGTAACCTAGTTCCACCAGTGCTTGTCATTTTGATCTCCCTGTGGATTAATGAACCTTCGGTGGGTGCCCAGGCTAACAAGCAAACCCATCGTGCATTAACACAATAGCAGTGAAATAAAATAAGTTTGTTTTAACATCTCCAGATTGCCTGTGACAGTTGTTGACATATACACAAGCTCAACTGAAGATGATCCCTCCTCTTGGCGGGACATAGGCCTGATATGTATTCGTGGTAAGACTAATCATGGAATGTGGATCTCTGGGACTGGAGGCCCCTCTGGTTTGAGATGAAAGAATAGATAATAGAAATTCAGCTTCAAGGAACCTTAAATCCACAGCTGACAGAAAATGGTAAATTTGAAAAGCAGAATACAGTTTCTTGCTGTCTCCAAAGGTGAACATTTAAATCAATAACACATGGGCATCTCTTAAGACTTGGCTGGGGCCAAGAAAAATCCATGTGAAACAGGGATTGGGAAGGTGAGGGGTACCAGCTTAGTCAATAAAATCGGCCCCTGCCCCAAGGCAACAAGCTGACTCCAGCTGTGAGACAAAACCGCAGGCCAGTGTTTAACTTTCATCCTGTCAGCCAATGGCTCTCCCAGGGCTCCACTACCACTTGCCACTCAGTGCGACATTCACCTCTTCCTCACCGCACACCTCCGCCCCCTTGATGAAAAGGCAATCAGCGAGCTGGACCTGTCTGCATGGTAGCTTGAGGCAAGACTAAAAATTCTGCAGTCGAGAAGAGTTTTCTATGCAAGATGGCATCGGAGGTAAGAAACTGCAGACTGGATCAAAAGAAGGCATTTCTGCTACTCCAACAACAACAACTACTAATATTTCTTATAAAAGACCACACACACAACTACATACAAGTGTGAATGACGACGTAGAAAATTAGTTTTATCTTGTCCAACATCCTACTTATCTTACTAATTTTAATAAATCGACAAAAACTAAATTAACGTAATTAAAAATCTACTCATAGATAGAGATCACATGTAAACACAACAAAATAAGCACATCAGTAGCAACTAAACAGACATTTAACTCATTTTAATAAAAAATAATCACTCACAACACCACAATATTACATGTAAACGTAAATACTAAAGAAGTGAACGAGTTTTCAAAAGACTGTGCTCGTGCTGATCTCAGATTGTAAACAACAACATTTTATTGATAAAGCTCGAGACTTTGGCATTGGGTTTTCCTCTGGAAGTTTTTATTTCCTCACCATTACCGATAGGTTGCTAGTTATTCTGTTATTCTGTTGCCAAACAGAAATAGTTGGAGGTCATTAACTGACATTTCAGAAAACACAGACACCCAGCAACTAACACTCAGATTTACTCTATTGAGCAGAAACCCTATTATGATGGTGTTGGTAATGTGTGAGAGAAAATAAGAGTGAATTTCTATACAAAACAAGCATAAGGAACCAAGAGGTGAGGACACGGTAATGACCTGGGGTCAACCAAAAAGGGTCAATGCACTCGATGAATGTTTATGCATTGAAATGAGGCCATTGTTAATGTTTCTTAAAAACATGTTGCCCTGTGACAGTGACAATGTCTCCATCCTTCAGCATTAAATAAGTGTCACCTCAGTATTTGTATTTGTAGCAGAATGAATGATCCACAACTTTCCCAAATAATGCGGTTCACACTAGTATCACCCACTCAGTGATACACAGAATTTGAAAATTAGTTTTAATAGGAAAGGATGTTTTTTAGACTGATGGACAGCTTGGCTCGCATTATGACTAGGACTTGAAACATCACACATGTTCATTAATACACTGAATTATAAGATGTTACTAAAATAAAACTTTCTTCTAAAATTCTTAAAAGCTTTGATCTTACATTAATGCTAATTTTAGAAGTTTGCAATGTTAGCATGAGATTAAAGAAAGGATTTAATACACTATTCACGCCTAATATCAGGAAAAAGCAGCCAGACTATTCCGAATTCTGCCACCTGCCACATCCTGCAGTCGTCCTGCATTGCAGCAGCTGTGAGCGCCACAGCTCACTGCAAGTGCCAGCAGCATATAGTCTGCCTCTCACCTCTGCGCTCTGGGGCTTGGAAATGTGATGAGGAATTTAATTTAAGATTTGTTTTGGACTTACATATTTAGTGTTGTAGCTAAATAACACTGCTGACATGTTTGTTTGTTTTGAAAGGATCTATGAGTAATGTGTGCCATTCGGTGAAATTAAAAACATGATCTGAGGTAAGTATAATAAATTTACATTTAATTTTTGAGCTTTCTCCAAAATGCTTGTACTCATGGTTCAAATGTGCCATCTTAACAGTAACTTATATGCTATAAATTCCACAAGAACTTGGTAAGAACCAAGTTAAAGAACGCTGCCACGGACTCCAGGATGATGAAGAGTGAGAGTAATTATTTAACCATCCTTTCTTAGCCTCAAAGTGACAAAAGACAAATCTACAGTTGCAAATTAACCCCAGAATAATGAATTAGGAATGGAGCCCTGAGGTCTTAATTGAATATTTGCTTGACTCATTTTGTTGACAATGATGGATGTGTGCAAAAAAGAAGGCCTCAGCAAACTCATAATTCATATTTCATCATCCCCACATCTGACTTCAGCTATACAGATTTATTGATTGGTAAATGATGAGTTTTCATTGTGCAGCAAAACTGAATGAAGTTTGACATGTTCCGGTGAGGTTTGATAAATTGGGGCTACCTATGCTTTACAGAGATGAACGTGAGCGCTTCATCTGTGAATCTCACATACAATAAAGACAGCTTAACAACAAAGGTTTTCAACAACATCAGCACTTGAACAAAACTGCTTGTGTTCCCTGTGCTTTTTTAATACCCTGTGTAAGTTATGAAGTGTAAAACACAAGTTGTTCAAAAGTCACATGTTCTTACAGTAAACTCTAGAAGCTACTACGATACATGCATTATTTTTTTCTTTTACTTTAAATACATAAAACCCTAATTTTTCCAATAAAAACTATCATCATAGATCAGCGGTTGTGCAGCAAGTCATGTGCAAAAGCATTTCCATATACAGGGTGGGCCATTTATACGGATACACCGTAATAACATGGGAATGGTTGGTGATATTAAAGTCCTGTTTGTGGCACATTAGTATATGTGAGGGGGCAAACTCCTCAAGATGGGTGGTGACCATGGTGGCCATTTAGAAGTCGGCCATCTTGGATACAACTTTTGTTTTTTCAATAGGAAGAGGGTCATGTGACACATCAAACTTATTGGTAATGTCACAAGAAAAACAATGGTGTGCTTGGTTTCAATGTAACTTTATTCTTTCATGAGTTATTTACAAGTTTCTCTTTGTTCACAGCCATTGACATGTCGAAGAGGTTAACACGTGAGGAGCGAATCGAAATTGTATTGATATCTGGTGAACGCAGTAACCAGGTCATTGCAGCAGATTTCAATCCAAGACACCCTACGAGACCACCCATCTCCCATGCTACAGTTAGCAAACTGCTTGCTAAGTTTCGTGAAACTGGTTCAGTGTTGGATTTGCCAAAATGTGGACGCAAGAAAACTCACTAATGAAGAAACATCAGTGGCTGTCCTAGCTTCATTCAGCAAGAGCCCACAGCGTAGCACTCGCCGCATGTCACTGGAGAGTGGCATTAGTCGAACATCCCTTTGGCAGATATTAGCTACTCACAAATGGCACCCTTACAAACTCCAGCTACTGCAGCATCTCAGCGAGGATGACCCAGATCAGCACAGAATTTGCAGAATGGGCAAAACAAACATTGGAACAGGACCCTCAGTTCACGCAGAAGATTTTGTTCAGTGATGAGGCAAACTTTTATGTGAATGGTGAAGTTAAGAAACAAAACCACCGCTATTGGTCTGACACAAACCCACATTGGATGGATCCCTCCAAGACTGTTGGAACAACTAAAGTGATGGTCAAAGGAGCTTGCAAAGAAAAGCGTCTGGACTTCTTTAAGTTACTTGAAGACGTTTCACCTCTCATCCGAGAGGCTTCTTCAGTTCTAAGGTCAAATGGTGGAGAGTCCCAGATATAAACCTGGTGGGAGTATCCCCCCACAGAGGGACAAAAGGACCCCCTGATGATCCTCTAATCGCCTGAGCCAAGGTGTGGAACTGGGTGTGGGTCCCAATTAGCCAGAGTTTCGGGTGAGTTCATTGTGAAACCTGGCCCCACCTTATCATGCGAATTCCTGAGGTCAGATGGCCCAGGGTGTGAGTGGGCGTTAAGGCGTCTGGGAAGGGATCTCAAAACTGGATTATAGATGGCAGAGAGTTGGTGTCGTAAACCACCGCCTCTGTTCAAAGATGGTCGCTCACAGTGGACATACAGTGGGGCAAAAAAGTATTTAGTCAGCCACCGATTGTGCAAGTTCCCCCACTTAAAATGATGACAGAGGTCAGTAATTTGCACCAGAGGTACACTTCAACTGTGAGAGACAGAATGTGAAAAAAAAATCCATGAATTCACATGGTAGGATTTGTAAAGAATTTATTCGTAAATCAGGGTGGAAAATAAGTATTTGGTCACCTCAAACAAGGAAAATCCCTGGCTCTCACAGACCTGTAACGTCTTCTGTAAGAAGCTTTTCTGTCCCCCACTCGTTACCTGTATGAATAGCACCTGTTTGACCTCATCATCTGTATAAAAGACACCTGTCCACAGCCTCAACCAGTCAGACTCCAAACTCCGCCATGGCCAAGACCAAAGAGCTTTCGAAGGACACCAGGAAAAGAATTGTAGACCTGCACCAGACTGGGAAGAGTGAATCTACAATAGGCAAGCAGCTTGGTGTGAAAAAATCAACTGTGGGAGCAATCATCAGAAAATGGAAGACATACAAGACCACTGATAATCTCCCTCGATCTGGGGCTCCACGCAAGATCTCATCCCGTGGGGTCAAAATGATCATGAGAACGGTGAGCAAAGATCCCAGAACCACACGGGGGGACCTGGTGAATGACCTGCAGAGAGCTGGGACCAAAGTAACAAAGGTCACCATCAGTAACACACTACAACGGCAGGGAATCAAATCCCGCAGTGCCAGACGTATTCCGCTGCTGAAGCCAGTGCATGTCCAGGCCCGTCTGAAGTTTGCCAGAGAGCACATGGATGGTACAGCAGAGGATTGGGAGAATGTCATGTGGTCAGATGAAACCAAAGTAGAACTTTTTGGTATAAACTCAACTCGTTGTGTTTGGAGGAAGAAGAATACTGAGTTGCATCCCAAGAACACCATACCTACTGTGAAGCATGGGGGTGGAAACATCATGCTATGGGGCTGTTTTTCTGCCAAGGGGACAGGACGACTGATCCGTGTTAAGGACAGAATGAATGGGGCCAAGTATCGTGAGATTTTGAGCCAAAACCTCCTTCCATCAGTGAGAACTTTGAAGATGAAACGAGGCTGGGTCTTCCAACATGACAATGATCCAAAACACACCGCCCGGGCAACAAAGGAGTGGCTCCGTAAGAAGCATTTGAAAGTCCTGGAGTGGCCTAGCCAGTCTCCAGACCTCAACCCCATAGAAAATCTGTGGCGGGAGTTGAAAGTCCGTGTTGCTCGGCGACAGCCCCAAAACATCACTGCTCTTGAGAAGATCTGCATGGAGGAATGGGCCAAAATACCAGCTACTGTGTGTGCAAACCTGGTAAAGACCTATAGTAAACGTTTGACCTCTGTTATTGCCAACAAAGGTTATGTTACAAAGTATTGAGTTGTATTTTTGTTATTGACCAAATACTTATTTTCCACCCTGATTTACGAATAAATTCTTTACAAATCCTACCATGTGAATTCATGGATTTTTTTTTCACATTCTGTCTCTCACAGTTGAAGTGTACCTCTGGTGCAAATTACTGACCTCTGTCATCATTTTAAGTGGGGGAACTTGCACAATCGGTGGCTGACTAAATACTTTTTTGCCCCACTGTAGATGAGGGTGATGGGAGTCAAACAAAACCAGTACCTCCTGTTTGACTCCCATCACCCTCTGGAACACAAACTTGGAGTAATTAGGACCCTACACCACCGGGCAGAACATGTTCCCTCTAAGCCTGAAGGGAAAAAGAAGGAACACACACATGTAAAGGAAGCACTCAAAACGTGCGGCTATCCTAAATGGGCATTTTTAAAGTCAGCAAAGAGGCACAGAAAAGAAGGTCAGACACCAGCGAGGGAGGATAAGAAGAACAGACGCAACAACATTGTCATCCCCTATGTAGCCGGTGTATCAGAGAAACTCAGGAGGGTTTTCTCCAAGCATGACATCCCGGTGTACTTCAGACCCAGCAACACACTCAGACAAAAACTGGTTCACCCGAAAGACAAAACGCCAAAACACAGACTTAACAATGTGGTGTATGCCGTACAGTGCAGCGAGGAATGCCCAGACCTCTACATTGGAGAGACCAAACAGCCACTTCACAAGCGCATGGCACAACACAGAAGAGCGACCTCCACAGGACAAGATTCAGCTGTCCATCTGCATCTTAAGGATAAAGGACACTCTTTCGAGGATGCCAATGTTCACATTTTGGACAGAGAGGACAGATGGTTTGAAAGAGGAGTGAAAGAAGCATCTATGTCCACTGTGAGCGACCATCTTTGAACAGAGGCGGTGGTTTACGACACCAACTGTCTGCCATCTATAATCCAGTTTTGAGATCCCTTCCCAGACGCCTTAACGCCCACTCACACCCTGGGCCATCTGACCTCAGGAATTCGCATGATAAGGTGGGGCCAGGTTTCACAATGAACTCACCCGAAACTCTGGCTGATTGGGACCCACACCCAGTTCCACACCTTGGCTCAGGCGATTAGAGGATCATCAGGGGGTCCTTTTGTCCCTCTGTGGGGGGATACTCCCACCAGGTTTATATCTGGGACTCTCCACCATTTGACCTTAGAACTGAAGAAGCCTCTCGGATGAGAGGTGAAACGTCTTCAAGTAACTTAAAGAAGTCCAGACGCTTTTCTTTGCAAGCTCCTTTGACTACGATGACCTGGATGACTGAGAACCTTCACAGACAACTAAAGTGATGGTTTGGTGTGGTATATGGGGTACAACGATAGTGGGTCCATTCTTCATCAATGGAAACCTCGAGGCCACTGGATATTTGAAATTGCTACATGATGATGTGTTTCCCTCTTTATGCACTGAAGCTGGCACGTTCCCTGAGTTTTTCCAGCAAGATGGTGCAACACCACATCATGGGTGCCAGGTCCGAGCATTCCTAGATGAACAGTTTCCTGGAAAGTGGATTGGTCGTTGTGGGCCAGTTTAATGGCCCCCAAGGTCTCCCGATCTGACCCCCTTAGACTTTTATCGTTGGGGTCATCTGAAGGCAATTGTCTATGGTGTGAAGATACGAGATGTGCAGCACCTGAAACTACGGATACTGGATGCCTGTGCTGGCATTTCTCCTGCGGTGTTGCTATCAGTGTGTGAAGAGTGGGAGAAGAGGGTTGCATTGACAATCCAACACAATGGGCAGCACATTGAACACATTTTATAAGTGGTCAGAAACTCGTAAATAAGTCATGAAAGAATAAAGTTACGTTGAAACCAAGCACACCATTGTTTTTCTTGTGACATTATCAATAAGTTTGATGTGTCACATGACCCTCTTCCTATTGAAAAAACAAAAGTTGTATCCAAGATGGCCGACTTCTAAATGGCCACCATGGTCACCACCCATCTTGAGGAGTTTGCCCCCTCACATATACTAATGTGCCACAAACAGGACTTTAATATCACCAACCATTCCCATGTTATTACGGTGTATCCATATAAATGGCCCACCCTGTATTACTGACATACATCCATTTTTAGATAAATGGAGGATGTATTCCTATATAAAGATCAGCTTAAAAGTTAGGATTCATAAAAGTACTACTTCTACAGCATTCACCAAAGTGAGCTAAAAAATAACTGTGTTTATGGTACATTCTCCTTTTCTGACAAATCTACTCAATGACAGAGGATCGACTTTTACAATAAGAATGTCACTTAAAGCTGTTAAAAAGACATCTGGCAGTGACCTTGTTTTGATGCTATTTCTGTGGGCAAGCAACACTAAGCATGTTACTAGAGTAAGACGATTTTGATGTGGGAGAAGTCACTCAAGAAAATAAGTCAGATCGCAATGCCTGGAGCACTTTAAGGACATGTCGGATATGCACAATGCGGTGCTGATCACAGAGCACACTGGGGCAGATCTCTTTAAAATGCTGTTCTATGAATGTGACAGTGCTGCTCTCTGCATTCGTATTCACAGGATTAAAACAGCATAAGGTGGTGCTTGGATTTTCACAATTTTTGTCCCAGTAAGGACTGCAGTTCTTAAAAGGGAGAAAAAAACCTTGAAGTCTACAAAGATGTTTCATAGAAGAAAAAAAGGTTTGATCAGTGGGCCTCAGACTCAGGGACTGCTTTACACCTGGGGCTGCAAGGTGGATGCAATTAACTACCTGGCTGGATAGAAATTCAGCAACAGTGTGAAAAACCTCAAAACACAATTCTAAAATCTCTCACAGTTTTGGCAACACCAACAGATCTAGTTAGTGATAGTTGATGAATACAGGAACACACAATGAATACAAATCAAGACGGAGAAGAAAAGTAGCATTGGTTAAACACACAATGTGTAAATTTGTTGATTTATTTTTTAAGGCAACCATGTCTGATACACATTAATGCATTTTTATATGTAAACCTCGAGAGGAGTGGCGATTGTAAGAGAACCCAATTACATGAATCCAATTGCCCATTGATCCAACTGAATGAATATGCTTGAAGAGGCAGGGACACAAGAATTAATGCTTACTCATGGTAAAATATAAGGAAACTGAAATGTACACCAAATGCCACAAGACTCAGCAAACCAAACCATCATCACTTAATAAAAATGTTCCTGACATGTTTTTCTCCACGTAGTTCACTGAAGACATTTGCAAATGGTTTAAGAATGTACAAAATCATACCAGAATATCAGAAACTGTTTGAATTTGATGCTATATAAATAAAATTGAGTTGAATTGCATTGAATAAATACCCATGTTAACTTCAGAAATTGCCACAAAAAACAAATGAACAACTTGATTCTATAAATTACTTTAAGATTTTTAAGATCATTATATACAAAGTGGATGTTCAAACTCAAAAGTTTGAAGAAAACCAAATTAATTCTTTCTTCAGGCAAACTGACAATTCAACCAACTGTTTCCCACTTTTTGCCTTTCTTCAGGTTGCGTAGACAATTCTTGAATGACGTGTGACACCATCATTACTGGTTTGTGACAGTATTGCAAAAGTTACATTGTGATTTCCATAGCAATAACCTGATACAGTTGGTTATATGAAATTCAGATGACTAGAAAATGATGAAGAGCTTAGCTGCACTCTGTGCTTCTTTTTTTTTTAATTTATGAACTAAATAAACAAGCAGAAATCACATGCTTGAGCCCATATAGTCCACCGCAAATGAAAGGGCCTTTACATTAGTCATAATGTAGATAAAAGACAACCTCATCAACACATACAAGTGAAGTAATGACAGAGCATGAATGAATATTTTCCCACACAATTTAATCAAAAGGGAGTGGTGGAAAGAATGTGGCTTTGGGCCCAGACTGAGTTTGTGGGAGTGTGCGTGCAGGAGGTAAGATAGGGAAAAGGAATAAGTGATGGGTAATGTCCTGGGAGGATGTGAAACAGCAGAGCCCCACCACCCCCAACACACAGATGAATAATAATAATATATATATAATTTCTACCTAGAGTTGAGAGGCCACAACAAGTTTGCTTCATGTCACAAGGCTTTTTCTTATTGCCAAATGAAGACCCATACATACCAGAGGAGAAAGCCATATAACGATTCCAAAAGGGAAAGAAACTCGACAGAGTGCTCATCAAAGAGTCTAAGTGTGTTTTTCAAATTCCAAAACAGTGTTTAATCAACAACTTCCTTGTGATGATGAATGAAAATTGAGGGAATGTGTTGCTTGCACATGTTTTTGTGTTGTCCTGTATGTGCAGGAACACTTGTGTTGGAAAGCCTGCTAGTGTACAGAAACTACAGTACATCTGGGGAAGTTGGCTTTGACTGATCAAGCAACCATGAAGTGGGAGTGCAGTATTTGAGTTCCACATCAACTCCAGCAATTTTGCAAATTGGGCATTTTCTTTCATGTGTGGATTGCAAACAAATTAGTTCCCAGCATATTTTTATCCAGAAAAACACCAAAAATACTCTGTAGCTGGGCCAAATTAAATATACATTTACAGTAGCCCTGTAAACATAGCACGCATGCACTCGCAGAGCTAAAAGGGCAAAGATATCTTTGATGTGGGATATGTCCTAACAAACCATAGGAAAAACAACACTCCCACTTAATAATAGATTTTGCGAATTTTTAATTAAAAGGTCCTGCCTCCAAAGAGCAGCCTAATATGCAGGAGTATATATGAGAGCATCAATTTGTTCAGCTTGGTTCAGAATACTTTCCTTACATTCTGTAATACAATAAGAAAAAACAGGTTTTTATCTTCTCAAACAAAGCAGCTTTGGCATATTCTCAGACTGCTGTTGACACCAGCTCGGCTCACCACCAATATACCCACTGCGACACTAGGTCTGTTCATTTAATGGCATCCACACCAGATGGAACTTGCAAGTGACAGTGGGAGCAGACACAACTTTCAAGTTGTTCAAAAAAGTAAACATGCTGTAAAAATAAGCCAAAAATTCAACCCACAACCAATTACATGACACTGTTGACCAGTAACAGGCAACAGGAGGCAATGAACGACTTGCAAAATGTCCAAGTTCAGATGGCCGTTCTAGGAACAGTGCAGCGATTAAAGTCAATGCAAATGCAAACCACTGGTTAAAAAACCGCATACACTTGTGTGCATCCACAATCAAAGCATGTTTTTTAATCTGATGTAATCTGATTATCAAACTAATACCATGAAACCTGAGAATATATTCAAGGTAGCAGCTTCTCCATATTGTTGCTCACTATAAAGGTGTGAAATAGTTACAATAATACGAATAAAAATAATAACAAAAATAAAGATACATACTAAAAACGTGGATTTTATCTCGGGTTTTTTTGGCATAAAATGACACTCGATGGCGATGGTTTTAGCCTGCAACAGTAACACAAGTTAAGTTCTCTCTTATCTCCTTTGACATGATTTTGCGCAGCGGCAGCAGCCACACACTGTGGCAGCAGCTAGACAGTTAATTACTGCGACTTCTTGTTCCTTTACCGTTTTATGGTAGGTGGTTGGCAGCATTAGGGTGCACTACCTACAGCGTTGTGTTTTTCAGATGTTCTCTGGTATAGAACAACCTGGCATTATTTTCCTTTTGTTTTTGTTTTATTATCGAGGCATCCTGAACCCTGCGCTGAACCCTCTACATTTGCAAGAAAGACTGCATTCACACATTTCTAGCCCAGTCTTATCAGCCACTCGAGCTTTACATTACAAACCGTATTCACCTATTCAAACATATTCATAAAGAGCCTCTTATTATGTACATACAGTGCTTTTTACTATTATACACATATGCGCACACCTACGACACACACCAGGGAAGTCTTTTCATTTCTTCTGTAGCCTTGGATAATGACACGTATACCTCCTAAAGTATTCGGCATTTTGCTGAATGCTGTGGAAGCTGTTGTCTTTACCAAGGACCTGTGATCATTCACTACGCTTGTGTTATTTGAATGTTGAGGCCTTCAAAAGCTTCCATATGAGCAAATCTAACAAACGACCCTAAAACTCTGTTTAAGATGAGACAAACGGAGAGCCCACACCTGTCCGTGAAAGAGCTTTTAGTTAACTATCCACCATCCTGCTTTCTCAGAACCCTTTTGACATGTCAGGGGGATAAACATGTGTAATCAATAATAGCAATTATGGCATTCTTATAATACGATGGGCCAAGATCGGGGTGCTGCGCATGCTGGCTCACTGCAGAGGCTTTGCATCAATTAGAAAAATCATAATTAATTTTATCAGTTACCCCTGTGTTTACCCTGTTATGATATGTCAACATGGCTACTCTATCTGCTGAGAAAAAGAGAGCTGCTTGTTAAAGAGCTGGAAAAGCCAAACCATTATTTCTTTAGATGTGAATAAAGTTGAAATAAAGCATAAGAGTCTGCACTTTTAGCCAACATGTAACATATAACTATAACTTGAATATTTTTTTTGTTGTATGTTGCTATATCAGGCTGTAACAGTGTCATAGAGTCTGGGACTGCAGCTTCACCCCAACAGATGGCCTCAGCTGGGGCCTCGCAGGGAGTCAAGAACACAGGAGCATACTCTAACTGTCAGGCCAGGTCCCTTGAATCCCACAGCTTTCTGCTACAATGATCCCAATCACTGTACACCTGCTCTCCATCTTCCCCACTCTTTAACGTCAGTTGTAAGATAGACCGAAATATCTGAAGAAGATGTGAAAACGGGAAATTACTCTTCTTCACATACAAGCCGCAACTTTAGACCTGAAGTGAAAACTGGATCCGAGAACCTTCCGAAACCGTCTTCTGGATTTTTCCACTGAACATAGAGACGGTTGATGTATGCAGATTTGGTGAGGTCACAGTATAACTGGAGGCCATCTGCCTACTCATGCTGGACTGTGATTATGAGCCTTAAGACTCCCTAAGGTGAGAGAAGCAAACACAGGCAGTTCACTATAAAGCCTGCTGTCTCCTAGAGTGAATTTAACACTTATTTTTAGCTTGTTTGTCCTTTTAATTCAGTCTGTTGAGTTGCCCTACTTCATGAGTGCCACATACATGGCACTGTCACAATATTTACCCGTGTTAGAGTAACAAAAATCATACAAAATCAGCCTTATTACAAATTAAAAAGGTTTTGTTTGGCAAAACTACGTGAGAAACACCGCAAGAGAGCCATGTTGCAAAACAAATACTGTATGTAACCACTTTACTCAACACTTAACAAAATGTTACTGTTTTGGATCACAAAAATATTTTAAAAAAAAACTTGTGATAGAGCCCTTGACCTTATTACTGTATGTTATACATGCACACATCTACCAACTTCTAGCACCCTACATTCCAACCCATTGCGATCCTCGTTGTATCATCTTACTACCATATTAACGCTTTAAGACCTACCATAGAACCAAGTCCGCCAGAGCTTATATTATATTTTTACATGCTGTGGAGCCATTTTTGGGAGCATTTCAAGTTGCTATACATCAATACAACCATTATAGCCCAAATTTTAATAATATGTATGCATTAAGTGCATAGTAATTACATAAATTGTAAAAAAGTGCAATAAACTACAAAAAAATTGAAAATTGTTTTTGTGTTTTTAACATATATTTCTAGTTAAGAGAAATTTAAGAGGCTTATCCCCCAAAACTGTAAATACAAAAAAGTTGCACAAAATAGTTTCCTACCACAGGAAATTTATTTTGAGTGTCTTCATAGTTTTATTTTTGAAATACACCAATTTCTTTATACTGCAGGAAAAACGAAAATAAATATAATAGTGCAAATTTGCAAAAAAGCAGCATATGCATCAAAATAAACTATTTCCAGCAGTACAATATGAGTCCTAAGCATCCCAGAAACGACACAGAAAGTCAGAAAGTCAAACATAACTTTTAAAAACACCAGTATGACGTCTCTTCCTGTTTCGGGCAGGTCATGGCGGACATGCGAAAGTTCGCGCTGACGTCTAATCCAACATAGGAAGTGTTATGAACAGCTGATCGGATCGTCAAAGTGTGTTTCTGGAATATTATGTTTTTGTTGCTGCAAGTGCTTTTTATGCAGTTTTTGCAAAGCTATATGTGGAAGGAAACTGTGACCGAGGACAAGCTGATGGCATAAGATGTAAGTACAACTCCTCCGGTTTCATATGCAAAAAAATTATTGCGCTAGCTCACGAGGTTGCAGATCTACCGGGATTTAAAAATAGTTATGCAAAACAGAGCGTGCAGCTCTGACCGGTTTTAAAGGGTTAAAAAAGATGTGAATGCTCTCTGGTTTTACAAATAAATTCAATATTCAAATGTAAGTGTAGTAATTTGGACTTCTCATTAGACGCTGGGAAATTCCTAATTTTTCCTTCTTTTTTTTCTTAAACCCAGGTGGTATATGTGCCCATTAGCAGGGCAATGTGTTTTGTACACATCTGTGCACTTGCTGACGAGACATACAAATTTCGCTGATGTAAAAACGTCCGTCTAGCCAACAAAACTTTTAATGCGCCAGCAAAAGTAAGAAAATAGATGAAGACTGTTGGCAAAAGTGTAAGTTTTAACACTTTGATTTAATGACTATTTCAGACGTCAAAGAAATACACAAAGACTTCTGGTGACAAACAATTTATATAAACCAAAAAAACGTTTTGAAGAAAAGTCCGCCTTTAGTACCTTTAGTGATAAACAGCACAGGTGAGGTCAGTGTCCCCTTTTTTCTGAATGTTATTAAATGTTTTCCAGCTGCCTGCAGGTTTACTATGACTTATAAATTACATGCATATGTAATTGAACATGATATTATAGTATCCGGCAATAGCTGTAGTTTTATAGTAGCTTATTACATAATAATAACATAGTTATTATGATCACCATCATTGTTAGATCATCTTATAAAAAGATTTAATATTATATCAACAATATTATTAATATTATTAGTAGTAACAGTAGCATTTATTGCAGTAGAAGTTGCAAGAAGAGGGTTTATGAGCATCTGCTTCAATGAAGCTTGTATTTGTATCTCCACCACAAATTAAACCATTATCAAATTTTGTTTGTTTGTGCATGTATTTGTGTAGTGGATTTCTTTATTTATCCCCATCTCAGTGCAAGTCTATAAGTATATGTTTCTGCACTCACGCTGGGCCTAAACAAAGTGGACAGCTGCTGTTGTGATTGTTATGAAATGATTGGCAGGGCCTCAAAGAATTCCCTTGGTTACAAGGACAAGGGCTATGGCAAAACAAGGCTCCTGCAGGGCGCAGCATCCCCTGCTGCTGCCATACCTGGAGGCAGTCATAGGAGCTGCCCCATCTACACTAATAGGAAGGGCAGACAAGGGCTGACACGTTTTTTTGTTTGCCTGCTAGGAAAGTTGATGCATCCTACGGTTTCAGGCACGTGAAAAGAATGCTAATATATATGATAAAGCATGCCAGAAACTGCAGTTGAACTAGCTTAAAATGGTTGGTGGCTATAAAACACTATAACCAATGACTCTACATCATCCAGCCGCCTTGCTTATTGTCTAACTCCATGTAGGATTGACATGTACCTTTGCACTCCCTACCTCTTCATTTCTCCGACTCACAAGTCCAATGCTTTCGGATCAGTTTTGGGGGATTGTAATTGCCTTGAAACTATTGTTGCATCATTAGACCAGAGTTCTCAGATGGCATTTGCAGAGAAATAAAGGGCATGGCTAACAGCTTCTCCATAGCTCCAAAGGTTACTTTTAATCACCTACTGAGGAATCCTCTTCTACCTCCCCATTCCTGGTTTAATTTTACTTCCAGCTGCAGTCAAGGGTCCATATCCACAATGCAGCAGCGTATTTGGCAGGCAGCTCGACTAATTAGGTCGCGGGTTGGTTTTGTTACAGAAAGATTTTGACCTTTGACATGTTATGTGATGATACATGAAGAAGTAGCTTTTACTTGGGCTCAAAATATAAAACCAAAGTATAAAAAAATGGCTAACTCTGAAGCTGAAACATTTAAAAAACAACAATAATATAGAAAACATATTCCACAACTGGAACCAAGTCCTAAATATAAATCTAAATACATTTCGACCTTTACTGTAGAGCAAATGTTAGACTATGACCACTGGTCATCAACATCTGATTTGCTATAGTGAAAAGGAGAAGAACAGGTGCCTAGTACACGTATATTTCCCTTTAGAGATACAATATAGATACATTTATTTTCAAAGATGTTTCACTTGATGCTTTAATGGCCTTAAACCTAAGTTTCCAAATTCTGCTTTGAAAAGGACAGCAGACGTAGATTTTATGTCATGGGAAGATGATTACACTAGAGTGGGCCTTTCATTCTTTCATTCCCAAAACGGGCTTCACTTTGCTTAAGAGATGTCTTTGCTCAGCTAGCAACAAAACAAAGTGGCTAAAGGAAGAACACCAAACTGCCAAATTGAAACGAAGAAAGCCATAATTCAGTTTTTACCCTGTCAGTGCATACACTAAGCTATGGCATGATTGTCAGTGATGAGTAGTGCATTTTTCTGCCTCTGTCTGCCTGACTTTTCAGCCCCTTCCTTCCTAATAAAGCCGATTTTGCAGCAGACTCAAAAGCCCACGGGTGATTCTTTCATAAATGCAAAAATGAGTGGCAAATTATTATGCACAGCACTCAATTTTGAAAGTGGAGCCACACAGACGTTCATCAGATGTGTCTCTTTTTCTAGCATTATTATTTCCTTTAGGACTGAATGCAGGCTTATGCAGACGAGACAGCACGCCAGATATTTCTGCTTGCGCTACATTTTTGCTCAATTCCATCAATGGTGAATGTGGTTCTTCAGCTGACAATGGTGAGATTGACACACATCAGACGCACACATGCATGCACGCCAAATCTAGGTCAAAGATCCATTAAAATTTCAACAAAGTCCTGTGCTCTGCCATGGAGGTGCAATGAAAACAATTCAAATGAATTTTGAATGCTCACATCGCTATGTTACACCTTCCATAGTGGCTACCACTACAAAGCTGGTCCACAGGTTGTCTATCCACATGCAAACGCACACGGACGTGCACACACACACACACATTTTCATCCTCCTCATGCCAAAATGAATTCTCTGCTATCCATATCATTAAAATTCAGAGAAAACAGCATTGTTCCCCCACCACTGCCATTTAAATACCAACAAAAAAATAACAAAATAACTGAACAACTAAAGCTTCTTTCAATTCAAAGAGTTAAAAATGATTTGTAACACTGACATGTACTGTTATTTTGATTATTATTCATAGAAAAGAGTTTTAGTGAATATTAATATTAATTGGAGATTTACGACGAGCAAAAGAAAATAAACAAAAAAAGCTTCAGTCAAATAAGCAACTGTGATGTAGAAAGGCACTCAGATTCTTGGCCCCAGCCAAGGCCAATGCCCAAAAGTGATACCAATCGACACCAAAGTGTTTCCTTGCCTGTTTTAGAGAAATACTGCTGAAAGAAAAAAAACGTGTAATATCCTATAATATCCTTCACACAACTGCTGCTGTGACAATCAAATTAAAAATGAACTGAAAATTTAAATAATATGAACTTCTACTAGGGATGCACCGATACTGATACTGGTATCGGGTATCGGGGCCGATACTGTAAAATGTGTGTGTACTCATACTCGTAAAAGTTAACCGATACCATGAACCGATACCAACTTATTTCATTAATCAGAGGGTGGCTTGTCATTTCTGTTGTAGTTTTTTAGATTGGCCACTAGGGGGACATCCCGCGCTAAACAGGCACAGGGTTAGGCGAGTGAGACTGGCAGCTCCAGATAAAAAAGAGAAACTGGAGGCTGCTGTAGCTAGGCTAAACAACATGTCAGCAGTGTGGAACAGCCAACTTTAACTCAGGTTTTGGAAAAATGATGAAAAATGTCAAGAGAAAATCCACGGGCAGTTAAAATAACAGAGGCTCTGACTCATTTTATCGCTCTGGATGACCAGCCAATGCCGGGCGTGGAAAACATAGGATTGCACCGTCTTCTCAGCATACTCGAGCTGCGATATGAAATATAATAAATAAACAGAAGTGTTTATTTATTTTGTTAAATTACAATGTGGAGACTCCGCAATAATTTAACAGAAGTGCTTATTTTTTTACTTGAAATTTTTTTGTGGTCATTTTTATTAAGATTTTATTTATTATCAGCAGAGAATAACATAAAATCTGTCTTCCAATTCATTGCATTTGTGTGTGTGTGTGTGTGTGGTAGAAGTATCGGTTTTTGTACTCTGTATCGACAAGTACTCAGATCCAAGTATCGGTATCGTATCGGTTTGAAAAAACTGGTATCGTTGCATCCCTAACTTCTACTGAACAAGAAGCTCAGTCACTACGGCCACATGAAACAAACTTTGCTGTCATAGCCACAGTTATCAATTATAAACAATGTCCATTACAATAAATCATGATTTGTGGAAAACATTTAAAAACAAATGAATTGTTATTGTTGAATGTTATATGAGTTTAAAAAAATATCATATCTTTTTATTAAGAATGAGAAATATAAAGGAGTTGACTAGCAGGCAAGACATCCAACTAAATGATTATTTGAAAACTTAAAACAACTAAAAGAAATTACACAACTGACTTCTAGCTAAATTTCTTGTGTACAAATTGATTTTGCAAAACCTTCTAAGGGTTACAGAGAGGTATATCAAAGGTATCACTACTGTTTACACAGGATGTTAGTTTAGATTCCACCGTGGGAGAGTCGCCCCAGTAAAAATCACACAATTTCCAGCATGGCAGGAGAATTATATCTGGTAGTGCAGTATAAAAGTTGATAAATTATCCTCAGTGGACTCCACTGATCACTGTGGAGTGAATCACTCAGAGATGAGGACTGAAGGCACAGACAGAGTGTTGCCCGACTGATATGAGTGTCCAAACTCCCCGGCCATCAGGGAATTCAAACAGCGAGAGAATTGGAGACCTACAAAGAGCATGAAAACACAAAAGCACACACAAAGAAAGTAACAGGCTTTTGTGTGATGTGGTGTACTGAACGTACATTTGAAGACAGCTGTAAAAAAAAATTAAAATCTTTAAAATCTTTATTTTTTACTACTATATGTGCCCGCATGCCTTCATTTTTAGGACTACAATGCGCACTTGCATGGTTTATGTTTGCATGGATGCAAAGATGTAGCTTTTGGAGAATTTCTTGATTTTCTTTTTTTAAAAAGAAAAGAAACAACATGTGCAGAGGCATAATTCCCAGTCTAAGGATAATATACGTTTTCTTCTTCTTTATTAAACATTTTTATACTTTTTTCTTCCTTTTCAGGTCATGGCTTGTGTTATTCATAACAGCTATGACGGAAATTATATGTTGCTTTATTTAATGGCGCCAAGGGCAATGACACCATATGTTTGCTGAAATTGGGTAGCAGACAAAGCAGGTAGAAAAGCACGATTTGACATGTCAGTATATACAACATCAACTCTATCTCGGCTTTGCTTTTCACTTCTATCGAGGGGTGGGAGTGTACAGCCACCATTTAAAATGCACACAGGTTGACAGCTGTCTCATGCACATGTACAAAAATAATGACAAATTATTCTTGCTGTGATTTCGGTCGGCCATCAGTGGCTATCAAATTGTTTTCATTTGCTCACATTTGCTGACTGTGTATTTGTAGGTTCTCCAGCTGGCAGGTCATTGAAGAGATCGTACTGCAGCCATCATGTGGCACATAGTTATTAAATCACTGTTAATTACAATACTATTCAGAGGAAATGAAAGCAGGAAAAAAAATAAAACAACATGAACGTGACACAGTTTGAATAATGACTCCCATTTCATTCTAAGTCGAGCACTCGACGATGACATTTGAAAAACAGTGTCAAATTCAGGAGCAATTCTCAGTGGGTGCTGTCAGAGCCTAATTAAACTACAGCATCTACTTTAGCCCCCCACTCTGCCCTGAAACAATCTGGATTCAGTCACTCTTTTCTGTATGACTGTGTCTTTCTCTCAGTATATGTGTACGTACACAAATATTTCTGTATGTACCAAAATAGGTTGCCCTGTCTTCATGCATGTTAGGCTTATATCAGCAGAAGAGATAAGAGGCATGGTATGGATGAGACATATTTTCCCTGAGTGCCATTTGCCCTGAGGAGAGGCTTGCCCACGGTGCGTAATCTCTGAGGGGATGTGTGTATGTGGGCCTATCAACCTTCAACGGAGCCAGAAATTCTCATATCTCCCCCTGCTGAGCCAGCAAGTTTCCCTGTTAAAGGAGTAATCCTCGTGCATGCAAACAACTACATCTGCACATGCAGAGGGGACCAACTCAATAACAGCAACATATCGATAATGTGACGTCTGAGGCTATAGTTTTGTAGCGCTTTTGTATTTATTACTCCATGTTTGCATGTCTCAAGTGTAGGACATCGTCTTTCTGGCGAAGCAAAACACTAAAATTATAAGTTTCGAAATGACAAACAAAAATTGCAGGCAAATGGACGGCTAGCATCCACCCACATGTACATGCAGATGCACACATACACATAGACAGGCACAAATCAAAGCAAAACGTAACAATTACTTCCAATATTGGTTTGAAAGCTTTAGTCACATTCTGTTACGAGGCCCGAAAATGCTAAAATCAAAATCTGAAGTGAAACAGGATTAAAACGTGTCCTTGTCTTCGTCTGTTTGCGCCTCGTTTTCATGCCACTTTCGCTCCTTTTTCTCATTCTTTTCATGTTGTAATTGGCTTTCTCATAAAGTGAAGGTCATCAATGCTGTGCTTTCACCGGTGGCCTCTGCGTCTGATTCGGAGTGGCACAGTCCTAATTACCACAAAAGAACACCTCCATGTTGACCCATGATAGCTTCTCATAGCATGCGGCTATGTTTATCCACACATATATACGGGCGCACGCACACGCACGTGGATCTGAGATGAAAAGATCACCGCGAACAACATGAAATGTTCTCAGCCCACACAGTTAGCTGGCGTTCGCCCATTACATGTCACGATGACAGTAAAACTAAAACATTCTTTATTAACAGCACAACAATTTGCCTCGGTTTTAATTGGGAAAGTGAACAGGTACTGGCAGTGCATCAGATAGGAGGACTCGATGCTTATTTCAAGTGGTCTGATATGAATTCCAGGGGGTCCCCTCAATGGCTTTGTTGTGCTTATTAGTCGTCTGAACAGATAACAGATTGCATCTTAATTGGAAATCCCACCAGTAGCTTTCATAACAATTTGGAAAATGATCCACACCTTTCGGTTTGATTTCCTGATTACTGATTCGCTTACAGTAACAGGTTGCAAGTGTCAAGGTTTTAGTAAAATTGAGCAAACAATCGCAATAGCCTTATAGTTTGGGGCTTTATTTTGAGAAATTAGAAATTGCACGTGCTGTTTATATAAAATAAAGGATAAATCAATTATTAGCCACACATCATGCTGCTTATATTTTCTCTCACAAACATTCTCTGGGTTACATTGTGTGTTTTATTGTAATATGTATTTATTTAGATTGTAAGCCCAACAAGGGACAATTGTTGAAAATTAGCAGTAGCTATAAACCTATGTGCGGTACATCAGTCTCATGTCTTGCACTTGAACTATGTTTAACTGCACTGTCCCTTTTAAATAAAGAAATAAATAAAATTCACTACATTATCGCATCTTTGCGCCACTGTTGTGTTATTGATGGTACAGTGTTTATTCAACGCTTTACACATTTGATTATTAGTCATTATTAATCTCTCGCTCTCTTCCACAGCTCGTCTTTTGTCTCCCTCCCCTCACCCACAACAGACGGCCGCCCCTCCCTGAGCCTTTTTCTGCCTGAGGTTTCTTCCTGTTAAACTGAAGTTTTTCCTCCCCACTGTCGCCAAGTCCTTGCTCATAGAGGGTCATATGATAGTTGGTTTTTGTTCTGTATGTATTATTGTAAGGCGGGGGAAGGGAACGTTAGTCCTCGAGAGCCGGTGTCCTGCAGGTTTTAGATCTCACCTGAATCACATGATTAGTTCATTACCAGCCTCTGGAGAACTTCAAGACATGTTGAGGAGCTAATTTAGCCATTTAAATCAGCTGTGTTGGATCAAGGACACATATAAAACCTGCAGGACACCGGCTCTCGAGGCCTGGAGTTCCCTACCCCTGTTGTAGGGTCTACCTTACAATATAAAGTGTATTATTATAGGGTCTTTAACTTAAAATATAATGCACCTTTTGAGATTCAGTGTTATATTGAATAATAGATGCATCAATATATTGGCCCATATCAGCCATGTTAACTGATTATGGCGCATTGCTAAAAGACATATTTCTGAGGTCTGAGGCGTCAGAGCAAATTTTGTGAGGAAAAAAAGAGACCCTGCATTGACACATTAACATTAGTAAGTCTTTTTTGTTTAAGCTCCAAACATCAGCAATGGACTCAAAGAAACTGTTAGTTTGGCTGCACCACTATTTCACTGACTACTAAATAATGCAGGCCGAGTGCAATTTCTATTTCAATCCTACATTTAATGTACCTGAACAAATATGCACGTTATCTTTAGATGCAAACAATTCTCCGTGCAAAATTAACCTTCACATATTGTGTGTGAGCTTCAGCAAATCCAGTGAAATACACCCACACTCATCATATCTCTACTCATTATTTGCATTTCCCCTCTCTCGAAGGCAGAAAGGAAAGGTGTACTTCACTCTTTACATTATAGGACTGCAAGCTGGACAAATAATATGCATGTTCAGAAAACTAATGCCTTTAAGATTCTGATCAGGATGCAAGAGAAACCGAGTGCATATTGTGCATCTTCCTGGACAGTCAATAATGACTTGCCAAGGAAAGACAAGCAAGGACAAGGAAAGCCTGAGGTAGTTGCCTTTTTCCTCTCCGCCTCTCTACTGGTCAGGCTTCAGATATTCAACCAAGCAGCCTAATTAACCCATTTAACCCATTTTATCTTTATTTTTAAAAACTCACAATCAACTGTGCAGCAAATCACAAATCTGTCCACTCGTGAAAGTGCAGCTGACCATTATCTATGGGAACATTCATAGAACCTTGATAAGCATTGCTGTATGCAGACGTTCCTCACGTAAGTGAGCTGTTATTTCTGTTAAGTCCTCCCACCTGATAACTGTAACTGTTAATATTTTAGCACAAAGCCTTGGTTTGCTCTGTTCCTTTTTTGCGCTGTGAAATTTACTGCATCGGGCTGTTAATACAAACTCAACGCTTCCTGTAACTGCTTCAGATTTAAAGCCCTCTAGTTCATCATGCAAAGTTTTGGAGGAATACCAAATGCTACAGCAGAAGGAGGAAAAAAGGACAACAAAGCAAAGTGGATCAGAATGCATGAATCAAACATAACCGTGTCCAAGTTGGAGCATTCACATTGGGATGGCGTTAGTGGAATGCTAACCTTTTTGTTCCCCAGCGTTTTGTTATAAGGACGCCACCGTGTCAGTTTAAACTGTTGTGTAAAACAAACAGCTAGTGGAAATATTCTCTGTTCTTGGGAGATTACAGTTTTCCAAGGATGTCGAAATTTAATTTCCTTTTTTTTCCCTGTCTGTTTTTTTTATTTGAAGCCAAACCAAACGTGGGACATGGGAAATATCTTTGCATCAAATATGAAACGTGGAAAGACTGCATGCTAGATACAATGTCATTTGATAACTGATAATCACATAGACATCTTGATGCATCCTCAATCATCCAGGTAAGTAAATCTCCAAAAGCTGATTCTGTTCATCTGGACGTAGCGTTTTCAGTTCTTTTTGTTTCTTGAAAATAGGGCTGCTCAATTAATCGAATTTTAATCTCGATTACAATCTGTTCTTTCAACGATCATTAAAAATGACTGAGCCGATTATTAGCCCCTCCCTCGTGCTTTACTCCGTGTGGCAAATCGAGCGCACCTCTCTGCGTTTCGAACACGTGTCACAACAATTGAGAGCAGCGGTCCCCAACCTTTTTTGCGCCACGGACCGGTTTATGCCCGACAATATTTTCACGGACCGGCCTTTAAGGTGTCGCGGATAAATACAACAAAATAAAACTAGTACCGGTACCGAAAAAAAGAAGATTTATTCATAACACACGTGAAAAGACCCAGGAAAACCGAGTTAACAATAAAACCGATAAAAACCCTGAAAACTATACATTTCACACCTGAGCCTCAAATCTCGCGGCCCGGTACCAAACGACTCACGGAGGCCCGGGGGTTGGGGATGCTGATTAAGAGGACCCGAGGGAAGCTCGGAAAGCTCAGCAGAAGTTATTTGGAGAGGAGAGTGACTGCCGTTGGTTGAAAAGAGGTAAAAAAACTTGAGTGGTGTGGAAACATTATGGGTTCATGAGTCAGACGTGGATCAAGTAGACACAGTGTGTAAACTTTGCTACAGTGTCGTAGCTGCACCACAGAGCAACACTGCAAAGTTCACTAAACATAGATGTTTACATTTTTCATTTATTTCTTATATTGCAAACATTTGCACTGTTATCAGTATTTGAAAACACTATTTTATATTATTTTTTAAAGTCATTATTCAACACATTGTTATTGTTAAATAAATATCGTCAAATAATCGAGATTTAATCGTGATTATCATTTTTGCCATAATCGAGCAGCCCTACTTGAAAACGCTACGTGCAGATGAACACAATCAGCTTTTGGAGACTCACATACACACTGCAGTGTATCAACATGTGAATGACCTGCACCTAAATACCACACATGTGCTTTTTTTTACTTTTATAACGGTAAATGAATTGTTGAATGAACACTTTAAAATACATTTAACCTGAATTAACATTACTGTATGCCTCATAACATAAGATGACAACAGTCATTAACCATAGAACTGCACTGGCTTTACATACATAATGCAAGTTACTTACCACGAGCTCTTCACATTATCATTTTTATTATGATAAAGTCAAAGCTAAACACCACTTAATTTGTTGACATGTGTAAATATTGTTTGCATACGTCTCAGACTCATGAGACCCATTAATTTTAATTAAATCTCCTTAAACAACATTTCAAACTAATTAGTAAGTCCACAATGGTTTTGCGATTGCTTCAAGATACTATCCTTTTTTCTCTTTTTTTAAAAAATCAGGCCAATTATATCGTATACAATGACACGTGTGTAGTCTGCCTGACTGCGAGGAGAATATCTGAGGAAATAAAATGTTCCATACTGAGATAATGAATCTAATTAAGCCATAAAACGGTGTTCCAGTTGTTTCTGATAACATAGTTTTCTTACCCTCACTCTGTGTATCACATAACCTTTCAACATTTCAAATCTCAAACACCACATTTTAAGGAACAGTTTGGCCTTTCCTTCAGCTCACTGTTTTTCTAAGCTGTCTCCACATATCTTGCAAAGGAGTGAACATTCCTCGGCCTAATTTTATCTTCTCAGTGATATTCAAGACTGAACTTGTAGTCTTGCAGGCACAAGCTCCTGAGAGGAAAGGTTCAACTCAACTTGACACAAACCCTGATCAGATTAAAAAACAGATTGACCGTGGTATTGAAAACCCTTCCTCCTATTGGAAATGAAACATCGGAAAGTTAATGTTATAGAAACCTCTCGCTGTGTGATCTGATTAAATTTTGATGTCAGCTCTGTGTTCCATAGGTGTATATATATATATATATATGATATTTTTAAAAGCTCCAATGAGACTATAGAGAGAGTGCACTTCTCACCATGAACCACAGATTCAAACCTCAGAGAGGTTTTAGCTGTTGGCCTGTATCACAGTGCCCCCAACTGGTAGAAGGAAACTGATAACTGCAGTGGAATGGTGACAGGCAAAAATCATTTCAATCAAAACACTCACTGTGGTATGCAAGTAGCATACGACAAAGGTACTTAAAAAGGAAGATACGCTCACAGAAGATCAGAATGCAGTGCTTATGGGTTTCTGTAGCACACAGTGATTTTTATCCAGTTTGAAAACAATTACATTTTTGGGGTTTTAACAAAAAAACAAAAACACCTCCCAGTACTTAGATTAAAAGTAAGAAAGGGAGAAAAATCGTTTTGTAAATGAAGAGTTAAAAAATACGAACCTAACGAGACTGAAATCAGTATCAGATTAAGTAAAAAAATACTGAATGCTTTTCCATTTAATACAATAAGACCAAAACAGATCGACTGATTGAGTTTATATTCATTATTATGTTCATGGCTCAGGTCCCAACGAGAGTCGTGGATGACTCCAGTAACTTGTTATATGACAAGTTTAATAATATAAATTAATTAAATACTGTTAAATCGAAAATTTACCAATAACACTAAAACTATTCTACCAAATATTGATTAGGTATAACTTTATAGAAACATAAACTTGCTTGACTTTGTAGTTTAATTCCATCATAACGATCTTAATCATAATGAGAGAAAAAGGATTTATGGATGTGCAGCAAACTCCATAATGAAATGTATGAACTTCTAATACGCATTTTCCAGTAGGGGTGGGGAAAAAATGGATACTGTGTAGCATGGTGATATTTTGTTTGCTAATAATGTATGGATACAGGGACAGCAGAAATCGATATTTTGTTACAAAAAGGTTTTTGTGCTCTGACTTCAGAGCATGTTGATCCTTTTTCTGAGCAAGAATCCTGACATTCCTTCACTGTCCAAATGTGTTTAACTTGTTTTTGGCAGCAATAAACATGACAGTTTACTTATTTTAATTTAAGACATGTTTTATTTTAATTACGTTTAAAACTTTTTTATTTAATGTAAAATTCTATTTTGTTTTAATTTACTTTCAAATTCTTCAGTTGCTGAAGGGGCTGCATAGTTTTCATAAACTGCATAGTTCAGAATAGCTATAATTGTACCAGATGGTTGATTCAGTTAAGTTGGACTAGACTGTAATACAAACCGTTCAGTTTGTCAACAATAAAACTGACATGAGAGAAAGACTGAGTGTGAGACTTTGATAATAGATAAAATGAATATTGATAAAGTTTACCTTTATGTACAGAATCTGAATATCGCAAAATATTGTATGGTGATTCCCACCTCTATTTTCCAGCATGTTTTATACTTTGAACATAATAACCAACACCTTGAAACTTTTTTCTGTTTGCAGGGCTAAATAAACATCAACTATGTGCATATTTAAGCTCTTTTAGCAGATAAATGACAAGTTCACATGTTGCAGGGACACACTGCGCGTGCTAACTGTGTCTAACACCAGATAACATGAATATTTTTTCTCCAGGTTTGACAGCTTGTTAAGTAATGATTGTTGGAAGGTAGCAATACACCTCTGACCTGCCAGCTTTGATTAGTGATTAAAAGCTTAAGAGACCTTGAATTACAGCACTGCTAGCAAAGAGCTATTCAGATTTTCTGGTGAAAACATGTTACAATAATTGGGACTTATTTGTTTCTGTGCTAAAGGACAATGACATCAAGCCACATTCAGCAGAGAAAATTTCAGACATGACTAAACGAGTGTTTATTGTTGGTTTGACAGCATGTTTTTCCTAATTACAACAGACAACACAGTGATAGAAGCACAGGACGCCTGTCAAGGCCACTGTGGGTATCCTCTGGTGTGTGTTTCATGTCCCGTGCGCCATATGGTAGACAAAATAGGCCACACATCTCCATACATTTACTTTTGATCCACTGAATACCACTGCTGTCAATCTCAGACACTACTTAACCTTTTAAAAATCCCACAGTTTTCCAGACACATGTCAGTAAACTCAACAAAATATCAAAGTAATAGGGGAGTAATGTTTCCTTCCTAGTGAAGGAGGGTCATTTCAAACTTTCACAGCTAAATCCTCTGATACAGTTGACGAAAGTGTGGTGATGTATACACAAATGCTCCACTGAGATAGGTTATCATTTTCAGCAGCAATAACAGCCTGCACCGGTGTAGTTATCACATCCCTTTCCCTTTATCATCACGTTCATCTCAAGTAATGTCACTCCTTTAAACATCTCTTTCACATGTTCACCATTTACATCTCCATTTGCTGTTCAGGTGCTTACTGCTTCCACACATCTTCAAGTGGAAGTGGTTAATAAAACAATGGCATCTCTCACTATTCCCTCTTCCCTGGACACAGAACCATGGGAATCACCATACATCCCACGATACGATATTATCACAATACTTAACGCACGATACGATATTATTGCAATTTTTAAAAATATTTTGCGATATTCAGATTCTGTACATAAAGGTAAACTTTATCAATATTCATTTTCTCTAATATCAAAGTCTCACACTCAGTCTTTCTCTCATTTCAGTTTTATTGTTGACAAACTGAACGGTTTGTATTACAGTCTAGTCCAACTTAACTGAATCAACCATCTGGTACAATTATAGCTATTCTGAACTATGCAGTTTATGAAAACTATGCAGCCCCTTCAGCAACTGAAGAATTTGAAAGTAAATTAAAACAAAATAGAATTTTACATTAAATAAAAAAGTTTTAAACGTAATTAAAATAAAACATGTCTTAAATTAAAATAAGTAAACTGTCATGTTTATTGCTGCCATAAACAAGTTAAACACATTTGGACAGTGAAGGAATGTCAGGATTCTTGCTCAGAAAAAGGATCAACATGCTCTGAAGTCAGAGCACAAAAACCTTTTTGTAACAAAATATCGATTTCTGCTGTCCCTGTATCCATACATTATTAGCAAACAAAATATCACCATACTACACAGTATCCATTTTTCCCCCCACCCCTAGTGCTTAGAGCACGTTTATTTCTTAAGCATACACAAGTTTGGGTGCAGACTCGTTTAGAGTAAAAAAGGTGCAAACCCCATGAAGGATCTGGGAGCGCTCAGGAAGAACGCTCCGAAATATCGGCTTTAAAATGAGGATTTACATTTAAATTTAGTATGAAGAGATATGAAGAAAAATCGCTCCGCAATTAATGCAATCCCACAGCTACAAACGTACGGTAAGAGGGAGATTAGGTTCAGGGCACCTAAAAAAAATTAAAAATAAACTGTTAAGAGCATCATCTAGATCTGTCGTCACTAGCTTAACCAGTAGTCCCAGATACATTCGATTTACATAATGATGTTAAAGTTAAAATGATCACAAATGCTCCCAACTATCTTGCAATTAAACCCATTTTCTCTTAAAATTAAGAGAAAAACTGCTAAATGATCATTTTAATTCCAGACCTGTCATTTTCCGTGAGCTTGGTGTTCCAATGTTAATATTATCTTAGCATAAAGACAAGATGGAGAGTGCTTCTGCTGAGTGAAGGCTATTTAGGTCTCTCAATCAGCACTCGCTTGGGATATTGTGCAGTTAATGTCTAAAAGTGGTTTACTCATCATCATTATCATCACTGGAATTCTTGTGTAGTCCAAGATGAGTTGTGTCATCTTGACGAGATTAAGAAAATGACGATGTTTTTACTGCACTGCATGTCTGTATAATAACCAATATCAATTAAAAAAAAGGCCATTTTTCCGCTTACCTTTAAAGCTGCTAAAGCATCTAAACCAGCAGAAATGCCATTAGTGAAAACAATGTGCCGGGAGTTTCTTTGACAATGAAATGTCAGTGGAGTCTGTTGTAGCTCACATGCCGGTATCAGCGCCCACCTGTGTCTAAGTATGTATCAGAACACCCTGGGGGTGAATGCATCGGATTCTACAAGGTACCACCACGTTCGAAGCACAATTGTGCACTGGCTGCTCCTCTGTGGGGCCCTGGTACTTCTCTAATAATCTACCCAGCATGTGTTTATCTTTGTTGGACCAGGTTGTGTGGAGGAGGCGGTCGGGAAAAGAAGGCAGACAGAATCCTGCCAGCCTGCATGTGAGGAGCCCGCAAATCCAGAGGGACTGCTGGCTTTGTGTGACTGTGTGCTCACGTGTACGTGTGTATGTCTGAGAGACAGAAATGGCAGCAATACAGCCAACATGAGTTATGGTCTGACACACACAGACACACACACACACACAAAACATTTAATTGCCAAAAAAAAAAAAAAAAAAGTCTCTCCCGAGCTCCATTGTGTCTAATGTGTTCAACGTTAATCTTACCCTTTAGGGACATTTGTTGTTGTGTTAATTACACACCACCAGGAGCCCTCATTAACACACATACAAATATGCACACGCACCAGCACACACACAAACACACTATGTATACAATTTAGGTGGAGCAAGTCGAAGCTTAGATTAAATACGGCAGTCCAATATGGGAGAAGCAAAGCTAATGAAGCGTTTACAGGGAAAGGGGTCATCGGAGATTTGCCTAAGGTCAAACAGTCTCCCGCACCTTTAATGAACAAATTCAGCCTCAGATGTAGAGACTTATGGGCCCGGAGTGGCCAGGGTGCCCTGCTTAGTCATCCACTACACCATCCTGCACGTGCCTTTGCTTCCACCGGTGTGCAAGCTTTGGCTAAAGCCAGCAGAGGAAGGCAAACTGGAGTCCTCAAAAACAAACAATTAACCCCGGAGTATTTTCGCTGCCCCTGTTCTCTGCCTGCCATCAGCGCTCATTACAGTCAGCGCAGCGATAAAACTAGAAATTGTTCGCCTCTGGCAACCACTAAAAGTTGCACTTTACACCCACGACTGTCCAGATAATTTTTAGTCAACACTTTGAAGGAATTTAATAAACATATTAAAGCTGTTTTGTTGTTGTTGTTCAATAACACCGATTCCTAACAGAATGCAAAACTGATGCAATGACAGTCGACTCTGATTTAAATATAAATTCTTTATATGCACCACGTATCAGCTATACAACAGCAGTGAATTTTACTTTCATTACTAGAAACCCGAATATATAAAAGGTCTCGCCTTATTATCTCATCACGTTAGGCATTTGGGTGAAATGTTTTCATAATTAGCATATAAATTATTGAGTTATGGGTAAATTGTGTTTTGTGGAGTCACAATGACCTTGATCTTTAGCCATTTAAATGAAATCGGTTCATCCTAGAGTTCCCATGTCTATCGAAAATCCCACTGAGGGCTCCTGATACGTCTCGTTTACAAGAATTATATGGATGTGAGGTCGCAGTGACCTTTATCAAAGTTCATCCTTGAGTACAAATGAACAGTTGAGCCAAATTTGAAGAAATTCCTCAAGGGACCCTCACAGGAATGGGGCAAGACCCTTAAAAAAGAGGGAGAAAAACACACCAAAATCTACTATCTGCTTGTCTAACTCACATTAAACTACTTTGGTAAGTACATAAGGAGAGTGTTGTGAAGCAGATTGTTTTTCTCTTTCGTGGAGGGTGAAATACCCGTTTTAGGGGCAGAATAATGGGCCACAAGGTGACTGGTATGTGCTTGTCTTCATATCGCATTCACCTAACAGTGGGACTTAATTACATTGGAGGGGAGGGCTTCACATATTCAATTATAGGTAGTCAATTACAGACACAGCTGTAGCAGATTTATAAAAGATATACATTTGCTTGGGAGAAATTGGCACTGATCGCTTGGGGCAGATAGCTGATAGATGAAAGGAATACGCCTTAGGAGAATTATATGTCCATTGGCACCAATCTACATGGGGATGAGTGTAAATGAACAACTGTGCAGTAAGGTTTCTTGCACAGTAATGCAGTGCAGTGCTGCATAATAGAATACATATGGCAAATTTTTGAACCCATCTGAGGGATGGCGAGGAAATTGTCCCGACACTTTCAAGGTATAAAGGAGACATTTAACGCAGCGATACATTAGTCGCAAAGCGCAAATAAGAAGTAATAGGAGGCAAGCTGAAATTTCTGTATTCAACATGTTAGGTTAACAGAAAATATTATAATAAGAATTCAAATCAAGATGTGAAGAACGCAGAAGTGTAGACTGACTGGCTGGAAACATTTTCATTGCTTTTCTTAGAGCTCCGTTTCAGCACAGCTGAACTTTAATAAAACAGCAATATATAGTCATATTCATGTTTGCAGCAGACATGAAATATCCAATGCATTTTGCTGCCTCGTGCGATTATAATTAAAATCAAGGTGTATCAATCCTCTTAGGTTAATTTGTCTCACACAGTACGTCTGAGGTGTCTTTCCATCCCGGGGATGCTTGCGGCCTCAGAAAGGTTAATAAGCTGCTTTACCTCAGACTGAGCTGGATTGGAGGGGAGTTGGAAAGGTGATAAAAAAAAGGTCAAGAGAGCAGAAACAACTTAATGCAAGTCAAAGTAATCTGCCACATCTTTAAAACCACCAGCTCTGCTACTTAATCGTCTCCAACTACAACTGGACCTCTACTTTCCACGCAGCAAAACATTTAAACGCGGCCTTGACATCAGTCGGTCCTCACCCCGCGATGAAAAACTGAGGTCAGAGGTCTGGGATGAATTTGGAAATGATGAAACACTCACTGAAATACAATGTTTATTAGCATGCCCACCCACTGTGGACGGAGTCGGTTCAACGGGGCTTTATTTGCATGAAAGTCTCAGTAAACAACATTCCCAAAACACCCTGGTATTATCTGTACAAATATGTAAACAGTGCACAATTGCTGATACTCATTTTGAATCAATGTTAAAATGTGCTTGATTGCTGCAGTGTCACAGCTGGTTTCAGCGTGCTCACGTGAAGTGTAAACGCAAACGCAACATTTCCACGACACCGTCTCTGTCCTGAACTGCTTCCTTCAACATGTGTAGGTGGAGCAAAACTGCAATAAGGGTGAAACACCACCAAAAGACACACAGATTAACAAGTATGAGAATAGCCTCACAGCAGGAACAGAAACCTTCTGACTCTGTGAATCATGTGTTTGCTTACAGAGGAAAACGCCTGCACCAAAGGCAAAAAACAAGCACACTGAAATAATGGTTGATGCTGAACATCATTGCTCGTTCTTCTGCACATTTATCACATTCCAGCTTTCGCTTTTTCTGCATTTTCAAACTGTGTTTAATGAAACACGGTCAAAAAGAGGGAACGAAGGAGGAGATAATCTATAAAAATGGCAGTTTAGAGAAAAACGTGATTCCCATTCAATGATTCTACACTGCAACTTGTGATGCATCTATAATTTCATCTGCCATTAATAGTAACTATGTGGCTTGTTTAACACTTTCAATCATTATTTCAAAATCCATCTTTTTTAATAAGAAGGCGTCAAGGGCACAAGAGTAACAAATAAAAAAAGAAAAGAGGTAATAAATAAAAAATGAAAATATGTTTGGACTAGGGATGCACCGATACCGGTCGGTGCATCCCTAGTCCAAACATATTTTCATTTTTTATTTATTACCTCTTTTCTTTTTTACCGATACCCTGGTATTACCCTGGTATACAACTCCCTGGTATACCCGATACCCGATACCGATACCAGTATCGGGTATCGGCCTCGATACCACATTTAAGTACTGGTACTCGTTAAAAGTCCCCCGATACCACGGTCTGAGACCTGTCTATGTTTGAGCGGCATGTAAGGGGTGAATCACAGGCGCCGAGTGCCCGCCCCCAGGCCTCGAGTGCCCGCCCCCAGGCCCCGAGTGCCCGCCCCCAGGCCTCGAGTGTCCGCCCCCAGGCCCCGAGTGCCCGCCCCCAGGCCCCGGCTGCAGCTCAGAGCGGGGAGAAGGTGAGGCGAGACATATCAGACATATCATTTCAAAGTGAACGAAGACGCGAAAACAAAGGCGGACTGCAAATTGTGCTCAGCGAAATTGTCCAGAGGCTCTAAAGGTAGCGCATTTAACACAAGTAATTTAATCAAGCACCAAAATCCCAACACGACAACGAGTACGAAGAGTTTACCCACGCTTATTTACCCACGCTTATTTACCCACGCTTATTAGCACAGAGGAGCATAGCTGATGCTACAGCAGTGGGACGGAAAATAGTTGGGCATTTTAAACATTCCGCCTTAGCCTACTCCCGCCTCGAGGACATTCAGGGACAGCTCAACCAGCCAATAAAGAGACTGCAGCAGGACGTACAGACGCGCTGGAACAGCACGTATTACATGCTCCAGTCCCTCATTGAGCAAAAGCGAGTGCTGGGCGTGTCCGAGCACGAGCTCCCTGACTATCTCACCGCTCACCAATGGGCTCTTATGGAGACGACTGTTGCCATCCTCGCCCCCTTTGAGGAACTAACTAAAAAAGTGAGCAGCTACGACGCACTAGCCTCTGATGTCATCCCAGCTGTGACTGTGCTAGTGAGACTTCTAAACAGAGAAACAGACGAACGAATTTAAAATTAAATTTTGTTTTTTATAATTATTTATTCTGTAATATGTTGCATACAACATGCTTTTCATTTTAAATAAATGTTCTTAATTCCAAACTAGTCCCTTGTTGTTGTTTTTTTTGTTAAATTATAGGACTAAAGCTGTTACTTGTAAATTTAAATCATGTTTTTATTAAGTACTCGGCATCCGCGAGTACTGAAATGCAAGTACTCGTACTCGTTTCCAAAAAAGTGGTATCGGTGCATCCCTAGTTTGGACCATATTCTTGTTAGACGAGCAAATTAATAACATGGACTTTAAAAAGTTTTCTTTAATTTATTAAGTTTATTTCTCCTTTTTTTGTTACACTTACTGAGAGAGTCAACTTTTAGGGACCGATGGAGGAAACTTTGCCAAAGGGAGCCGAGTCTGAACCTAATGCTGTGATGGAAAACAGACAGAGACAAACATTCACACAGAAAATGAAACACAGAAATTTGTATGCTATGAATATAGTGGCAAGACAATGATAAGCGGAAAAAGAAGCAAGATAGCGTCTTTAAGTTCAAGCGAGAAGACAGGTAGTGAAAGATGGTGAGAAGCACATAAAGGGATGGAGTGGGAGGACGGAGAAGTACAAACAAGAAAGGTAAAATAAATAAAAGAAAGGCTAACTGTACCGATAAGTGTCTCCTGAAGGGAAACTGAGACAAGTTTAAAGGAGAGTTGATGTGACTGGTGGTGCTCGATCTTTACAAGACCAGAGAAAACACTCAACCTTTTCACTGAGCTGGATAAACAAAAGTGTCTTAACATTAATGTCTGGAAAACGTCCTCCCTGTCTGTCATTGACACAAGCTTTTGATGGTCTTCATCAAAAACGTAAAAAGTGCAGGCTCCTTCGCTTTCTGTGGACTCTGTATTGATCCTGAAATAAAATGAAGTTACTTCAGTAATGAAAACTATTTCATACAAGATATTACATTAGCATATTCTGAAACGGTTGTCTGGGACTAAAGCATCATTAGTCAGGATGTCTTACTGGTTTTTGACAGCAACATATTTTAACTAACTATACATCTGACAGAGCTCAATTCCATATTTACGTAACGAAAAAGTTTCATTCCAGCGGTGCCAAGTTTGATATAGTTCCCTTAAGTGTCGCCGCTTTTAGTGTTTTGTTTTGTTTTTCGTTTTTCGGGTGACTTTGGATCACAATCTGTAATCACGACGGTCTGTCTACTTTACTCTCTCTTTCGCTTGCCTCAACCTCTTCTATCTGTGCAGAAATTTACCGCACTCTGGCATGAGAAGTCATGATTGTTTATATTCAAGGAGGCACCATCTTGAACACGCAGGCCTCTGATTGTTTACTATCCTGCTCGTGACATCACGCTTGCTCTCTTCCCCCCTAGCGATGCTCCGTCTCGTCTCTGCACCGTTCCAACCAGATTGGCTGTGGGAGTGTCACAGCCTGGCCCTCTTGTAGTCACAAAGCAATTCCACCAAAGAGGTTCACAGACAAATGAAACTTAATGCCATGTAAGAAACTCGGCAGGCTAGTCTGCACCGTCGGGCGTTGTGTTAGCTAGTGGAGAAACAGTGGTTTGTCTGCACCTTTTGATCTTTATCTACATGAAAATCAAGACGGAGGAAGATCCACAGAGCATTCAGACAGGTCAGAGTTAGACATCAGTATATAAATATATGAATCATATAAATATCACACATACAGCGTGCAGACAAGCCACTTCACTTCATTATTGACGCTAATGAAAGCAACACTTAAGGCAAAACTTTAAAAACTTTCACTCAATGAGGTGCACACAGTGAGCGGTGAGCCCACATTACGGATTCCTTATAGAGCTCACAGCTCTGGTACTCGTGCTTCTGCGCTGGATTAGATATGCGCTCCATATTCTTCTGTTTGGGATCATGGGGGTGAGTTAATGAGGCTCCACCGGGGTTGTTCGTGTGAAAAGCTCCGGCGACAGTGCTGACAATGTCATCTTTTTAAAGGCAAGTCCCATTGTTAATAAGAATCCGATCACTCAATTAGGAAGACGTGCAGACGGGAGATTTACCGGACGAAACACGAGGGAGACGCACAAACACATACAGCAACTTCATGTACTGTTCCATTTGTTTAAAACTAAATGCCCCTTTCACTCTATTAGATGCTACATTAACCCTTTAAGACCTACCATAGAACCAAGTCCGCCAGAGCTTATATTATATTTTTACATGCTGTGGAGCCATTTTTGGGAGCATTTCAAGTTGCTATACATCAATACAACCATTATAGCCCAAATTTTAATAATATGTCTGCATTAAGTGCATAGTAATTACATAAATTGCAAAAAAGTGCAATAAACTACAAAAAAATTGAAAATTGTTTTTGTTTTTTTAACATATATTTCTAGTTAGAGAAATTTAAGAGGCTTATCCCTCAAAACTGTAAATACAAAAAAGTTGCACAAAATAGTTTCCCACCACAGGAAATTTATTTTGAGTGTCTTCATAGTTTTATTTTTGAAATACACCAATTTTTATATACTGCAGGAAAAACGAAAATAAATATTATAGTGCAAATTTGCAAAAAAGCAGCATATGCATCAAAATAAACTATTTCCAGCAGTGCAATATGAGTCCTAAGCATCCCAGAAACCACACAGAAAGTCATAAAGTCAAACATAACTTTTAAAAACACCAGTATAGGCTCATGAGGCCCTGATGGTAAAAAACTACATTTCCGCGGAAATGACGTCACTTCCGGTTTCGGGCAGGTCATGGCGGACATGCGATAGTTCGTGCTGATGGACGTAGGAAGTGTTACAATCAGCTGATCGGATCAGCAAAGCGTGTTTCTGGAATATTATGTTTTTGTTGCTACAAGCGCTTTTTATGCAGTTTTTGCAAAACTATATGTGGAAGGAAACTGTGACCGAGGACAAGCTGATGGCATAAGATGTAAGTACAACTCCTCCGGTTTCATATGCAAAAAAAATGATTGCGCTAGCTCACGTGGTTGCAGATCTACAAGGATTTAAAAGTAGTTGCACAAAACCGGTTTTAAAGGGTTAAAACAGATTAAAATTTTCTGACATGTTTGGGAAGCTTGGTTGTTATTATTACACACCTGCAAATACCATGTAAGGGTAACTGTGAGGGAGAGTGGCCACAATAGTAAAGAAACAAATGGAAGTTTAACATTTAACTAAAGAGTTGTGTTTATATGTTTATATCTGACAAATACAAAATGGCATTCAACATTTCTCTCATGTATTTATAGACTTTATGTCTCGCAATTTTCACTCTAGAAATATAGCTCGACAAAACAAACTTAGTTTGCCATCAAAAGGGAAAACACGCTCGAGCGCTAAAAGCTACTTTGGCTGCTCCCTTGTCACAAGGGTACCGAGAAAATAAAGAAAAAGCTCAATAATGGGGAATACCTAAAAATGTTGATGAGAAGATAAAGGCAAATTGATGGAGAATATATACCTCTTAAGGTCCGTGGAGAATAACAAAGATTAGAACGATAACAAGAAAGATTGACATATCCCAAATTTCCGTTAGCTGAGATTATCCGAGGGAGCGAGCATGAAGAAGAAGAAATAAAATATTTAGATGCATAGGGGATATTTATTTTTCAAGAGACAGCTTTTTGATGAACATTACAGTCTACCTGAAGGCACATAAAAGTTAGCTGGATGTAGACTTGGGAGGCTGTAAGCGGCAGGTATCAAAGAAAGCTAATATTCAGAGGGCTAAAGTTAAAGTGCACCATGATAGCCAGAATGGCTCTCATCTGAGAAGAGAAGATTAAAATCAGTGGGACATCACAGCGAGGCAATATGAAGTGGGAATGAGAGGAAATTTCTCTCTCGCTGACTCACTCTCTTACAAAGATGCACACACATAATATAGTCTCCTACAATAAACCAATTACTTGTCATTAATATTTAAGGGCCTAATTTCCATTCATATGTAATATATTAAAAATGTGCAGGGATGAGCAAAGGAAATGGCTGACCCACAGATATCCGCAGCGAGCTCGCCGCCCCAAACAGAGAGAAATGAACATCGGGGTGTTTTGTGTTTTATTGAGACAAATGTCCCCTGCCTGCACCGGCAATTAATGGCCTTCCTATAAAATGTGGAAAATTGCACAATTTGAAGCGTTTCTTTTCCAAAACAGCCTCGTTTCAAGTAATAATGGACATTTAATCTGGAATGCATGATTGAGTGATTGAAATGTGAGGAACGGTCTTGGGTAATCAAAACAATTCACCCAAAAGGGAAGTATCTCTCCACTCAGACACCGATGACAATTTACAAAATGAGTATGTGGTAAAATGCCAATTGAGATCTTGTTTGTGAGAGACTGGAGCTGTTAAACAATGAGGCTGAGAGCGAGAGTGGGTGTCTTTTCACCAGGCCGGCCCCGGCTCCAGATGGACACCATCATGTCCAAAGAGATGATTTCAGAAGAAAGCGGAGAAAGACGAGATAAGAAAGAAGAAAGAGGGAGATTTCTGGAGAAGAAAAGCACAGGATAAGGACACAGAGAAAGCTGTCTTGGCGAACGGTCCCTCCTCTCAATTAACACAATCGGAAATAAACAGCCGTGTACTCCAGGGAAGCATGGCAAACCATCAAGCTTGACTCCCAAACACTTTGACATAGAAAATATCAAAAGCTAATCATTGCACAAACGCTATCAATTCAAGGCAGACTGTCCCACAGTGGGCTACAATGTCTTCACTTCAGCTTAAACTCATTAGATTAAGGTCCTTATTACATTGTGTGCAGCTGAAAAGGAAGAGCTTCAGCAATAGCCTAGGGATATGTTTTTTGAAAGAGCAACAAGCTTTTTCGAGGTTTTTATCACCGAGACATATTGTTAGTAAATGAATACCGCTTAACGGGATTAAAATAATTTGCGTAGCACTTGTTGCAACATTTGCGACTATGTTTTGTGAGCCAAAACGTCTGTTAAGTATAGTGAAGAAGCCCTACAGGGGCTACTGGTCAGCAACAGTTTTCTTGTCTGAGAGGCTGCCGAGTGTCTGGCGAGGTGGCCAATCATGCGTGAGTGTGTTTGATCCGGTGGCCAGGTCAGCCCTGATGTTAACAGAGTTATTAGGGGACTTATTAGGAAGAGTCAGAGAGCCAGCTAAACCCCCCACTGATTCCATCATTACTGCCGTTGTGGCTGGGCCATTACCGCCCTGCTGCTGGGGCTTTGTAGCAGGGATTGAGAATCAGCTGGTGTGCACACCACATTGGCTCAGTAGGGGAGAGCATGTGTGTGGGGCAGAGCTGTGGGGGTGGAGGTAAAGGAAACATGGGTGTCAAAGTGGGGAAAACTCTTGAAGGATTTGATCTAATTTATTGTTATGAGGGGCAGGATGACTGCGGCCATCACTTTTAGTCAGGTTTAAGCCAAGTTCAGGGTTGACCTTTACACTGAAACTTCAGGTTGGTCCGGTGAAAACATGTGTGCCTTAGATAGAACCCTTAACACCGCTTTTTCTTTGTGTGTGTTTGATTTTGTTTCCTTTTTAAATTTACAAATAACAACATCGTTTTACAAAGCTCTGCGATAGATTGTCGACCTGATCAGGGTGTGCGCCGCCTGTCACTCTATGATAGCTCGGATAGGCTTTATATATATTCCTCTCTGCAACTTATATATGACACATGAGGAATATACAGTCCATGTTGGGATTTCAGTTGTTGTTGAGTAATCTCCTTTCTTTCTCTGTGTTGTTTCTGCTGAGAAGCCTCCCAGACATCACCATTACAAACTGGCACATGCCCTTTGTCCATCACCAATTGATGAGGGCAATGGAGGAAACATTTTGGAATAAAGGGGGTGTGAAGTTTGCCAACATCAATCTTGCTTCAAATTGAACCGCAAAGTTCCAGCTGAATGAATTGCCTTTCAAATGCAGGAGGCCATGGCTACACGCATTCAATCCCAGAGTGAATCTGTTTTGATCCCAAGAGCCGTACAAAGGCGCAACACACTGATTGATAAAGCAAACTGAGGGGAGATGAGAGTAAAAGAAAAAAAGAGAGCCAAGTCAATGGGGGAGAGTGTAAAGGGGAAAAGCCGATACAGCCAAGTGAAGGCAGAGAAGACTGAATAAGACAAAAGACAAACAGCAAAAGGGTGAAAAACTATCTGAATGTAAAATAAGATGATTCTACAATTGAGTCCAAGTTGTTCTACAGAGACCAAGTGGTTTTAATAGAACACGAGATTTCTATGATAACACATTTGTTCAGCTCTTTGTGGGGGTGGAAACAATTGTCTGATCACAAACTGCAAAATGGTGTCAAAGGTGACGACTATGGCGCGACATCAGTGTCCACAGTTGTAACACATTTTCAACTTGCTGCATTTTTCCAAGAGTAAAACAGAATAAAGCACAGCGAGGCTGAAACAATCGGCTTGAATGCTCTTCCCTTTACAGAAGCCACAGAAGCGTATTCCACTCACAGCAAAAATATAAATTAACACCAAGTCGTTCAATAAATAAACTTTGGATAAAACAGCTGGATTGTGTTGCTGTACAGCCTTAAACCATTACATCTGTGTACATTTGTTTGACGATGGAAAGTTTTCTTTCTTTTTCTTTTTTTCTTGGAGGGGGCATGATTCATTTGAAGGTCTTTTTCTCTATTTATGCTGTATTTATTCTTTGTAACCATACAAAGTTACTAGAGGTGGGAATCACCTTGTTGTGTTCATCACCTTGTCTTGGTGTTGCCCTTCATATATGGAAATAGTGCCAATGTCACAGTTAACATTTTTAATAAAAGCATTTTCGATTAGCCAAGAGGTTTGAGGCAGTCGCTCTTGGTTCACGATTTGTTACTTTTCTTTTGATTTGAATGCAATTATTTCCACATACATGTGAATGATAATAAAAAATAACCCTGTTTACATCTATGTGTGCTATACTCTCACTAACATGTTTATTAGGCAATATAAAGATAATTAGTGTGTATATGATGTAGCCAGACATCCCACGATACGATATTATCACAATACTTAACGCACGATACGATATTATTGCAATTTTTTAAAATATTTTGCGATATTCAGATTCTGTACATAAAGGTAAACTTTATCAATATTCATTTTCTCTAATATCAAAGTCTCACACTCAGTCTTTCTCTCATTTCAGTTTGATTGTTGACAAACTGAACGGTTTGTATTACAGTCTAGTCCAACTTAACTGAACAACCATCTGGTACAATTATAGCTATTCTGAACTATGCAGTTTATGAAAACTATGCAGCCCCTTCAGCAACTGAAGAATTTGAAAGTAAATTAAAACAAAATATAATTTTACAGTAAATAAAAAAGTTTTAAACTAATTTAAAATAAAACATGTCTTAAATTAAAATAAGTAAACTGTCATGTTTATTGCTGCCATAAAACAAGTTAAACACATTTGGACAGTGAAGGAATGTCAGGATTCTTGCTCAGAAAAAGGATCAACATGCTCTGAAGTCAGAGCACAAAAACCTTTTTGTAACAAAATATCGATTTCTGCTGTCCCTGTGTCCATACATTATTAGCAAACAAAATATCACCATACTACAAAGTATCGATTTTTTCCCCACCCCTAAAAGTTACTGAAACTTGTAACCACAACAATGCATCACTGGAGAGCACTGATTTAACAAGTGCTGTATATTTACATATATATTTTGGCTGCTGTTAGATTCCCTCATGTTGGATTTTTACACCGTATGCCTTTCAGGATGCAGCCCCGACCGGCATTATTCAAAACATTACAATAACTACCTAAAATCCTTCTTTTGCATAACTACATCCTGGTTTAATCTTGACCACATCCATTTAATGGGCTGGTTATTATTATATTTTCAATATGTGCAATACAACTTTTTTATGTTTTTCAACATCCAAAGGTGGAAAAAGAAATGTTAAGTATGACTTAGTCAGCTAAGACCCAGAGTAGTGACTTATGTTTTAAGTTTTCAATCAAGTTGAAAAAACATATTATAATAAATGACAAAGAAAAAATAGCCACTTTAAAAGACTGAAGCCAGGCTTGAAATCCCTCCTGATTATCATTTCCTTTTCTTGGTAAAACTCATTAAACAGTAAGACTCATAAAAGCAGCAGGGGAGATGACAGTCTAGCATTCTCAGTTGTTTTAGAGGCCTCTGAGCGCAATAAGCATCTGAAAATTGGGGGCTGTTAAAGTGATTCTTTTTTTTTCTTTTACTGCCAAAGTGTTGTTCTTCAACAATGCAAGTAACAAGCAAGAATCCCAAGAAACGTGGAGATAACAGAAGCCTTTTTTGCACCATTTTCTGAGGGCAGCTCTGCAGGGAAGGCATTTACACCTGCTTGCCTCATCTTTCACGATACACTAGGCCCCCAAAGTGTGCTTTACTTATAAATATCCACATCTTGTGGCAAAGATGGAGGGACCACAAAAAAGCAAAGAAAAAACAACAAGTGTGTGTGTGTGTGTGTGTTATTTAAAACAAAAAAAAATAGGGATTGTCTGGGCAATATCCCAGACAAATGAAGTCGGTTTTCACTAGTGACTTGTTTGTCAAATCAGCACAAAGGATTTATGGTCCGTAGCTACAATGAGAGGTTACACGGAGAGCACAAGACCTCAGAAATTAATCTTTCTAGTGCTGGTCACGACACCTGAAACCCCCAAAACTCCTTTAAACTTCACCATTCTCAGTTAAACAACTGGACTTGAGATAGACGAAAACTTTACACCAATATAGGTCAAATTTATTCTTTTTTAAGATAAAATATTTCACTTTTAAGCACGCTTATCCTCAGATTGAACTGAATGAAACATGAAACCTGGAGAAGAGGAAAACAAATGAACTACTATCTCATTTTAGTAAAATCCTATCTAGCACCTTTTCTGCAATACGATCTACATCAAAGCCCTTCGCATTGACTTTCAACTTCACTGTAGGGGAGGGAGGGGGGGTGGAAGATATACAACATTAAACAGCATTTTTCATTCATGAGCAAATCATGTTCTGTTTCAACAATAGAGGAAAAAGAGCTGATTCAGTGAAGCCGCTGCAGGGGTAATTGATAGGGATCCAGCAAAGGTAACTCCCGGGGGAAATGCTGGATCATGAATTCCTACCCTGCCAGCGGGAACAAGGACTATCTATAGACGTTTTTTTTAATCCCCAGTGGGCGAGAAAGTGGCTTTAATAAAGAATTTAAAAGGACATTTAAAGCTGAATTAAAGCCATGTGTCTGTGAAACTAAAAAAAGGTTAAGTTATAATTTATTATAAGAATCAATGGGAAAAAAATTTACTGCACTCTCCAAGCATAGCGCTGATTTACACTTAATATGAACTCTTCCTTCCTCAATAACAACTCATTAATCTAATAAAGGAAAAAGTAAATAACTGTTAACTGCAGAAAAAAAAGGGTTTCACTTCAATTACTTGAACAGCGTTAAAGAGTACATGTTAAACTTATAGTGCCTGCCAGATATCCCTTTGTGAAAGATGAGAAGGGAGTGGCATGACTGCTAGGCCTATCCCTGTCACTTCATTAAGCTTTGCAATAACTGTTCTTTGCAGCCCACATTCTCCTTCCATCTGTATTATGCTGGTAAATCACCTTGCGGCAGCCAAGGGGAAATTGCTATTTATTTCACAGCACAAAAAAGAGACGACTCTCGTTTGTAGACCTGGAGGCTACGAGAAAGACAGAGCAAGAAGCTGCTGCCAGGCTGACTAGAGTCCAAACAGATGGTGGGTATAAGAGAAAAGTTGGAGGATTCTGTATAGTTATGTCCACACATGCTGACAGAGCTCCGATTTGACTGTTCTGCGCTTGACAGGACTCTGACTTCTCCCCTCCCACTGTTGCTCGAATTAGAGGGGTGTGCTGCACACACATAAATACACAAACACACATGCACACACTCGCTGTCAAAGAAGTGGAAAACACTCAAATTGTCATGGGAGGAATACATCAAGTGCCTTCACACACATATACACACACATATTCTTCCATATAAAAACAAACTCGCGCCGCACTGCTTGTGTTGTTCCTCAGCAAGTTAGGTAGCCTGGTTGTGTATCCGAGAAACAAACTGGCCGGGACAAGTAAATTCCCAGAGCTTCTTTCACCAAAGCCTTCACGTCTTCCCTGATGGAAGATTGGTCTACTGGACTGGAAAAGGCAAGAACCAAACCAAGCATGGCTGCTCTTGATTCACACATATATGTACAAGCTCGAGTTTGTGCGCGTCCACACACACACAAATAAAAACCACTGATCTGAAACTACTCAGTGGGTACAAACAACAAATACAAAAAGGAGCTACTTGGCATTTTAACTTCCTCATAGACACATAAACACAGTGAAACACAAGCATTGGTATTCATAACTGGCATAGAGATTTGAACTGAGACCAAACAGAAACAGCGGTGGTGTCGAGACAATTACGTTTTAAGTGAGAAAAGACGCTAAAGGAAGCATATGTCTGTTGATTAATTAAGGATGGGGTGGGGAAAGATGACGCCTCCTTACCTTTGCTCTGTGAGGAGAAGCAGAGGGAAAGCTGAGCAAATAGGTCAGGATTCTCAAACTTCTCTTCTTTGACTTTGATCCAGAAGCAATTCTCTGCCATTTCCTGAGGCACTATCTGCAATGACACAAGGATTCCATTATCACCACAATCAGAAACCGTCATTCCACCAAGCTGCCACTCAAAAGTTCTTCTCACTGGAGATGGAGTTTGTGAGTGTTTTTGCCGCGTGCGGCCACACACATGCCCTTGAGTGGCATCTTTAGCATCTAAAGAGTGACAAACAAGACAAACAAGAAATAACCAAACAGCAACAGGAGAATGTGAGGGATACATTCATTTTTGTATATGACGAGAAACCGCATGAACTTAGCCATGCTAAGTGAACGGACACAAAAACCAACATCGTAGGAATCACAAGGCGTGTAAAGGAAGATCAAGACATGAACACATCTAATTACTGTAGTAGTGTATCATCAATATCTATACCATTTGCCTACTTCCGCTGCACACTGTATTAAGTGCTATAATGAGACCTCCTGAAAGGACCACTTCTGTGGCTTTTTGTCAAACACTTGAATTTGCACTTGACCCAGTGCAAAGCTGCCAATAACCATCTTCGAAAACACAGTCATTTCACACTGAAAGACGTCTAAGTAAAACACTCATGCAACACAGACCAATCTCCATCTAGCTCTGGTCCATTACTCCCAATGCCGTATAGTAACAGTAATAAGTATAACAGTGTTGCAGAGTCAATCATGAGCTTGTTTTGGTGTCCAGGATAGATAACCTCTGTGCTCTTATTTGCTTCTATTCGACCCACATATACAAACATAACACACATGTGCCTAAAATAGGTTTGTTTGGTTGTTTTAATTGCCTATGCGTATAACAGTTGTTTCACAAGAATTACAAATTATTGTAGCAAGAAAAAGAATTTTACCGAAATAAATATGTAAATATTAAAAATGACTTAATGTTAGCTTTCCAAGTGTTTAGAATGTGGAAGTAATTTATAGTTTGCACAATTGTTAATTGTAATTGTTAAAGTGGCTTTGTTTAAAGTGTATTGCACACCGCTATATACTGCCCCCTTGTGGTCATCCTACAAACAATGTCGCATGCAGAAGCTGCATGTTGCATATAATGATGCGATGAGAATCCTTTGCAGGATACCTAGAAGTGGTAGTGCCAGCCAGATGTTTGTAGCTGTGGGTGTTTGGACTTTTAAAGCACTTTTAAGAAAGTTAATGTTCAATTTTAGAGAACAACTGGATGGTTCGAGTAACAGTATAATTTTAGTTGTGGTTCCCGTTACTCATCCAGTCTGAGAAAGCACTGGTTAAAGTGTTTGTGTATTTATTGATTTATTTTAAGTAATTGTGTTTTATGTATATTATGGTTTTATATTTTTACAAATGCAATATATACTTATTTATATACGGACATGAAGTCTGCCAATAAAGATTGAATTGAATTGAATTGAATTGCGTGTGACCAATGGGGTGATAAACAGCATAGTAGCAATTTCAGGGTTGGCATTTGACTGTCCACAACATGAGAAGCAGAAAAACAGACAGGGATCTCATGAATTTTATCAAAGGGTGGCTATGACTTTTGTGTGACAGTCATTGACACGGCCCTTTGGAACTCGGTGCTATTAATAAAAAGGAAGTACTAATCAAAGCACATCGAAATTCCAGAAGTGACTACTTTAATTACAACTATATTAAAGGTTAGGACATGTATATCTGCCAATATACAGTATGCAGAGTGTGAGTCTGTGAAGTCACAGATTTCAGGCTGCACTCTTTTTTCTTGTTTTTTTAAACCGACAGAAATAAAAGCAACAGAAAAATACTTAACCAAATACCTAACAAACTAAAAGGTTTCGTCTACATGAAAGTACCACAACAAAACAGCTTATGCTTTAGAATTTTTTCTGCTCCTACTTTGTGCTATTAAGTCAAGGTAATGACATGAAACAATCTAACCACAGTCCATCTCTCTTTTAAGTGAGGTCCTGAATTGCAGGTAAACAAAGCACCAAAGACAGTATAAAAGCTTGTGAATTAGTCACATATTTTTTCAAGACCAAATACAAGAGTATTTTGCGGTAAATTGCATAAAATGTTTTTATATATACAGAATATATAAATAAATAAATAAAGTGTTACCATTTTAAATTGGCTTAAAAGAAAACTGAATGAATCTGAACTTATTTTCTCATTTTCCTGATATTTTGTTTAACATTTGGCCTGAAAGTGAATATTGGCTTTAGCCTATTGGACCTGAGCAGAGCGAAACACAAATTACATCTTTATGCTTGTGAGAAAGCACTTACTGCAATTTAATGATTTAATTTTGAGCCTAAATATGAGCTAACTCAATGTGGTCTGTACAACTCATCCATTGAATCTCCAGCTTATCGTGGTGAAGGTGTTTGTGTGTCGAAGTGATGCCAGGAGCTGTGTTATTGGGGGCTTATGCTGGTTGTGTAGCCCAAGACAAACTGGTCAAACCTGTAGCTACTGAAACTAGCTCTTAAAACTTCCATCATCTCTCTGGTAGGAAAGGAGCCTGAACTAATGAGTGATGTTGAGCAATACCAGGTAGATATAGTAGGTATCATCTCAACACATGGCTTAAGGTCTAGAACCAGACTCCTTGAGAGAGCTTGAAACCATAATCACCATCAGTAACCGAGGAGGGAAAGTGATGCTCTACTCATACTGTGTACAGTGAGGGTGGGACGCCACTGACTTCAACCAAGGATGTAATCTGGAGTTAGAAAGAATCTTCATAGAGAAGCAATAAGTGGATGACTTGTCCATCACTGGAAGTGAGATCACTGACAGTTCAATAACTCCTAGATGACAGGTCCATTGGGATGGATGAAACTCGCCCCGACTATGTTATGGCTCTTGATGTTGTGGGATTCTCTTGTTTAATGTGCCTCTGTAGGGTCACATGGAAATGTGGGCTACTGGAGAGACGAGTCTGTTAGTCGAATCTCATGGAAACGAACAATGAGTACTGGAACGCTGGACCAGGTCGTTATCCTATTTTGGACATTCAAGGCTACGTGGGAGTTTGCCGAACAAGTCTGTAAGTGCTTTGTGGACTTGCTCTATTCCTTAGGGCAGTGGTAATAATGACCTGTGTAATAATATTCAACATTGCTATCAATACATTTTTCAAAAAATGTCTCTCTGTGCAAAATGGGTTTAAAAACATAAACAGCTGTGGGATCGTGGCAGGATCAGCCTGATGTTATTTGTATCCCGCTGTAACTTTACTGTATAAAGAGCAAACATCTCCAACATGTCAGGAGTAGTTAGTCGTTACAACAAGTGTTTGTAAAGTAAAAATCAAGAATGTGGGATCCTGTTTGTCTGTGATTTAAACAGCCCAGCGCTGCTCCCGACAAAGGGGAAACCAATCCTGCAGGGAGACCTACCTCTGCACCTGTGCAGGTAAACCAAAGGGCAGATTTGCTTCACCATATTTTATAGTCTTTGGCTTAGAATGAAGTTGGTTTGGAAACATATTCAGTGATGCTTCATCTCTTGCTTTGCGTTTCTGTGGGCACCCGTGCTAGCAGTGTCCAAGCGTTTTGTTTTTTCCCCCCTTTTCATACCGCGCCCCCCACACTTTGGGAAGGTCTGCCTTAGAGGAACCTGTGTGGACTGGTTCAGGATACTGGTCCTCTATCCAGTCCCTGTGCAGCAGTAGTAAGAGCTGTACAGGACTTTGACTCGAATAAGTAAACGAAGATGGATGGATGGTAGCTGTTACATTTTCTTAAAACTATAAGAGTCATGAGTACGATACTTTTGTTGGACATGTATCGTCTTATAGAGGGAAGGTTTGAAATGATGAAAAAATGTCCTTCCCCTTTCTTTTTTATACAACCAAATCATTCCTAGTGCTCCTCTACTTCTGCCTGCTGCACACAGCAAAGACAGACGACTCATGTCCCACTTAATCGACACAAGAGACACAGATTGTTTTTCCTCAGGTGGTTATGAATTTCATTTGCATCACAAACCTACATTTCCTGTGGAGGCAAGGTTAATGCTCCTGCACATTAACCTGTTTCTGTACACTTCAGAGACAACGGTCATTTGTGCTACACTGCATGCACACAAGTCATATAACACAACTGAACCACGTAGAAATTCCACAGGAAAATGACTAATCACATTTAAAATATCAAGGCAAAAACAAACACACAGGAATGCCTTCTATTAAGAAACAAACTGCTGTTTCCCCGACTGTTTACACAATGGGTATGACATCCCATTATTATTAATCTTTCTTACCGTTCAGGAACCTCCTACACACAGTCAAACATTAGCATATTTGCCATTTTAAAGAATTCTCAAGGTGACCAATAATTCAAACCCAGAACACCACCTCAGTGCTTTTTAGTGCAGTGCAATCACTGTTGGCTTGCATTTTCACATTGTCGCTTTATGCCTTTGGTGGCGTGTGGTTGGATAAATAATTGGGATAAGACAGAAAAAGTGCATGACCTGTTTAAGCACTGTAAAATAATAAGCACATGAATAGATACTGTCGACAGCCTTCATAATTATTTTTTAAGTGGCTTGATTCTACAAAATCATTGCACTTCTAGCATTATGTGAAGTAAACTAGTCTGTTTGCAGTCAGTAATTTCAGAATAAAACACAAGGTCACATAAGCATCAGTAAAGAACCATTAAAATAATCCTGAGAACTCCTGGGGCAATGGATAAATTATCTATGGCAAAATACAATGCAAGTGCGAGAGAATGTCCTATTGAAATTATATTCAAATGTGATGGAAAATTACACAACAAAGTCTCCATTCAATTATGCTAAGAATGTGCAAATCCAAGGACATTTGAGGAGTGAAAACTGTTTACTGTTAAATCCTTTGAAATGGGTGCTGAGTATGGAGCACTTTGGCCTTTGGCTGAACGAATGTTTGACTAGATTAGAAACAGATTTAAATAGAGGTTTCTTTTAGTTTGAACCTTCAACTTTACACTTTATCACTCTGCAAACCTACCTACAAAATATACAATCAATCAGCTTCTAATGCCAGTCCAAATTGTTTGAAAAAAGGCTTGTAAATAATATGCAAATTATGTAATGGAAAAACAAAAATGGAAGTGTAACATTGCATCTGTACATTCTTAACCCTTTAAGACCTACCATAGAACCAAGTCCGCCAGAGCTTATATTATATGTTTACATGCTGTGGAGCCATTTTTGGGAGCATTTCAAGTTGCTATACATCAATACAACCATTACAGCCTACATTTTAATAATATGTCTGCATTAAGTGCATAGTAATTACATAAATTGCAAAAAAGTGCAATAAACTACAAAAAATTGAAAATCGTTTTTGTTTTTTTAACATATATTTCTAGTTAGAGAAATTTAAGAGGCTTATCCCTCAAAACTGTAAATACAAAAAAGTTGCACAAAATAGTTTCCCACCACAGGAAATTTATTTTGAGTGTCTTCATAGTTTTATTTTTGAAATACACCAATTTTTATACACTGCAGGAAAAACGAAAATAAATATTATAATGCAAATTTGCAAAAAAGCAGCATATGCATCAAAATAAACTATTTCCAGCAGTGCAATATGAGTCCTAAGCATCCCAGAAACCACACAGAAAGTCATAAAGTCAAACATAACTTTTAAAAACACCAGTATAGGCTCATTGAGGCCCTGATGGTAAAAAAACTACATTTCCGCGAAAATGAAAACTTCCGGTTTCGGGCAGGTCATGGCGGACATGCGAAAATTCGCGCTGACGTCTAATCCAATGTAGGAAGTGTTATGAACAGCTGATCGGATCGGCAAAGCATGTTTCTGGAATATTATGTTTTTGTTGCTGCAAGTGCTTTTTATGCAGTTTTTGCAAAGTTATATGTGGAAGGAAACTGTGACCGAGGACAAGCTGATGGCATAAGATGTAAGTACAACTCCTCCGGTTTCATATGCAAAAAAAATTATTGCGCTAGCTTACGTGGTTGCAGAGCTACCGGGATTTAAAAGTAGTTACGCAGAACAGAGCGTGCCCGCTCTGACCGGTTTTAAAGGGTTAAGTAACTAATACTATAAGTGAACATCTACTGCAGCCAATGACTGCTCAGACTGATACCTTGGTCCAGTTGACCCTCTTCATGACCGTTTCAGGCTTGTAGGTCTTCTTGGGCTCCAGTCCATAAGGCAGCTTAACAACAGGAAATCCAGGAGGTGGTGGAGGTCCTGGTGGGCCTCCAAACGGGGGTGGAGGCCCAAAACCAGGTGGTGGCGGGGGAGGGGGTGGTCCACCACCTGGCGGAGGAGGAGGAGGTGGTGGCGGAATGCCAGCATGGCCAGGGAGAGGTGGAGGAGGTGGAGGAGGTGGAGGAACACCACCAGGTGGGGGAGGAGGAGGTGGAGGTGGTGGTGGAACTCCAGCACCTCCTGGAAGTGGTGGAGGTGGTGCTCCAGTTGCAGTAAGGCCTGTAGCAATCTGCAAATACAGAACACAGATGTCAACAATGGCCCACATGTGCATTTAAACTCGCTTTGATCTGATTGAAACTGATGTTCTTAATACAAAAAAGCTACAAGGACAGTGAAGAGGTCTCCGTGTCCTCTGTGTGCAAACCACTAATCTTGCTTTTACTGATTACCTGCTCTACAAACTCAGCCACATCTACCTCCTTTAATGGAAAGCATCTGTTTTATATCCTTGAAACTTGCCGCTAGCTTTGACTGTGGGCAAACATCACGGTGTTAGTGTGAACAGTCAACCACTGTAGTGTTAAAAGTCAAGTGGGAGCAAATTCACTAGACATATAAAGGTCTCATATTTACGCATTCTGTGAATTTTCTTATGTCTAACTGGCATATCTCTGGAAATTAGCGAAGTTAACTTTTGCTATCAGCATATGTCATTCATTCAAAGCATTTTCAGGCTCCTTTCATGATGTCTACATTTCTACATTGTTATGTTTCAGCCTAATTTTATAATGGATTCAGGTAATTTTTCTCTCATCAATCAATACTAGACAATAGTTCAGCAACAAAGTAACAACAGTTGTTTTTTACAGATTATGTTTCAATCAAATATATAAATATTCCATTTGCAGATTCTTCTGGTGGCAGAAATAAGAACCTTAAGTCTTTTAGCTTTTCTCTGTGGCAATAATGCTCAGGTATGATAGGGGGTGTCAAAGCACAGCAATGTTCATGTCTCTCTAGAGTTGCACTATTATAGTTAAATGCAGCTATAGTTACATTTGTGTTTAGCTTTAGCGGAGCATTTGCTTCTCATTTTGTGATAATTATTCAGGTAGTGGCAAACTTCCAGTGGACTGTCATGTGCCTTTTAGCATCCATCTGGCCACTCTTCCATAAATGCCTGATTGGTGGAGTGCTGTACCAGTGATTGCCCTGTAAAAGATGTTGGGGAGCAGAATGTCTCCAAAAGATGGATCTCAACAGCAACCACTAAGTTCTAAGTTCATGTCTAACAACAACAATTTATCCACGATTAATCAGCTTGGCTGGGCTGTCAGACCTAGAAAGACTGTGTTGGTGGTTCATTCATTTGAGAATGACGGTAGCTAGTAGCTGCCATGTTCTTAGACAGTTTTACTACCACACAAACTTCTTGCATCGTTATACCTTTCTGTGCATAGTCACGAACCCTATATCCTTTATGCCTTGGTTTTCAGTCTGTGACCATTATCTATGAGGCCTTATACAGAAAGATTCCAGGTGCTCTTATTTTGAAAGCTCACTTGCTGCTAACCAGCTAGTCCCAGTCCTTCCCAACTCCCTATTAGCCAGTTGACAAAGTTGCAGTAGTAGCAGTCTTCAATACCACTTCCTCCCCAAAATGTCTCGTCTTATATTTGGATGTACTCCAACTAAACTGTCTTGGACTGCTACTGATGATCTACTGCAAGATAAAGGGTACTCCAGAAGGAACCTGCTGCATGTGGATAACTGAGCTGACAAGGACTGAAGTGCAGAGGGAGGCCTTGTGTGTTTGGAAAACCGTCCTCTCATTGGAGATAATTAATAATAAAGTTTATATTTGTAAATTGTACGTTTTTATTCCAGCCTAATAAATCAACAAAACACCAAAAATCTGTAATTGCTTGATATATACCAAAAATAAATCATGCAAATACAGTAAGTACACCCTAGCTCTGACAGGGTTTGATTTTCAGAGCTGATTACATGTCTGCTCTCACCAAATAGGATTTCCACTTGCACTTTTCATTTCTAAAACCAATTCCGTACTATTTAAATTTTCCCTACTCACTTGATTGTGTGCTTAAAATGCAATTGGCTTCATATTTAAAGACATTACATATTGTTTCATTACATAATAGCATTGGCGGATTGTTTATTAGAGACGGAATTAAAAAGGTGTTCTGCCTGGAGTTTTTTTTGGTTTTTTTTACACAGATTGCCCAGAGCCTCTCAGTAAAATCTACATCCAATGATTACATGTCTGTCAATCTCAAACCCTCTGTGGCCCGTTTTCTCTTTTAAGATTAATATGAGAGAATGGAAGCAAATTAGCTGCTAAATTAGAGTGCCGTTGTTTCCATACTGAGGGGCCCTCCGAGTATCTATCTCTCTATCCACCTCCCTGTTCTAGCCTGTAATAATAAGCCCAGTGTTCCATGGAACTCTTGGGATCCCATACCACTGCCGCCGGCATATTCTTCCTCGGGTATCAAAATAAACACTCTCAAAACGTTGTACAGCGAATAAATGCTTGTACGTCTTTTACCTTAAAGGAAATAAGGTAATTCTTGTGTTGCAATTATCAAGGTCACACATGATTTGCATGCAGTGGATACAAAATATACAAACCCAAAGTATATATATATGAACTAGCAAATATAGGTCTATGTTATATGTGCAAAAACCATGAATACTTACTAAAATACAATTTAAATTCACTTTTACTTCAGATCTAATATGTGTGGCAGCATATTTTATTAAAATATATTGTGCTGGCAAGTGATCCTTTTTTTATTGATGTTACTCTACCAGAGCCCATCTGGAGCTCTGTGTAAAGTAGACAACCAATCTAATACAAAATCTAACCCACCCAAATGGATTCATACTCTTCTGAACTCAAAGGGGAGGTCAGCGTGACAGGTAATTAACTCTGAATGCTATGTGATTAAATCTTTGCCCAATCTCATCTCTGATAAAGAAATTCAATCACAAGTGTTTACTTATGAAAATTACATTAAACAAGCAATGTGTGCGGCTGAAAGCAGCTATAGAGATTCTCAACGTTCAGTTGATATATTCTCTCGCTCTTCCACACATGCAGTTTACAGAGCACATTATTTGTTGCTGATTAGTAAAGTCAAGAGGCAATACAGTACATAATTCACTTATATCTAAAAAAAAAAAGAAAAAGTATTTTTGTGAACTTTTTTTGTGAAGTTCACAAAAGTTCTATGCAATATGTGCTATATGATACAAAGGGCAAGCATGCTGAGAGAAAATATGAGACAAAAGATCAGTCCAACAATCCAAAAACAGATTTAAAGCACCACAAATCAATGACGTTAAAACGCACTTGGATTTGTCGGTGATTAAATGTGAGATTACGTCAAGGGCCACACATGCAACGGGGACACCCACCTTGGCTTCAGATTCCCGGATGAGTCTCTGAGCCTCTTTGAGCTTGTCATTTTCAATAGTTAACTGTGCAGATACAACACACACGCACATACACACACCACAGATACACATCATGGGAACACATACATTACAAGAGGCACAGAGGGCAACAAAGAGGCACAAATGGGGTGGGTTAGATTGACAGGGAACAGGAAGACTAGTACAATAGAGCAGGTACAGTACTCACACCAAACACAATCGAGCCAGAAAAACAACAAGGACGTCCTTCACACAGTTAATGACAATGGCAGTACAGTGTTATATTCCCATTTTGTCTGAACAAGCTATTTGATGTGCAAAAGGCAAAGTAGAGTGTACTGTACTTTTACACTGAAAACAACATCTAATCTTTCTTCAAAAGAACGCCGGCGCGGAGCAATGATTGCATGAAAGGAACAAGGCGCAGCATCACTGACAGTTGGTGTACCTTCAAAAACCTAATTCTATTTCAATTTTTTCTCATTCTGGCATCAAAAAATAGATTTCAACCCAGAACTCTTAGATGTGTGATGGGCATTGATTCTACTGTGCAGCCTTTGTTTTAGAAATGTACCGATTTTGCTTTGATATTTTACTCCGGGCAACTTTGCCAAAAGAAAGAAGATAGGAATATATTCCAAAGTAGCAACAATTTTGTGTTTTTATGGAGTTATTCCCACAGAACATTCCTTACTATGAACTGTAGAAAATTAAATATTGAAAGTGTGTAATGGAAGAGAAGATGGAAACTTTTCAGCTGCGTGTCTTAAGAAGAGTTTTTTTATTTTGAAAGAATTTTGTATAATGGTAGTGAAGTGCAATATTCAAAGCAAAGAGAAATGCTACTTTATAGTTCAACCTCAGGGATTAAAAGTTCAAAGCTATGAGATATATAAGTTTTAAAGAGCAAGATTTTCAGCAGGTATCATTTCCCCTGCTTTCTGAGAAAACCAGATAGTTAGAATAAAAGCATGTGTAATAGGGCTGCCACAAACGATTATTTTGATAGTCGACTAGTCACCGATTATTTTTGTGATTAGTCGACTAATCAGATCATCATCCATTGAACGTAAAATGTACAGCTTATTGCACCAGCAGCATCTGCTCTTATATAACTATCACTAGCTTACAGCTTTAAGTGTTTAAGGTATGTGCTAACTAAAAATAAAGACAAGATGATAGTTTTTTTTAATGACATTTGCAGATTGTTTCGGTGAAGTTTAATAAACTCCTTGCTATCTAAAATATAACAGGACACCGGAGTATATTCTTGAGCATCTCACACTTCTGATAATCAGCTGTCTGCTTGACCTTTATTCAGCTGTGTAAAAACTATAACTTTAATCTCAGCCAAACCGATTTACTCAGGAACAAATAAAATACTAAAAAAAAGCCAAACAATAACATTTTTAAGTTATCTAAGTGACTTATATATCATGTTTAACCTGAGTAGCGAAAGACGGCGGTGGGTTTGAAAACGATTTGTGTTCTCAAGGCTCTAGTGAGCCTAGCCCCCGGCTAGCTATCGAGCTAGTGGGTAACAGACGTCTCCGAAAACGTCGGAGCGCTTTTGAAAATATGTGGTGTCTTGATAAACTGAGCAGATATTTGAGGTTTACACAGCTACATTCTCGCCTGAAAATATGTTAAACGTTTATTTTGTGACCCAGAAAGAATAATAAGAGTAATATTAAAACTAACTAGCTTCCGCCATTGTTGGAAACTGAGCTGGGCTGCGCTATGAATTCTGGGACGCTACTTCTTCTTCTTCGCGGTTTAACGGCAGCTGGCATCCTTGTACATGCAGTGCTGCCATCTTCTGTTTCAGTCCGTTATTACACTTTTAAATCCTACTACTTATTCCTGCGTCTTTTGTGATCTTACAAAGCTTCAAACGACGCGTCGACTATTAAATCAGTTGTCGACGATTTTGATAGTCGATGTAATCATGACTAGTCGACTAATCGTGGCAGCCCTAATGTGTAAGAATGTAATGATGTGAGACAGATGTGAATACTGAATTTAACCGTGTATGCTTGGGTAAACGCAAAGGCACACATATTTACTACACTGAAACTTCTGCAGGCATTATCAGTTTAGAAGAATTCTTTAATCAGTCAAGGTAGACAGCAGTTTGGCAGTAAAAGGCAGAGAAAGTAGTCTACTACACCTCCAGTTGCTCTCGGGGCCATGCTGGGTCAGCTACAAGATCCCCAGGTTGTTAAAACCTATTAATGGGACGGCACTGAGTTTTCCAGTCTACCACTGCAGTGCTACATTATTCATCAAATCTGGAGCCAATTCAGTGAATATCTTCCCTTTTGCCTCGAATGGATCCATGCTAAGGTTTGGGGAAAAGGTGGATGCATTGCACTTTGTTGTGATTTCGAAGTCCTTCTCCTAATGTTTACAAGAAGAATTTCCACTCAACTCAATTGGGAGATAATCACACAGACACATCAAACAGGCTGCTTGTTACAATGCCAAAGTTTCTGAAGAAACACTCTCATTAAATGTGCCGGTTCACAAACAAGGTGAAGAGAAGCAACTCAGGCATGCGTGAGTTTTAATATCTGACAAGAATTCAGTGTAGGAGATGAAAGGTTAGCGTTAGCTCCCACTTCATTCATATTCAGTAAAACGGCAGTAATCGCACAGCTGCTTTGATGGGCAAGCTGAATGCGTGTCCTCACACCGATTTAAAGGCTCTGCGCACTCACAGTTAATGACTTTTCTACGGCACTAGTATCGTGTCAAACACGGAAAAGGAAAAAACATTCTTACAGACCGGTCTTCCTCAAGTAACAGAATCTCATCTGTCTGAGAGGATTACATTGTTGTTTGACTTCTTACTACAGACCCAGTATTTTTTGTAATTTTCTGAAAAAACGTATAGCAAGTGCAGTCTTTCTTTTACAAATACGATACAATATATAGTGTAGTTACGTTAGGCTGAATTGGGAGTGTACAGCAACACTCTGGCAATTTCTGCCAAACAAATTACATGTTTCCCTGTCGAGGTTAATGTCTCTGCAGCTCTCCAGCAGTAGCTGTTCTTTGAAGGAGCATTCAGACAAACAGAGAAAGAGAGAGTTTGACTCTCCGGGGCTTCTCTGCTGTACGCTACGTGTTAATGCACCATAGCCAGCTAGTCTTCAAAAGACAGACCTGCTATGGGAAGATGAGGGAAAGGCGTGTTATAGTGCAGAAAAAAGATTGTTAAAAGCTCCGACGAGGGAATTAGGGCAGGTAAAGGTAGCACAACCTGATGTACACAAAGACTGAGCAAGGCAAAGAAAGAAAAAGGCCGAGCAGGGGAGGTGGAGATTATGGACTGATTAAAATGGGCTTGCAGTGCTTAGGAAAGAAGTGATGAACTAGTTTGGGCACAATGAAAAGCCAAAAAACATTCAGCCTGTTTGAGGTACCTGTTATATGACCAAACAGCATGGATTTATAGATGCTCAGTGGATGCAGGGATAGAAGAGATTTGTCCTTTTAGATGTCACAGGTAAAAACACGTCCTGTTATTGATCAGACACTTAGTAAATACTAAGGTTTGAGTTATCAGGACATAATAAAGGATTACATATTCCTTACAAGGTAAATACAACCTGAAATAAACAGCAACCGACTCATTATTATTAAAATTAAGCCAAAATGTAGAAGTCATGTGTGAGAAACAAAGTAAACCCTTTAATTCAAAGGCATGTAGAACTCAGCAATAACTCCCTAATGTCTTAAAGCAGTCGTTTTCTGGATGACTTTATCAGTGTTGTTTCAGTTTATTGATGTTCGCAGGCATTCATTTATACACAGCTCTCGGTCCTGCCACATCTTTTCATTCAGGTTGAGGTCTGGACCTTGACTGGGCCATTGCAATACTTTGATGCTTTTCTTTCAACAGCCATTGTGTTGTTGCTGCTGTGCTTGTTTTAGCCAAGCTTTAGCTGCTGGACAGATGGCCTTATATTTGAATGTAAAATACATTTGTATAGAGAAGAGTTCATGGTCTACTCAATAACTGTTAGGTGCCAGAGTCCTGTTTCTGCAAAACAAGCCTGAAAACCATCAGCCTTCCTCCACTGTTCGTGACAGTTGGTATGACATGCTTGTGGTGATGTGCTGTGTTTAGTTTTCCCTAATGTGGCGCTGTGCATTATCCCCACTTTGGTTTTATCCATCCAAATGAGATGGTTTCAGAAGCCTTGTGGTTTGGTCACATGCAGCTTTCCTAACCCGAGTCATGCTGCCAGAGAAGAGGCTTAATCCAGCCAACCCTATCAAACAAGCCATAATTGTTCAGTCCTTTTCTAACTGTTATGTCATGAACTTTAACATTTAACATGTTAACTGAAGCCTGCAGAGTCTGACATACAGAGCCTGTAGGTGTTTGGCAGCTTCTCTTGCATTGAACAGTCAGACTCGGTGGTGAATTGGCCACAAGTCCACTCCTGGGAAGACTAAATGTTTCCACTTGTAAACACTCTTTCCCACTGCAGAATGATGGACTACACTGGGACCATTTGGACAGGTCCTTATGACCCTTTCCTCACTGATGAGCAGCAACAATTGCTTACTCTGAGATCACTGCTGATATCTTTCCTCTTTTGCATTGTATTAGCCCACATCTGTATCATCCAGATGTGCAAATTGTCACGAATTGCTTTTAAAGAGGTGCTCACACACGCTGACGATCAGTTAATCAAGTGCATTTGATTAGCAGCACCTGACTAGAACTAGAAGGGTGCACTTGGTGTTTCACACATTGCTTCTGTTATATTTGGCTAAAGTTTTGTTAAATAAATAACAATATTTAATGTATTGTTGTTCATCTGAGCTTGAACTAAAATGATTTTAGAACTTACGAGGGATGATAAAAGTTAATTATAAATATGTAAAACTCTTTCTTTTTATCAGGGCTGTGCACTTGCACACACACCTACATTTCTATTAAACTGTTAGATGTAATGTTGCATTTGTTATGGCTCAATTTGACACCTCAGAGGTTACAAGTGCAGGTAAGAAGTGGCGACACACCCTGTAGGCGTATGAAACACAGGAGTGAGATCTACACACAAACTGAATCCGAAGGAGAAAACAGCTACATAACTTTGGCTATGAAAGCAGCTTAAGTTCATTCTGCATAACAGTATTTTTTGTAGACTGACGTGAGCTGTGAAAGTGATTCCTGGACCACATATGCAGTTTATCAGTTGGTAAGTACCAACATAAGCCACGAGATATGAATGTTTGAAAGAAAAAGCAATCTCTGCTACGGATGTAGCTATACCATCTTTCAATGCTGGTTTATATTAAATTCCCTAAGCAGGGAGGCAAACTGCCTTTTTGTCCCAAGGTAGTACTAAAGTGTTTGAAATTGGGTTAAGGGGGAAATAGCAGTCATTTTCTGCATTCAAAATGGAAGATTTTGCCAGGGAAGAAATGATGTGGAGGCCAAGAAAAAGAAATGCAATCGATGTCTGTGATGATAGAATTTCATAGGAAAAGCTTCAATAGAGCAATTCGTCCATATAAAGAAATACAACTTAAGAAGGAGATTGACCCCTTATTAAATCAAATGTTCTTGCATGGGTGATAACTCCCACTTACAGTAGCTTTGCATCTGTAAGTGGGGTGGAAAGGTATCCGGATAAAAACAAAACTTTCTTTTAGTGGCGCCGTTACTTTTCTGTGCTACGATTTTAGCACAAACACATTTATTTGCACATTCTTAGTCTTTCATTTTAAAAACAAAAGTTTTGGACAACCGAGCTTCACCTGTCTTTGTTTTCTTGTTTTTTGGGGAAAGATAAAGATAAAGATCTCTGCGGAATGCAACATTGTTCTGTAGAGTAAAAGGATTTCTTCATGGATTTACCTGGGACTCCAGGGCTTGGATCTTCCCCTCCAACTCTTTGATTTTTTCTTCCTTCTTTTGAGACTCGGCTTGGGCCTCCTGCCGCGCACTGAACTCTTCATCAAACTGCAACAAGAAATACTAAGATGTCTATGTGCAGAACACATATACAAAGATGTAAACACACGGGCAGGTTGGTGAGCGGCAGGGTGTCTCCAGAGATTGGCCACAGGGCACGTCAACAGACACGCCATCTTACACTCTCTGGACAATTTCTGTTCATAGGCCCCGTGTCCCTAGAGCCCTGTTGTCCTCTGTCTGTGGTTCAGGCTTGGCTTTCATGTATCCTGATGGTTCTAACCTTTGCAGAAACGATGCCGTGTCATTACAATGACTTCACTACCCCAGTAGGGTGCCCGGTGCGATGATGGGGCACGATTCTTAAGGAAAAAACATTCCCAGGACCCCCACTGGGGTGTTGTCAGCCTGTGATAATGTTTCTCCATAAAATACAATTTATTACTAAAAGTACGACGCTGAAAGAAAGGTTTTGAATTTTATTTCTCTCCAAAAATACAAACCATCAATCCAGCCAGTAATTGAATGATACCACAACTAATTTAAAATACAGTAAGAGGCTCAGAAAGCATCAGCTTAAAATGCAGAACATGTAACATCAGAGTCTGCATATAACTTAACTCTACCCTGGCACTGTGCACAAATAAGTATACATCAGAACATCTGCATTGATTCTTGTAATGCTGATACGGATCATGTACCGTCACAGCCAGGTATTGATCAGGGCATGGAAAATCAATAGCTTGTCTGGGAGCTCGGAGGAAGAAAAAACTTTCCTGATGGGAGCTGACCAACCGAGGGGCGCTGCTGGAGTGATTAATGTCTCACCTTTTTGGAGAACTCTGTTGCCTTCTGCTCACTCTCTTCAACTTTGGCTTTATCCACAAGCTGATCTGCAAGAGAAGTTGGCCATGGTCAGAAGAGAATTCAAATGCATCTGTGGCTGTCACAGGCTCCTAATGCGAGATTTGCAATTACAGTCGCATATTGTTTTAAAAGTACATAAAAGCTTGGGATTGTTTTTTCTTTGTTTTTGTTTTTTTGGAACAACTGTTAGGTCTGGGAGATCACATCAATCACTGAATTTTTAATTTCATTTCATTTAATGTAGCATTATCAGCCAGCGATGACATAATATTATTTTTTTTAGATTACATTAAAATTGTATTAACTAGGGCTGCACGATTAATCGTTAGAAAATCGCGATCTCGATTCATACTTATGTGCGATCTCATTTCCAAATGACAACGATTTTAAAAAAAAAAGAAAAAAAAAAAAAGACGACGATTGTACCGCATTTTGATCCGGGACGTAATCTGCATGAAAACAAGCGCTCACTCTTCCTGCTCAACAAATGACAAGGGCGGAGCCTTATACCACGTGATACAGAAGCTGTGCCGTGTGATGCTAAAATTAGCAGGAAAAAACAACGGAGAGCACGTCAGGGATGACGAGAAAGTGACAGGAGAAAATCCGTCCCGGTCAACCAGTGTTGCCAACTCCTCAGTAAGGAAAATCGCTATTGGTTGTCCTAAAAGTCGCTAAATGACGTCATCACCTAATTTGCATAATTGGTCATGCTAATGTAATTGTAACCTACGCTGCTGGAGAGAGAAATAACATCGTGGACGAGACATAAAGTGAGCACAAAACGTCCTAAATGCATTTAGAATTTATTTAGAACTACAAATTAAATTTCTTTTAGCAATTATTGTTTTTTGTAATGTCTTTCGCGTCTTTTTTTAGGGTCTGAAAACTCGCTAAATATAGCGACAAAGTCGCTAAGTTGGCAACACTGCGGTCAACCACCCAAACATCAATAACGGGAACCTTATACAGCACTTCCCTATACCCGTCGAACTCCCGCAGGCACAAAGAGATTACGGAGGCTATCACTTATCACCTGACCAAAGATATGGCTCCATCAACACTGTGCAAAACGAGGGATTTAGGAAAATGATCAACACCCTAGACAAACGCTACACAGTGCTGCAACTATTTTTCTATTGTTGCACTACCTGCTCTGTACACGCAGTGTCGAGCAACGGTGGAGACGCATTTTCAAGCAGTACAACATTTTGCGACAACCACAAAACGTGAGACATTTGTTGTTTTTATGTTTATTTATTGTTTTTATGTTCAGTCTCAACTGTTACGAAGTTGATGTGCAGTTAATAAGTGCAATAAATATTTATACTGGAAAAGAAAATTGTGAGAGAATCGTGATTCTCATTTTATGCAAAATCGTGCAGCCCTAGTATTAACATTTAAGCACCTTGTGCAACTCTTGGTTCTTGGGTGATTAGCAAATGTACTTATCTCTCACCCCTTCATCTATTCCACTTCTTTATTAACATCAGTGTTTTATTGTAACAAGAACACCGACTGTTAGCTATCTGTTGCCTAAGGGTATGTGCCTCGAAACAAAAAGAAAGAAATCAGAGTATATAAATATGGATCAAATCAGACGTCTCTATCTTTTATTGTATTGTGTTAGCTTTGCCTTTACAAATCCCATATTTTACATCTGCCCTGTAGGCAGCAAAAGTGCAAATTCTAGGCGTTAATTATTTGCTAAATCACATATTTAGCTACACATTTTTCATTTAGAAAATGAAAAACCTGTGGTGAATGTGGATAAAAACACAAGTGAATAGACACCTTTCAAAAACTAAATAAAGACGTGAAAAGAAAAACAGATTTTTTTTTTTCCTTTTTAAAATTACTTGATTAAATCCAAGTGAACTGAGAAGGAAAAAAAACGTCTTTACTGCACCGATCCTCTGTGCAGAGATTTAGAAACTTTTAATGACCCTTTGTTGGCAAGTTGCAGAACTGTTGGTGACACAACTGAGAGACACAAAGTGGTGTTATTTATTTCGCTGTTTAAAAAGATGCCCATTAGTAATACAGTGCAAATAGATGTTTTCACTGGAAGACTACAAGCAAGTCTAACAGGGTTTTTTCTTCCTGAATGAACTGGATTCAGTTAACTAATAATTAAATGACCCTCTTATCTTATGACAAGTCACTGGAGATGTGAGACGAAGGATCTGGGAGAATAATGAATATAACTCCTGAAGCACAGGATCTAAAAAAAGTCACCTTTACTTAAGGTTCTTGTTTTACCTTAAGTAAAGGTGACTTTTTATTCATATATTAACATTTAGATTTTGTTTGTCAACACACATCATATCATATGACATAACAGGCACAGTTCAAACCACTGCGTCGCTGTGCCGTCTTACAGGATGTGTAATTAGCAACAAATGATTATGAAACAAGTTACCAATCATGTGGGTGAAGTCCACGTCCAATCTTTTATTATAGACAAACTCTGGGTCCATCCCGCTGCGATGGAGGACCACCTGAGACACACACTCCTCTATCACCTTGTAGTACTGAGGCCTGAAGAGTCACGAAACACAGCAGAACAATTAGACAAACCACAGAAAGATATGAGTGATGCAAACTCCACAAGGCTAATTAACCACAAATGAGTCTGTTATCCAGCCCAGAGGTCACAAAATGCCATGTCAAAAAGGGTGCTGCTGGACAAAATAGGCACCCTATTAAATTTGATCCACCCTTACATGGAATTAGCAGATTAATGGGTACACAGAACCCAAGTATGTGTTAGCCTTTCAATTTCAAGGTGACTGACAGTAGCCGAGGCCATGCTTGCCCTCTTGCATAATTTGCAATCATCTTTGCCAATTAGAGAAACCATAAAAACTGAAATGTAAATCTAATCAGTGTAATGTGAGTAATTGAAAGCACAATGAATAGAAAAACATGTCAGCCAGTTAGGAGTGTGACAGAGTGCTCGGTGTTTTCAAGAAGGTTGTGCGAATCGGCCCGAGAGTCCGACTCGAGCGCACAGGTTGGTACGTGACCTTTTCTCTGTAGCATTATCAGCTTTAATTGCAAGTGACATTTAACAAATACAATGGCAGTTTAAGCAAGAGATAATTATTTTCTAAGCAAGACATCGACCAGAAAACCATTAAATGTGAAAAACTGACGCTTAATGATGTTCATCAAATTAAACCGAAATTATGGATTTTTTTTTCAATTATTTTAAATATAAATGAATAAATACAAAGTATCCTTTTTACAGGTGCACACAGATAGGACCAACTAATTCTTTCAATGCTATTTATTTATTTTTTATTGGGCAATAACGGTTATTATGCAATTAATTGGTGGAATATACCATTATCAATTGGACAAACAGGACAAACAACCTAGTGGTTCAATAATTACCTGATGAACTCCTTTCATCTCTTTTAAATAAACATATTTTTAGTGGGTGCAGTGAGCAAAAGCTATGTCCCTCTTTATGCATATTATGTAAGGTGTGGCTATATAAATATATGTACAACTCTGTGTGTATGTGTTTATGGACAGGCATGCAATGTAGTGACAAGGATTGACAAGAACTACCATGGTGTATTGTACGCTGCAGGGAAGGAACAGTTGTTGTACAGTTATTTTATTTTCAACTTTAATTTATATATTTTATCTTATTCTTTCCCAGTTAAATTTACCCTTCATTCTAATTTGTGTTGTACAGTTATCTCATTTTTAACTTAATTTTTATATTTTATTTTATTTTATTTTATTTTATTTTATTTTATTCCTTCCTAGTTAAATTTACCCTTTTTAATTTTCATATTTATTTCCTATCTTATTCATAGCCCTTTTTTTTTCTTTAGGTCACGAGCAGTTGTCTAAGCATTTCACTGCATATCGTACTGTGTATGTGACAAATAAAATTTGAATTTTGAATTTGGAAGGAAAGTAGCCTTGCAGGGAAGGAAAGACCTGAATCTCTCATGGTTGGGGGTTGGGGGAGGGTGTCTTTGCACAACAAAAGCAGGAGAACAATGGAGCTGAAGACCTGTGAAAATCTCAGCGGGGTGCCAAGAGGTGTTAGGGTCGGGGGGAATGTACGCAAATTTGCGCAGGCTAGTAAATCTAGTAGTAGAGACTGCACCAGGGGAAAAAGGCTCAGTAATTCTAGTGTTAAAAAGCACAATTACATGGTGCACCAGTCCAGAGAGGCTTTCACTGGCAAATAATACAAATTTAATGTAGATTAATTCTATTGTTATTTAGAAAATACGTGTGTATTTGCAAGAAGATGACAAAGCCAACACTGGAAAATCTGTAAACCTGTATGTGGCTAATATTAATTCATTATTAGTTCATTTATAGCTTCCTAAAAATGAAAATCCAAGCTGCCAAAAATCCTGACATTTTATTCCATTTTTGATCTAAATAAGACGCTCAAAGTCTGATCAAAGACTGCCCACCTGAATGGCTCTGTACCAGAGCATTACAATGAAAGAGCATTAATGTCACGACAAATAAATAATTATGTTAGCAGGCAGAACCGTGAATAATGTGTCTGCTGTCAGGTGATTTGTCTGAAAAGATAAAAAAGTCCATCATTCACGTATGTATCTGAGCAAAAAGGAACACACTTTGTTATCAAGCATTAAATGCAGAAAAGTTTTTGTTTGTTTTTTTCTTCGGGGCTTTAACTCGACACAAAAATTCAAAGGCTATGTTCTGATGATACCTTGTGGGTGGACAGACCATATCATGTTATGAGCAGGAATATGAAAAGCCACAAAATTCTGAGCCAAAGCAAATAAGAATAAATCAGCATTTAGGTGCTCTGTTTTGAAAGCATGAAATGCCATACATTAAGCCTGGTGGATTCGCCCACTCGTGACTGGAACAAGCGAGTGAAAGCTCACACATCGCCCTGCATGGCTTAAGCACTATGGCACTCGGCTTACAACTGTCACCGATGTACACCACATTATTATCTCAATAAGCCGCCCTATTTTCCCTCCGTCCTCCATCCTCCGCCGCCACCAGGCAGATAGGGGCTGGGTGGAGATAACTACAGACGGAGAGAGTGACCCAGAACTGTCAGGCCCCTCCACAGTGGGCAGGGCTGGGCTCCAGAAGTGAGCATATGTCCCCTGCATCGTTCCCCACCTCTTCTTTTACTTTGGCACCTTCATTTCTTCCAGTGATAGCTTGCAGTTCAGCACAGCCCCAGCCACTTGATCCAGCTCTGCTCCACATAGCCAGTGTAATCCCCATATCACCAGGCTCCAAAAGAGCAGATCTGCTCTATATTTACTGGGTGGGTTTGATGTGCTCCCATTCATTAGACTTTCAGGGAGAGATTAATTATCAAAAATACACCAAAACCCCAGAGGGGAGAAAAACAACTAGTGTTGTGTTAGAAGGAATTACAGTAGACAGAGCAGCTGCCCGTTATAGAAGGTCTTATTATTAGAAGACTAATTATAATATTTAATGAACGCTCATTTAATGTTATTATTTGAAAGGAGAATTAAGGAGTGGAGCGGTAATTCAAATTAATACAATGACAAAGAAACGTAATGTCTTACTTTGTACAGAAAAATACACGTTTATTCATGTGGAAGCTACCTTTAGAAGACTTCCACCAGTAAATAATCCCAGTTAAACCCATCCATTTACTGGCCTCCCACTTTGTTTTAGTTTCATGTTGTGGAAATGGTACAGCCACACAAGCCCGTTTCACTTTCACCCAATTTTAACCACAACCCTAAACGCTGATAACTTTTAGGGCCAAAAAATAGCCGATAGTATCTATTGGAAATAGCTGCATGCAGTGTAACACTGCGTCCTCCATCATCCTAACTGCACAGCAGTGATGTACGAGGGGAAAAAAGGCCTCAGCCATAATGCATTTCGGGTGATAATGTTTGGGTATGAGAGTTTCCTTGCTTTTGTTATGCAGGCTCAAGAAGAAAAAAATATTTCGAAGCATATCTTTAAAAAGGCCGTCAGACTTTTACGAGTTTTGGTGCTGATCTCTCTCCACTGCTGGCTTACGCTGTGGACGCTCGAGCTGAGGTGGACATCGTGATACTGGATGGTTAATGTGAATTCTATTTCTCACTTCCTCCGAATAGATGAGGAATACATAATTCATAACTCGAGGGGAACAGCAACTTGTCTATGGTAAATTCATCGTCCTCCTCACAGCTTTCCTTCATCTTTGAACTCTCTTTTTTTAAGTCTTATTTCTGCAAAAAGATCTGACATAGCAGCGAAATCATCAGAATCACTCTATTTAGAAGACTGTCGACCTTCCCTACTGATATTTTTCTTCTTCAAAGGTAAAATAAAAAGCAACCCCCACAGGTTAAAATCAATTAAATTAAAACTACCGCCTCTACTAAGCAGTTAAGTTGCAGTTTATAACCATATCTGTATAGATTTATAATTTATGTAGTGAAGACTTTGAAGAAATATAATGCGAGGGCAATGTTAAGAATTTAGCAACCTGCCAAGAATGAAATATCTATGGTGTTGAAAATGTTCCCTCATTTTCCACATTATGTCAAAGTGAAGTCGACTTTGGACCTTTTGGATAGGAAACGTCACTGCTTCGTCACTTTATCCTGTTCTACATTCATGTAAAATTGAATGTACAGTAAGTTGGCGTTTGATTTCCTGGATTAGAGCGGTCTTAGATTTCATAAAATTAGGCCCAGTTGTTCCTGAGGAATCAACACTGACATGAATTGGACGAAATGATATCAGACCTTTAGCTCCGCCCCCAAAATCTAATCAGTACTCGCTTGAGTTCGAGTGAATCTCAGCACCAAATTTAAAAAATGCCTGAAAACTAAATCTGTTTGTCCACTGAGGTTGCAATTATGGAGGCATTACTTTCTCCCTGCAGGACTCTGATCAGTGTTTTCTTTCTTTCTTTTTTTACTTGCAGATTAATAAAAAATAGCTACAAGCTATTTTTAAAGCTTTTCTCCCCTCTCAGAATGTAATTGCAGTGTGCACGTCCACATTTTTTGTAAGTTAATGCTATTTTACATTTTTTACTTTTGGACCCAGTTGAGTCACATATTTCATATCTGCTAATTCGTGCTCAGTAACAGAAATGTTAACAAAATTAAACAAAAAAGCCTTATTACTTGTCAGATTATTGACAAATAACCAGACAGAAAGCACCAGCATCATAAACATGATGATTGAAAACACCAGCTCCTTAACTAGCCTCCACCTGTCAGTCAAAGCAACCAAGTCCCTAATGTCAAACCTTAAAATTTATGCTTTTTGTAGCACTTTTTATGGGGAAAAAGAGGAAAAACGACACTAAACTTACAGAGAGCACCACAAGGTCATCGGTCAATACAAAGTTAGTGGTAGGTAAAAAACCACAAACACAACTTACCTGATGTAATAGTCATTTCTGATGAGCAATAGGTGCTGAAGGATTGACAGGAAGTAGGTCTCTGAGGCAGTGTCTCTCACCATGTTGGACAGGAGATGGTACACCTCATTCATATCAGTGCAAGAGTACGGTTAAGGAAAAGCAACTTTACTGCAGTGACATGTTCTACTTTCTACAGTTATGGTTAACTTCTTTGGAAACCTGAACTCCTTATTACTCAGGATCATTCAACTGCAATAAACATTTAGATTTTCATTACTTCTTACTTCTTTTCATTAGAGTTATTTATCTTTGCCAGCTTTTCTTACAAGGACTCTGCGCAGAAGCAAACAGAGTTGTGATTCCTCTTATCCGTCCTCTCTCAAGAGAGCTAAAGCAGTGTAAACAGCTAACTTGTGGAAAGGGATCAGGAGTGAAAAATGCTCCCCTCTGGTATCCCTTTTATTCCAGACTTTTCAAGAGATGGAAAATTAATAAGAGAAAAACTGGCTTTAAGAATGATGAGCATCAGATTATTCGTAGGGCAAAAGTACAGTTGAGTCTCAAAACTGAAATTGAAACTGATTTTATTTAATTTCCAAAAGTTACTGATTACATCTTATGTTTGCATTTCCCAGGGGAGGTAGTAATGGCTTTGGCATTGAAAACAGACATAAAATGAACTATCCTACTTTTTTATTCTTCATGTGTAAATATGTAATATAATATTTGTAAGTGATGAATTAAAAAAAAGTTACTGAGAGAAAAACTTTTAAATTTTGATGTCGTATTTAATGCAGTAAAATATTTGTGCTGTTCTCAAAACCTCCTTAAAGTGTAACTAACAATTAAATAAATACAGAAAATGATGATCTGGAGTCTGTCTGATTTGTTTGCTTGAGAAAAGACAATTTCCCAATGGGCACTCATCTTCTCTGAAAAAAACATGGAATAAGCCTCTCAGAAATGTGCACACATGCCGCAAAAAAGTAGATTAAGGAGACTGCACTGTCAAGCTTGCAGAGATAAAAACCTGATTGCCATCCTAACACGAAGTGCAGATCTTGACAATGTATGTTAAAATATTTACAAAGAGAAACGCAGTAACTACAAAGCAATCGAGTTAAATTTGCAGCATGTTGGCACCATATGTCGTGATTTCCCTCCATCCTGCTTTTGCTACAGTAAATATGCGTTAAATGAATGTGCAGAAACTGATCTACGATCTTTATATGGCCCGGCTCGCTGTCACCCATACAAAACGATCTGCACGCACTGCAACTGGAGCAGATCAATTCTTTTAAACACTGTTTGACAGTCCGATTAATTGCTATTAATTTCAACAATGTCTGTAATTAAACTCTTATCCCATATCAAATTTTTAGAGAAGCAGGGATGGGAATACAGGCTTCTCTAAAGTATCATTTTGCCTTCCTTGCATTAGTGGAGTTTGAAGCCTAGGAGAATTACCAGGCCTGTGAGATTCAATTATAGCCTCACCACAGCAGCATTTGAGAGGACATGAGAAAGAGCTCACACTGGGAAAGTATCCAACTAGCTTCATCTATCACTAAACTGCAGACATAAACCTAATGTAAAATGCCAATCTATTCATTGGCACCTCCTCTACGCTCACTTTCTTACTCGCTGTCTCTCTTTACACTATCTCTCCAAATAATGAATAAACATGAGTGGCAGTCAAGTGTGATGTAGGCCAGTCTGTGTTGGGGTCAATCAATCACCATTCCACAGATCATTAATATTTATTAGTGGCCTGGAGTCACCTCCTCGGCACCTGGACCTGGGTCGGACACAGAGGAGACAGGCCTTTTCAGGTTAATATTCATGAAACTGCTGCAAGACACATATACAGTCTTCAGGTAACAGAGGTACTAGCTGTCTGTACATATATAAGAATGTGTCGGCATGCAGGCAAAGGCTAGCCCTGGGCGTTGAGATTATGCTCATACCTTACAGATCAATACCAAATTGTCCTTCGAAACAAACATTGGACCTTCTCATTTGTGAACCTGCTCAAGCACATCATTAATCTCGGTGCACTTTTTCCCCCTACATCGTCTCTCCACGTACACATACATTACCTCCTCCCCTAACCTACATGTGTCAACAGCAACTGTCACTCACAGCAGCACTTTGTGCACGAACTAGAACTGCGGGATTTGGTGGAAGAAAAAGGTTGTGGGAATGAACATCTGCATAACAATGTCAGAGTCTGGTTTCTCTGCTCACAATGTCAGCTATTCATACATAGCCTTAGAGAAGATTTGTGAATTATTAAAAGGTTCTTGTCTGGGGTGCTTGAAGAAGTTTCCAACTTGGGACTAAATTACATATCACCTTATTAACTTCTACTCTGAGTGTTTGGAGTTAAATGGACATCCACAGAGAGCTGGAGGTCAAAATTCCCCTTTCTAAATTGGAGCAGGGAAACGAGAGCAGACTGTTACTTAAACAGAAAAAAACACGATATGTTACCATTTAGGACAATATCGCTTCATGGGAAATTTTAATTGTCTACTGTAAATGTTAAATGGTAAGAAAGGGAAAGAGTATTCCTATTCGATATCTCCCTCGGGAGTCTTATAGAGTCCGACCAGTGATAACAGACAAAAGACAAAAAGTGAAGTGAAGAGGAGAAGAGCAAATAAAAAAGAGAGGTTGGAGGTTATTTACCTAGTATACCTGGCCAGAGATGGAGCTGGATAATGTGCTCGAGCTCCTCTAATCCTTCTCTAATGAACAAAGCCACGAGGGGGCTTCAGCCTATAAAGCTTAACCAAACCCAGGATACACACTCATCTCTCACTGCTAGTTCTGCAGAACCGTTCATCTGTATATTCTCACAGAGGGAGGACAAAAGGATATTCCATCTCCGCGCGGATGTCATCCAGGCGATGTGAGAGTTCGATCGAGTCCTCCTCCTTGTTCTCATTGAACACCCTCAGCTGGATGTCCAGCTCTTCTGTCTCTTTTAGCTCCTGCAGTGAGTTAGACATACAGTATGTAGTTTAGATTGTGTTTGAAGTTTTACCAAAGGTCCTGTACTGCAGATTATTATGTTGCAGACGCATTAGCATGCATGGGTTTGTGAAAATATTACTTTTCAATTTTCACAGGCTTCCACTTTATGGTTTTTATAACTTAATTTATTCAAAAAAAAGAAAAAAAAGTAAAAGAAAAAGAAAAAAACTTTCACCAAAATTTCCTCTCCCTCTTCCAGGTGTGCAGAAAACTGGGAACTGAGATGCTGTGAACTCTCTAAGTATTCCAGACAGTACCGATTCCTGCACACCTGTTCCAGCCACAAGGGGCTACAGAGGTGCTCTTTACAAGTTCTCTATGAATCACTGGCAGTGGAATTTACAGATGGAGACGGGGCCAAATGTAACCCAATTTCTGCAGGTATCAATCACCCTGCACCGTTTTTTGGGCGCACCATCTGTCTTCGGCAAGCAACGCTGGTTCGGAGGGAGGTGCACAATGGCACAAAAAAAGGAGGGAAGGAGAAGAGGAGGAGAGCCAAATACATGCATCAAGGACTATAAGAACAAAACAAATTGTTCTTTCTTTTTCAGTGGACTAGTTCTCTGCCAACAGCAACACTGACTCCTGAGCATAACTCATAATTAGATGAAAGAGTGTCAGTTTGAATGTCGGCATTAAAAGCGGTAAACGTGGCATTCATAAACGGCTGTACGCTGAGCCTCTTTCATATCAGGGGGCAGAATTGAAGATAATTAAAGTAATGACAGTAATAATCAACAGGCACAGCTGGGATGACTTATTAACAACTGGCTATGTGACATCTTCACCCCACTTGTGACAAATGAGAGTTTGAATGATGAGTTGGAGCTCGTTTGCCTTTCGGCTCACGCGAAGATGCGTAAGGTTGCCGATAATGATGCCTGCGCCATGAGGTGCTAGCAGTGCACAATACTTGGCACAAGCTTCTGCTACTACTAATTAAATTAAAACAATAAAATGTATTCCTCTAGTATTTGTGTAATGAAAATAACTCAGTTTAACATCTCAATGATTTGGTTTGAATGCCTGACCACAATTACATAAAACATTCGCATCCCAATTATTTGGAAGTTTAAAGTGCACAAAAAGCTATTTGGGTTGTGATGAAAAGGAAATCTTGCTTTCAGTAATTATAATAAGAGAGAGTTAACCTGTCGTGGGAGGATCGCCAATAACGATGCAAAATTATGTTTATGACACGCATGTAAACAATGTGTTCTCTGGAGATTGTTAACTCACAGGAAGGATCTTCTTTAGACCGCATCTTAAAAACTCGTTGCGCAAATGTATCCTGAAGTCCAGGTCGTCAGGGGAGGTGACCAGGGCATTGATCAGCTGCATGCAGGCAACCTGTGGAGCAGACAAAGCAACGAAAACAAAACAAAATCAATCATGAGAAAGTATCGACTAAATATTTTACCTGAAAAAAAGTATCATCATCAGATATGTAACTCAACTCTAAGATGCATGTTTAGCAGCGTGACTGTAATTTGAGGTGAATATTTGCACCTTAATATTTCCTTTCAAACTGCAAAATTACAAAAAAAGCACGAGGGAAGTAAAGAGAGACGAGTCAAATGAAAAATTGCAGAAAGTAGAAAATACAACCCTGGTGTGTCTATTGACTGTATGTGCATTATTAATGGATTTATTGGTAAGGAGAAATCCTCAAAGTGAGTGGTGGTGTGTGTGCCTGCGTGTGCTGGGTAGGTGGATGAGGCTGGCTTGGGTAACGAGGAAATTACTGATGAATTATAATGACCTGTAACGTGTTTCAGGGGAGGAAGTCGTGAATAAGATAGTTTCCCTTAGACAGACAATCGATAGCAGGCTAAAGGATTCAGACAATCTAAAAACACTGCCTCCTGAAACCTTGACCCAGTGCTGTCGGTATGTATGCGTTAATAACAGCTGAGTCTGTGTGGTTTCCTGTGTAAGCTTTATGATTTTTCAAGGTTTAAAAACGCTATTTGGTGAGTTTAACGTTTATTTCCATAAAGACCAACATTCAGTCCTGAATCAACGTTTTCCAACCTTAATACGACCTGAACACGCTTTTGATTTTCTACTCAGTGAAACAAAAGTGAAAATAACGCCACTAACCGTTGATTTTTCTGTGACTGCAGCGCTCGTAGGCGCATTACAAAATGCATTCATATTGAAAAGTATACGTTTGTTGTAGTAAAGGATGCACTGCAGCTGACTATGTGCCACGACTGCCAGGAACCGCAGTGATGACAGACTTCTCCGTGTTTGAGAAAAGCTTGAGGGCCTCAAACTGAGAACTGTGCACTGAAACCTGACATTTTACTGTATCCACCAGAGGCCAGACACATAAAAGAAACTCCACCAAACCTTCACAGAATTTATGTGAGCGAAGAAAGTCATGGAGCTCATGAAAAATTCTTTCTCTTCTGCTGCATACAGATAGATACTTACATCAATCACCTCAAACATACCTCAGTCATGTATTGTGGAGTGGGAAGCGGTCGGGGGTAAGGGCATTATGTGTGTTACGCTTAGAGAGCTGCAGTGCTGCCAAAAGGGGGGCTCCAAACATCGTAATTAAAAGTGGCACTGCCAGGACGGTTTGAAAGTTGAAAGTCAGAGTTCTCCTCATGCTCGGCAGACAAGCATACCCCAAACTGGGCTAAAACGCATTTTAATCACATTAGCGAGGTCTAGTTCTGGAGCCCATTCCAGGTTTTGGATAAAAAGTCTATTAATTTCCTCCGAACCCCCTGCATCAGCAAAGCATTTTAATTTACTTCACAATTACCAGCTTCATTTCATTAACGGCAAAATTTAAAGGAAAAACAACAGTCTCCTAATAAAAGAATATCTACTTTCTCTTCTACCACCCGCCTCATCAGTTTCCTTCATGACTTTTCCTTCAAGACTTCTCAATCCCTGCAGCTAAAGTAATTTCTTAAGTAATTTCCTCCTTTTGGCTTCGCAAATACACGTTTTAAGGGGTGTTGTTGTTGCTATTACAAAGTTTTCTTGTTGCTGAAGAGTACTCGTGAAGTATCTGTAAAATGGAGAATTTAAATGAAGCAGCAAAACGAATAAAAAGGAAAGACGGGAGAAAAATATAAATTAGGGATTCGACATCCTTTTTATTATTATTTTGTGATGTTTTCGAAATGAATGAAGGAGGTGTTTGAGTAGAGCTTCTCAGCGTAATAGTTGGAGAATCAAACTGCACCTGGTTGTGGAGGTGTGTCAATGTAACTACTACGTTTGGAAGCACGAATGCAAACCTAGTGCACCGTGTTACATAGTTACCATTAAAACACGAAGGTCACTTTTATCCACCAAAGGTAATAAAAGGGGAATGATGAATGCATGCTGTGTGTGTGTGAATGCTTATGTGAGTGGACTAACCTGGAGCTGCTGGGCCTCATGGTTCTCCAGTCCTTCCACAATTGGAGCAAATCTCTCTTTATTGTTCCTTTCTGCAGCAATTGTCATAGCAGCCAGAATCTTATCCAAGCTGGTAGAAAACAGAGAACAAACACAAAAGTCAACAAACACTTTTATCACATGGCTACCAGGACATTTACTCACAGTTTTCACCTCAGGCATCATGTATCTTATTTTCCCTTGTGTGTTGGCACGAACATTTACTCAGCCCACCTTTGGTCAATCTGACAAATTCTACCGCTTTCAATCCCTTTGTCTACAATTTAGTCCTTTATTGTTGCAGTGTCCAATTTTAACTGTTACTAAGGCGATGGCAGACAAAAACAGGGTTTTCCTGCAAATGTGTTTAGTAGTCAAAGCAACTGTGGAATCGTGTATTTGGCTGAACGAGACGGAGTCCAAATTATTGGAGGGACAGCCAGACTAGTGCTCAAATACTCAAATACACCTATTGAGAAGGTAAGCAAATTAGAGCACTTGCAAAGGCTCAAGGCAGCTCAACTAAATAGAGTGTTGGACGATTTTAGCCTCTAAATTGTGAATAAAGTATGCTGCACATAACCACACCCACACAAACAGGGCTGCAATAAAAGTAAATTCATGTCTTATGAGCGGTTACATGAAGAGTTATTCACAACATGTGTAATCAATAATTGGCAGCAAGTGGCCCCCGTCACTGCAGAGCCATCGTTGCCATAGCTTTCGTTAAATTTAGGACACTAGCTCAGCCTACTGTGAATGCTATAGTATTAGCATTGTAAGTAAACACCAAATGAATGCATGTTTATGTATGTACAAACATGTGCCAAATAAACTTGCAATTTTGATTTTTCTTAATTTGTAAAGACTCAACCAATAAAATGTTTAGGGTCAGGAATAACCAGAAGGAAATCTGTGAGTGAGGAAGACCATGTGCTTGACCGACGAGGCTGCATGTGCAGACTAAGCCTGACAAACAGATAAATAGAAGGATGATTCTTTGTGATAGGGGTTACAAAGTCAGACAAACGCGGGGAGCTGCATACTGAATAACTTTAAAGCCAGTTCAGACGACGCTTCAAAACAGGCGAGATAGATCTGCTTAACTCGCTGTGTTCCCTTTTGAGGCTGTCAGCTAAAGTGGGTGTTGAACATGAGCCAGCGTCACAATGTTGGTTGAGGAGGAAGTTTCTGAGCTAAAAAAGTGACACCTCAGCTCCTTTGGCTGTCATTTCTACAAGATACGGGCATTTTAATGCAAGGCTATGATCACGGCGACGATCTTCATGTTTACTTCAACATTTTCTTGAATCCGTGACTGACACGGATGAGACAGACAGAGAGAGGGAGGTCTGTCCTGTCTATATAGCCAGTATCTGCTTAAAATAGTAGTTGTGTGCGTATGCATGCAGTCTCTGTGTAAAGAAGAGACTGAAGAGAACATGGATCTACCTGAAAAATCATTATTATATCAAATCAAGCTCGCTTTGGGAATGATGTGCATTCAGTCAAACTAATTGTGACTGATTGTATTTTGACTTCCCAAGGAAGTCGCAGCTATGTGACACTCAGTACTGCTAATAGTGATAACCTGTTAATTTATCTGCTACTCATTCTAGCCTTGACAATGTAAAGACCCAAATGTAATCCCTTGTTACTCTAATTACTAGAATTAATGATGGTAGATTTCATTAACAGTGCCCCCCTCCAATCCCTAAAGTGTCCAGGTTTGCACATCCTGGCTCAGGAGGACTGTTTACTGGAAAAATGGGAGAAAAGTCATTATTGTCTCAGTGGTTTGACCCATGCCTCACCTTTCATGACAAAACAAAACGTCTCACATCGATTTGTTTGGTATTTATAGAAGTAAAAATGTTCTTTTTTATTACAAACAGTACATATAGTTAGAATTATTTCTTGTCTGGGAATTATATTATAGTAAACACGTGTTTAAGTGGCATCTTTAGAAGCTGATACAGGGTAAAAAAATCTAAACAAAGAAAATTAAGAAATAAGACAAAAATTACCTGGATTAAAAACCTTTTTTAGAAAAACAAAAACATATGCAGTCATAACTGAGGCCTATCCGAGTTGTCAGAGATAGCAGACACATTCCTGAACTCAGCTTCTCCAACAGAATTTGTGGGTTTGTTTGTTTCCAGCACTGCATACAGACTGACTTTGAAGTGCCATTGTTATTCTAGTCTGGCCCTGTGGGAAACAATAAAAAACACTCCCCTAAATCCAATTTATACGCTGTCAGCCTGCTTGTGTCTGCAGCAAGCTACACTGAGAAGTTCACCACATTAAACAGACTAAACTGCATCATCTGAGCATGTGATCCAAGAGATTTCTACACCGACTAAGGTCACCTGTAAATGCAGCGGCAACTCATAGCGGGTAAACACATAAGCATGGGCTGCAATCTCTGTATGACTACATGCCACCCAGTGAGAGGAGATTGAAGCGACAGTAATATTATAGGGATGTCCTGCACTCTTCCCTCTATTTCAGAAACAGGGATTTGTATACACAAAGCAGTGATGGGCCATGTCTTTCATTGTTTTTCCATCAGTCAATCATTTATTTCTATATCAGCTGCGATTTATTGAAAAATATATAGAAAACCTGAGAAATATGTGATCCTATCAACACTTAAAATCCCCATAGGAGATAGGCAAAAGTACGGTAGCAACTTCAAAGGTCAATTCATCCACATGACCCAAAGTAAAGACCACAAATAAGAATTTTATTCAAATTCAACCTTATTTAAAATCTTTAAACCTGCAAAAAAACCAAAGCTCCCAATTTAACGCACTGACCTGCAGACTGAGACGAAACGTATTATGTGTGCAGACATCGGTGGTTGGACTTTGATAGACTACCTACGCATGTGATCGTGATGTCTCTGAATGGAACTTACATGTTTTCCTCTCCGATGATGCAGCAAGCGGAGAGGATTTTGACAATCTCTGTCATCATGCTGGTCTGTTTGGGGTCAATCGCTCGAGCCAACAACGACAAACTCCGCTCATCTCCCAAGATCCTTTGCAGTCCATACTACGGGCACAAAAGAAGACAGGAGAGGATGTAGAAAAAAGTCCACTGGGTATAAATTAATGAGAACATTAGCATTCATAGAGAACTTTCACTTCAAGTAAAAAACGGAAAAAAAATCTACGTAAGTTATAGTTAGCCTTAATTTTCTTATAAGGAGGGACAACGAGGCCGAGGGAGAAAATAGAGAGGATGATGAATTAATTTAATTCAGGACAGGACTATAGGGACAAATACTTATAGTCTCATGCACCTTGTAGTCTCCCCACAACTGAGAGAATGGGTAGAGATGACCACATGTGGGGATTAACTCTAAGAGAAGCAATATCAACAGTTCATCTATCCTTGAAATGTGTGCCACTTTTGAGAAATGAGCCAGACTGCCCAAAAAAGGATAATTAAAAGATCTGAGACTGTGGGCTTGAAATGGTAAAATTAGCTTTACGCTCCCGTTATCCCAGGCTCGTCGGAGTTCAGATTCAAATAAGGTTTGGAATCTTGGCCTCTTGAGATATTTATAAAATGTTTAATGTAAGTGAACTAACAGTTTGCTCTCTCGTGCTTTTTATTTTTTTGTAAAATAAATTTACTGTTCAGCTGGTGAACATTTCAGGCCTTTTGCGTTTCACCTCCTCTTTGGCTTTGTTGTTCCTAGAGTATTTAAAAGTAGAATGGGAGGGAGAGCCTTCAGTTTTCAGGCCCCTCTTCTGTGGAACCAGCTTCCAGTTTGGATTCAGGAGACAGACACTATCTCTACTTTCAAGATTAGGCTTCAAACTTTCCTTTTTGCTAAAGCATATAGTTAGGGCTGGACCAGGTGACCCTGAATCCTCCCTTAGTTATGCTGCAATAGACGTAGGCTGCCGGGGGATTCCCATGATGCATTGAGTTTTTCCTTTCCAGTCACCTTTCTCACTCACTATGTATTAACAGACCTCTCTGTATTGAATCATATCTGTTATTAACCTCTGTCTCTCTTCCACAGCATGTCTTTATCCTGTCTTCCTTCTCTCACCCCAACCAATCACAGCAGATGGCCCCGCCCCTCCCTGAGCCTGGTTCTGCTGGAGGGTTCTTCCTGTTAAAAGGGAGTTTTTCCTTCCCACTGTCGCCAAAGTGCTGCTCATAGGGGGTCATATGATTGTTGGGTTTTTCTCTGCATCTATGAAGCGCCTTGAGGCAACTTTTGTTGTGATTTGGCGCTATATAAATAAAATTGAATTGAGAGCAATATCACTTCATACTGACATGAAAAGAGATTTTAATGTGGGTGATCAATTGTGTGGATGGCCTTGAATCATACAGACCTTATTGTTCATGAAAGCCTTCAAACACTGGATAAGTTTATGCTGGTTGCGTTTATCAATGGGCTCTTGCCTGAAAAAAAAAGAAAAGAAAAGTCAGATTTTACGTATTGTGATCGAATGAAAACTACAACAAACAACAAACATATGAGGTGACTCACTGTTTCTTGTCCAGCAGCTTCTCCAGTGCCTCCAGAAGAAGCCCGAGACCCTCATGGCCAAAGTTATTAACCCAACTGTGAATAAAACACATAGACAAAAACCTGGTCACACGATACTCGTTCTAAATTGTTATTGCCGTGCTGGTGTGCTGTCAGCCACGCTGATTCACAGAAAGAAGCAAGCACAAACAACAATATTGCATTAACCTCAGAGGAAACGAGTCACTCAGAGTAATATCAGAGGTTCAACACTTAACTCGATAAATTGACTGTTGCAGTGATTTTTAATTCCTAACAGAAAGTGCTGCAAATCAAAACCCTCCTGCCCTCTCTCTGACACTGAATACAGTCTGAATCAGTTTACATTTAAACTATACCCATTTACAAGCAAATGAACACCCATCCATCTTAACTAGTGTTCCCATTGCCAAGCAGTTTGTATCCAGCACCACCCCCCCTCTGAGCTACAACGTTACTGTGCCAAAAGATTAAGCAATGCAAGAAGATAACATTGTAATCGATAATGGATCGCGGGAGATAACTGGCTATAAACCTCAGCGTATCAGGAGACAGCAAATGATCCAGTGCAGATGAGCCCGTTTGTCTAAGCCAGCGGAAGAGAGAAGCAGGAGGAGGCTGGGAGGGACTGTGTGGTCACAGCGAGATTATATCATTAGCATTACTTGTTTTTGGGCCTCCGACTGTCAATAATGTAAAATATATGGGGCAATTTTATGACATTAACGGGGCATAAGTCAACGATTTATCCCACCTTTTTGACAATGATTTGAAATAATAATGGTTTCAGTATTAAAGCCATTTGTATTGACTCAGTGAGTCGGAAGAGACCCTCAATTAGGGATGAGATGCATTAGCCTAAGGCAGCTAGCAAAGCTGAGGTGAGGTATTTCTTTGATCTGTGACTAAATTAGCACGCACAACAAACCCTACCTACCATTACTCACATTTCATTACCAGACAAGCAGCGCCGGTTTATAAGTTATTAATATTTACCGTGGTATGTAATGATGATCTGTTTTCTTAATAAAAACAAAACACATTATAATGTTTAGAAATGTCTGTTTACCAAGAGCCTTCCAATTTGAATGTTTTTTTCCAGCACATGCTGGAAGCCATAAAGAAAAGAAAAACCAAATTGGCTCCGTTTACTGCAGAATAACAATGAAGCTGTATGTATATGTGATACAGAGGAGGTAGAAGTTAATGAAAGGCTGCGACAACACGGAGGGAAAGGAGGCGACATGGCTCAAGAATCACAATTCACTAAGTCCACAGTCTTTGTTTATGCTCCTTGGTAATGATGGTAATGTCAGTCTTCGGAGAGCAGGAAATTGGACCAATATTTGTGAACAGAAATTTGTTCATTACACAGTGTAACTGTAATATGGGATGTTAGGAGGCTACGAGACATCTCCGAGGTGTGTGCGAGAACACTGCAGACAAAAACAAAAAATACTATGTCCTCTGCCATAAGGAGGTTTTTACATAATTACAATTTCATGCTTTGCAATCATGTTCGTTATCACAGTAAACAAGGTGTAAATGTGTAGTATGACGACTCTGTTTGCTGTCTGTGGAGCACGATTCCTTCCACCTTCAAAGGAGTGTGTGTTTACACGTTGAGTACATTTTAGCAATGCTACTGTTATTTATAGTGCCTGATTTTTTTTTACCTATTAATTTACAAATTAACACTCCGTGCTCACAATCTAGACAATGTGTTTGTTGAAAGGGTTATGCCACTTCTGTACTTTCAAAGGATGCAACTATAATTCCAATTAAACTATGAGACTTGCTTGTCTTTGCTTTTTTTTTAGTAAATATATAAATTGTCGTTTATTAAAGGGTAATTCAAAAAGAAGATAAAACTTCGTTTTTGATGAAAAAAATGCTTGGATAGGAACATCGTCGGGTTTATAGTCGTGTTTTACGAAAAAGAGGAAAAAGGGAGTCTCCTGTTAAATGCACTACATGGACAAAAATATCAGGACGCATGTCTTAAGTGTTTCACTCCTATTGCTACAGGTGAATAAAATCAAGCACCGAGCCATGTAGTCTGCCATTCCAAACATTTGTCGCTCACAAGGTCGCTCAGAAAAGTTCAGTGAATTTAAGCATGGTGCTATATGTACTCCTCCTAGATATTATTGCAAATCACATCAACTGCATGAAGTTACAGAGCAGATACTAGAGGTGGGAATCACCATACATCCCACGATACGATATTATTGCAATTTTTAAAAATATTTTGCGATATTCAGATTCTGTACATAAAGGTAAACTTTATCAATATTCATTTTCTCTAATATCAAAGTCTCACACTCAGTCTTTCTCTCATTTCAGTTTGATTGTTGACAAACTGAACGGTTTGTATTACAGTCTAGTCCAACTTAACTGAATCAACCATCTGGTACAATTATAGCTATTCTGAACTATGCAGTTTATGAAAACTATGCAGCCCCTTCAGCAACTGAAGAATTTGAAAGTAAATTAAAACAAAATATAATTTTACAGTAAATAAAAAAGTTTTAAACTTAATTAAAATAAAACATGTCTTAAATTAAAATAAGTAAACTGTCATGTTTATTGCTGCCATAAAAAAGTTAAACACATTTGGACAGTGAAGGAATGTCAGGATTCTTGCTCAGAAAAAGGATCAACATGCTCTGAAGTCAGAGCACAAAAACCTTTTTTGTAACAAAATATCGATTTCTGCTGTCCCTGTATCCATACATTATTAGCAAACAAAATATCACGATGCTACACAGTATCCATTTTTCCCCCCACCCCTAGCAGATACTGAGGCGAAGAGTACCTGCAGCACAGTTCATAGTGCAAAATAGCTTCTAATGCTCTGCATGTCTTTATATCTTGCTGTCAAATTGAGAATAAGTGCAGCAAACATACATATAAACTCAGGGACAGCAGAGTTTGGACAATTCTGATAAGTGTGAAAGCCATTAGTTGATGTGGACATCTTTCTTCTTCAGCACGGTCTGTAAGCTTTCTTCTGATTCCTTTAAATAGTTTTTGAGGCTTCTTGAAGAACATTCAAAACTCTTCTTTGGATAAACTTTTAACGTCCTTCTAGTTCTCGTGTAATTTGGTGCACTTTTGTGACGTATCATCACGAAAAACCAAACAAATTCAAAAACAGCTTTATGGGAGAAAACTAGCCTTACTATGAGATTTACAAATGCATTCTTTTAGCAGACAAGCTGTACTAATTAAAGGAGAATTCAACTTGTAAAATAAGCGAGAGAAGTTTGCTGCATGTTTGCCTTTCTGTGTGACTGCTGGACTGAATCAGAATAGGCAGAAAAGAAGAGAAACTGGGATTGTGCCCTAAATTTTTCATCAAAAATGTGCGTCTTGCTGAAGGTTGCAACATAATGCAGTCCCCTAAAGGTTTCTAAGGCACTAAATGTTTTTCTGTCCTCCCTACATCCCAGACTGTCTATCATTTTCTGTCCCCTCACGTATACCCTTAGGTCCTCTACAGGTTGCCTTCCAAATGTCCCCAAAGTTACCACTAAGAAAATGAGAGATGGTACTTTTAGAGTGTTTGTCCTCAGGCTATGAAATGCCCCCTTTCTGTTCATCAGAGAACTCACCTGAATGGACAGCAACTAAAACAAATAACCCTACTTTTTCCACTATGCTGCGGTAATAATAAAGTAATAACAATGATGCCAGCCTCTGTAACAGATCTATGTTGTTGTTTTTTAAATACTTTCATAGTTAATAAGCAGAGCAACAAAACGTGTGCTGCGGATGTGGCCATAGGCTCTTGTTTGGTCAAATGTAAAGTACCTTAACGCAGAAACAACATGAGATGAGATTCTTTCCTTATCACTTTCTTCTCCTAATGTGGGAATACATCTAAAAATTTCATTAACTTGGGGGAGAACTTGTTCATCTAATATTGATGGCTATAATCCTCTAGTTAAGTGCCACCAAATTGTGTTACTTTCTGCAATCATGTATATTCCCCAGGCAAAATGAAAAATTCATGGTTGGTCTTAGGGAAGCAATTTCTTATTTTATATTTTGTGGGGTTTTTTGTTTTTTCTTTTGAAGGGGAGGGGCTCTGTTAGCTTGATGCAATTATGTTGCAGTTATGTTAACTGCGAGAAAATGTATGCAGTGAAATTCTCACACAACAAGAGTTCAAAATGAACTATATTTTACTAACAAGATTTTAGTTCAATGAAGATTTCAGGTCCATAAAGTCTCAACTAGATTGTAGATTTTTCTCAGCACTGCAGTAAAAAGAGCAGTTCTGTTATAACATGTGCTAATGTCACGGGTTACATATGTTATATGCATGCAACCAACGTCTATGCCTCTTATATTTGGTCCTGCAGCTTGTTTGAACTGTAAAATTGTTTCTGTTATTATATTTACTATATTTTATACTAAAAAAGAGTGATTCCTTTACAAATTAATAGTATTTAGATGGAAAGATATGCTGTAACTACACTTTGTATGTTATTAAAACAAACTCAGAGCAAAGATCATGGAAAAGAAAGGTACATCGCCAGGGAAGTGTTGCTACATAAAGAGAAGATCACCAGCCGCACTAAGTGACTCAACAGTGGAAGAAGCAGCGAGAGGGAGACACTGTCCCACCTCGTTTGTCTGATCACTGGTCTTGTGTTTGGACTTTGTGTGTATTGATTTCAGTTTATAGACCAGATTTATTATTTTATCAGGGCTTGGTGAAGGGTTATGTTACTGAAAGCTTCTGTGTCTGTAAAGTATCTTTCATATTACATTACAGGGCCGAGGCATACAACTGTTCCTCCTTGGGACTACTGACCTATTCACCACTACACAATCAGGACTTAGGGCCAAGGTGCCGTGCAACACAGGCCTGAAAAATAAATCTTGAAACCAAGCACCACCAGTGTCTGTTTAGTGATTTAGCATGCCAAACATGGGGGAACATTACACTGTGATCAATATAAAAGCCACCCTAAATGCCTATAAAGCACAGTGCGTATCAGATGACAGAAATTAAATATGAACATTATCTTTCTGTTCCTCACATCTTTAAGCAAAATGCTTTCTACAAATAACTATTAAAAGCAGCAACATTTGTCTCTGCTTTTCTCGAGTATCACAGTCTGATGGATTTCGTGGTTTGTCCTTCCACTCTACCTCCCCTTGGTGGGTACTTACCACTTATGACTGGGACTACCCGGCCTTGACGCTTGGCGATTCTCCAATACAACTGTCTTCTTGCTCATTGTGTTGACTGTTCTCAAAGCTGATTGTCGATGAGTGTTCTCAGATCTTAGCACGCACTATGTGATAATCAATGCTGCTCCTTCATTTCTTTTGCTCTGGTTTTGACTCATTAGTCTAGAGGTAAAGTATCGCTACTGGACCAACATAGAGATAAACACAGCAACTAGCACTCTCATCCCTTTCCATCTGAGGCAACTGGCCAAAATTAAGCACTTTCTTACAAGACAGCAATTTGAAACAGTAAACCACGCTTTTGTAACCGTTCGGCTGGATTACTGCAATTCTCTTTATTTTGGAGTGAGTCGATCTTCTGTTTTTCGACTGCAGCTAGTCCAGAATGCTGCTGCACGCCTTTTAACTGGCACTCGTAGATACGAGCACATCACCCCAGTTTTATATTCACTTCATTGGCTGCCCGTGCATTTTAGGATCATTTTAAGCTGCTTTTATTTGTTTTTAAATGTTTGTCCAACGCTGCCCCTCTGTACCTCTCTGAGCTTCTTCATCCATACATACCTTCCCGGTCCCTCAGGTCGGTAGACCAGCTCCTCCTGAGCGTGCCCAGGACTAATCGTAAGCTCAGAGGGGATCGGCCGTTTGCTGTGGCAGCACCAAAACTGTGGAATGAGTTGCCTTTACATGTTAGACAGGCACCTTCCTTATCTGTTTTTAAATCACGTCTTAAAACATATTTATTTACCTTGGCTTTTAGCACATCAGGACTTGTTGATGTCTCTTAATATGTTTCTTATTAATTATATTATTTTTAATTTTAAGATATTTTATATGTAATTTAAACTGTTTCTCTCTTATATTTGTAGCACTTTGGTCAACATTGTTGGATGTAAAGTGCGTTATAAATAAAGATGCTATGCTATGCTATCCCCAGAGCCACATTATTAGCTTGCCTACAAACGTCACACATTATTTGCTAGAGGTGGGAATCACCACACATCCCACGATACGATATTATTGCAATTTTTAAAATATTTTGTGATATTCAGATTCTGTACATAAAGGTAAACTTTATCAATATTCATTTTCTCTAATATCAAAGTCTCACACTCAGTCTTTCTCTCATTTCAGTTTGATTGTTGACAAACTGAACGGTTTGTATTACAGTCTAGTCCAACTTAACTGAATCAACCATCTGGTACAATTATAGCTATTCTGAACTATGCAGTTTATGAAAACTATGCAGCCCCTTCAGCAACTGAAGAATTTGAAAGTAAATTAAAACAAAATATAATTTTACATTAAATAAAAAAGTTTTAAACTTAATTAAAATAAAACATGTCTTAAATTAAAATAAGTAAACTGTCATGTTTATTGCTGCCATAAAAACGTTAAACACATTTGGACAGTGAAGGAATGTCAGGATTCTTGCTCAGAAAAAGGATCAACATGCTCTGAAGTCAGAGCACAAAAACCTTTTTGTAACAAAATATCGATTTCTGCTGTCCCTGTATCGATACATTATTAGCAAACAAAATATCACGATGCTACACAGTATCAATTTTTCCCCCCACCCCTATTATTTGCACACACTTTGAAGTTTCTATAATATATTACTGTGGATAGACTGATGAATGAATTCAACAGCAGGCTGTAGCCAGCAAGTATCAATGACAAAAACATTTGTTTTAATCCTGCAAAATAATTCTAAAACTCCTACACCCTGTTTCTAATGCTGTTTGATCCTTAGCCACAGAAACCTTTACTTCACACAACTGAGTTAAATATTTAGGAGCCTGTAGATGAGGACTGGGGGAGGGGGGGTGGGCAAGGTGAACTATCAAGAGATTTAAATACTTATTGAAGTATTATGGACACTGTGTGCATCCAGCATCTGGCATTTATACATACAAAGTCGTCAAAATCATTGACCTGTGCTGAACCTGACAGAGAACAGCGAGCAGGCAGGATGTTTCAGAGCCCAGCTAACATGCACCTTTCCCCTCCGTGCTGCCACTTTGCTCGGCAGTCTTCATAATAACCCCGGCTGGCTATAGCAACTCTTAAATATAATGCATCACAGCACAGAACATGTTACGATTGCGTGTACCATATGAATAAACTGTTTCATAAAGTATATTCCTTGCAACCAATTTTTCGTTGGTTTTATTGAATTAGAGCAGAAGAACTGTCCACAGAGTCGTCTGCGGCGGCGCTGTTATTTCATAGTGCTACAAAACCAAGTAATACAGTCTGAGGACAATATACCTGGTGTCAGCACTCCACAAATGTAATTTCTGGCATAGTCAAGGAAGCGCAGGAACAAGAGCAGTGCAGTACTCAAAGGGAGCACTTTGCACTTGTAATGGTATTCAGGTCTCAGCTTGATACTGAAACATGGCTTTAACAAAGACTAAAGATGTAGCACACAGGTGAATGTGGAACTGAAAGTATGCGTGCGTGTGTGTGAACATGAAAGGAGTGTGAGGTTGGAGAGTGGAGGTCTCTATCAGAGAGCTGACAGCACACCATGCTCCCCAGACACTTTGAAATGACTCCCCACGGAGTGCAAAACACTCTTGAAATTTCTAATTATCCCCAGAACAACACCGAGAATACCTACACACCAACATAGCATCACTGCAACCTGAAGGTACCCAGAAACCAGTGTTACTGCTAAAACACTGCTGGACACAGTGTTTCTTCTCAATTTAATTGCGTGGTATTGTGTAAAGCTGCGTTTATTGAGGAAGATTAAAGAATGGACCATTAGGTTTGACGCAATGTATCAACACATTCCTCAGGCTTCTGTAAAGATGAGCTTCATCTTTCAAGTCGAAGGAAATGCAACGGCAAGCACTTCCCTGGAAGAACTAATTCTATTCTCAAAGTCATTAAGTTGCCATTTTGTTCGAGCTTTTGTTGCTGCCACCTTTTAGAGGAGATGTAATTGCAGTATCAGTGTTCACCTTTGAGAACATGTTCACCAGAATTTGTGCCAGTATTTAATATCTGCAGACAACTAGTGAAACATTAGGACGGCTCTGCAGCTCTGCTAAATTCTGCGGCAGAAAGGATCGCCTCTGTAGGTCACGTAAGGTGATAAATCCTTTTATTCATAAGCATAAAGGAAAGTGTGTCACTATGAGAGTTTCCCACAGATTTGACACAAGTTCTCTTAAGATGTTTGTTTACAGGTCAAACATAAAACAGGTTTTATTTATTCATTTTAATACTTTCCACTTAACTATACCACGATTTTATACATCGCATTATATCAAAAAGAATAACATGAACTGTGACCTGTGAATAATGACTAAGAGCGAATACCAAGAACAGTAATTATGGATTTATAGTCAGTTATTTCCTATATCTACCAGCTATTTTCGATACCAAAGCAAATAGTTTCCAACGAAATCAATATAAAATTCAGATCAGATATGTGTGAATTATGTATGCATGCTTTGGGGCTGTAACAGATATGGCTATCTTGGAGGTTAACAGATGGTGTCATAAAATGAAATAGGCATCACTCTTAAAATACACGCAGACACCGAGGACATTTATGTCTCCAAAATCATTTTCATTGCCTGTGAAGAAGAAGGGCAAACATCAAATTTGAAGTCAGCCGCAAGGGTACAAACTAGTTAACTTGCTCATTTCTCACTCCTTCTCACGTCCACTGAGAGGACAGTGTCATAACACTCGTGCCAAATTTAACAGTCAAATAAAACTCTGACTGTTCTGTGATTTATGCTCGTACTATTGTCAAAGTAAAAAGCAAAAATGCATTCTCTAATGAACTAAATTATTCTGAAACAACAGAAGGCCGCAGTGCGTTTTACCTTCAGGTTTCTACTAAACACTTGTGTCATTTGCAGTTTTATTCCTCCTTCATGAGTAAACTTTTCAGAGAACCTGAGGGTGACTGAGCGTGGTCGACTCTCACTGCCAAGAAAATGACCACACTGGAACAATTTTACTAAAGGAAGATGATAAAACTAGATCATCATGGCAGAGAATTAAATTGCTATTTTTCTATTATTCCACAAAGTTGGATGGAAAGAAATAATGCTTAATCCGCAAAGTTCAGAGTCTGTCTCATGTCCCGAGCTAACTCATCTCCCTGAACTTAAGCAGGGACAGCTGTTTTTTCTGCTACGTTTAAAAAGAAAAAATCAAATTGACAAGAAGTCTGATTAAGCTTACAAAAGACTATCGAGGATAACAAAGTGGATACAGAGGATTAATTATGGATGATTCACTGCCATATTTCCACATCAAAAATGACAAGAGTTGAAACAGTTATTCATCTCTGTGAAGAATCTATGTCTGACAGAGCTATCTCATTGATGTCGACTGTGTCTGAATTCTCACACAAGAATCATTCATCAGTGCAGGGCTGTGTTAACTCATAGCAGTCTTATCGAGGGCCACTATTCACACTTTGTACTCGTGCCAGACGAGATTTCAGGCCTACGCCGTCGAGGGGGTATACGCAACCTGTGAGCTGTTTGTTTCAATAGCCACAACAGCAGACGGACAGATGGATATGCTTCTGGGTGCTGGTGTTAATTGGCCGTTGTACATGAAGCAAACAGAAAAGGCCGAGGGAGTAAGACTCAGGCATATAGAGTCCCAGTCAGTGCTATTACATTTAAACTTTTACGCCAAGGGAGCGGCTTTTTCGACACCTTATAATTGACTTTGTGTGAGTTTTTGCCAGAAATGTAAAATGTAAACAAGCTCAAGTATTTTTGCAGGTGAAATTTGACAAAATGTTTCAAAATATCTAAATATATATGAAATAGAACATAGATTAAGCAGTAATGTTTAATGGTTTTTGACCGTAAAGTATATGCAGAGTAGGGCTGGGCGATATGACCCAAAATTCATATCTCGATATTTTTTACCTGGACGGCGATATAAGATATATATCTCAATATTTTTTTTAAAGCCATAAAGTAAGAACAAAAAGAGACTTCTTAGTCAAAGCTGTGTCCCAGATGTCACACAGGCACTTTTATTAACATAGAGCATAGATGTACATAAAATTTACTCAAAAATAAATTATGAGCATTTATTAAATAATAATGTTGCATAAATAAAAGAAAACAATGTTGTTTTTGTGCATAACAAAAAGCTCACAATTGTGCAGTCAAAATGTAAACTAAAAGACGCAGAGCATAGTAACAAAGACAGATTTCACAGCTGCTCTGTTCCCAACTTCTACTGTGTGACTGACAGCCTGGAGTTTGAAATCCTCTTCATAACCACGTCTCTTAACAGGTGCCATTTATGGTCCTTATAGACAATACGGTAATATTACGTTGAAGCACAGTACGTATCACTCCGCGAGGCTCCTCGGTCGCCGTAATGCTCTGACAATCCATCAAGCGGTGCAGCACCGTAGCTTACCAAAGACGTACTAAAACATTTTTTGACAGATTGCTGAGCGCTGTGTACCACATAAAATCGGTTCGCGGCCATCAAGCACAACCAGAATCCATCCATAAGGCGCGCTGTCAACTTTTTAGAGAATGAAAGTATTTTAGGCTGTGGGCTACATGGCGTTAGCGTGGTTAGCTCGTTAGCGTGGTTAGCTAGCTAAGCGTGGTTAGCTCGTTAGCGTGGTTAGCTAGCTAACACGTTGACGGCGTCCAGCCCCACACACGGGGCGATGCGCAGTAACTCGTTAACGGAGATTTGCCGGGTCCATCTTGTCGCTTCCTGCAGGTGAAGCGATGGGGGAGGAGGGGGAGTTGTGTTCAGTGAAGGAGGGGCGAGGCAGAGTAACGTTGCGTAAAGACAAAAGTGGACGAAAGAGAGGCAAACTTGTGGCTCCACAAGTATAGTTATAACATAACATAGACTATATCGATATAAACGATATTGTCACATCTTATATCTCGTATAAAAATATATCGATATTTTTTAAAAGCTCGATATATCGCCCAGCTCTAATGCAGAGCACTGAGATGTCCTTGGCAGAGATGTCAGTGTTTCTCAGTGTGTTGTTCATTGCTTAATCATGCTGGGCAGCAGGACAGACAGCCGACAGGATGAGCAACTTTATGTCAGCAGGCATTGCAACTCCCCAGCCCATAAAAGGCCCATTACTACCGTTCCATGCAGCCACAAGCATTCACCTGGGAAAAGCTGGTGAAACTGATTCAGACTCAAAAACACCCAGTGTGGCAGAGCAGCGAGATCATCACAACAACCCACACCTTGAGTATACAGACGCAGAGAGAAGCTCTAGTGTCAGCAAAAGTCTCCCGCCTCCACAAAAAGAGCCCGCAAGAAAATGCTCTAGATAAAATGTTCGACTTGTACTGTGAAGATTTCACATAATGAAAAGTTAGGAGCCCGGTTCAATTTTGGTTAAATATGTCTTAGGGATCTGAGGGCCAGCAGGTCTAATATGGAGGTAGCTGTAGGGATTCAGCAAAGTCACGGTGTGACGCCGAAGGCACGACTGAGAGAAGCCTGGACAGTGAAAATGTGCTTTTGTGCTTTTGTGCTGATAACCACACAAACCCCTCTTTTCTATTTAAAAGTATATTAATAGGATTATGTCATGAGCACCGAAACTACCAGATGCAAAAAATCTAAACATATGAAAGCAGAGTATTTGCTGTACTGGCAAATTTAAAAAGAAAGTGTCATTCGACTGCTATATTAATAATGTAGAACTATCTCAATCATATGAATGTCTCCGCATGTGGTAAAACAGACAAAGAAGCAATGACATGAGTGGAAAAGTTGGGTTGAAACGCGGCAGGATTTCTTTCCTCTAAATGAGAAAATAACGGGGTGGTAATTTTCTGTAAGTTGGCATCTCTCTTCACATCAGTGGATTAAGAAATTAATGAAAAGTGGCTAGTCAATCTGACATTTCTAAATTAAGAAGCAAGTATCCAAATGACAAAATTAAAAGGGGGAGAATGAAGTAGAGGATAAATAATTGGCTGGGGAAATTTTGACAGAAAGAGAAGTGGAAAACATGGCAGTTGAAGAAAAAGAGAGTGGAAACAGAGAAGGCTCTGGATGCTCCAGGCAATGCCATCTGTGGGTGGATCTGCAAAGGCTGCGTGCCACACACCTGTGTGGGACTGCCTGGGAGATAAGGCCCTCAGCACAATGGCCCTGTGGCCACCTGCGCTGCCAAACAGGTGCGCAGCCTAGCCAATTAAACTATTAGACAAACACAGGCCTCTGGGAGCAAATTAGCAGCCTCCCCAAACACCAGAGGAAAAACAAAAAGCAATAGTAAGCACTGACAGTGAAGAACAACTACACTTTGATGGGGAGACTTCTATCTCGTTTTTGCATTTATGTTAAAAGAAACAAAGTTTGGGTCGGTTTGTTGTCATTTAAAATGATCATTTATCTGTCATGAATCCAAAATGACGTTTGAAATTTACAGGAAGTAAGAAAGGAGACAGACTGGGAGGCATTTGCCTCACGGAAAGTCTTTTTGTTTCTTTATTTTTCAGTTTATACACCGATATTAGCTTTAAGTTCGTCAATGATTGGTGACATGTCATCGACAATTTAATTGCGGTATCAAGACTGAATCAGCTCATGTTCTTCTCATGTTCAAAATATTCAAAGATTAAACTATTAGCAGATGATTTAAGTCATTATAAAAGGCTCGAATATGTTATTGAGGCTACGTTATCTCAAATGACAACAAAAAACATCATAAAAATGACCTAGTTGGTCACCAGTTCGCCTTCTTAAAAAAAGGGGCTAATATCAAACTTTCTCCTCATTTTCATTTTGGCTCCTTTATGGTTATCAGCACGCTTGCTTGCCCAGAGCTCAGGATCAGAGGAGGAGATGCTGCGCCATTGATGTTTGAGATCACAACACTGAGTACAATGCTGAGTATGGGCTGGATAAGTGGGATCTGCCACAACCAATTTAGTGGTTGTGGGAGCTCTTAATTCATATTTATATTTGAGAGTCACAAAAAAGAATCAAATCTAAAGAAGAAAAAAAAGCTTTTTCTATCAGGCATGTCCTAAATACTGACATGCACGCCCTACTTTGGGCATAAAAGATGCTAAAAAGATGCAAACATTGAAGACGTTAAGTTGGTTTTAAATGCTAAAAGATAATCTGGATTGTTGACCATTTTTGTTGTATTCCTTTCTGTTTGTACTGTGTAGTTGTACTGTGAAGTACAAGTACCTTATATAAATAACAATTAAATAATTTATTAAAATACACATATTTAAAAGCAGTCAAGTGCATCATTATTCTGAGGTGCAACTAAAAACCAAGCATGAACGCACTGCTCTGCACCTATTTCATGCTTATTTCCATTATATGCTAACATACAATCAAACTACACCAAAGGTTACATTAACATAGTGTGAGTGAAATGCAGAGTTCCTGTGTGTTGTGATCCATAACAATTAAGTACGTATTAATTAGAAGAAACCTTCTTCATGCTGCAAGAGTAAAATAATAAGAGCTGTAAAGACAGGCAGGGGACAACACTTGCACAGTCCTGCCCAGAATCACCATCCAAAGATGGGTCCCTGGGTAGGTCTAGTCATCCGTGGGAGGCAAGTTTTTCATAAAGCACGGGTCACTCATAAGCTGGTCAAAGGTTCAGCCGTTTTAAAAACACCCACAGGGCAAGCCTGGCCTCAGTTAGAACCCCTAGGCACCAGTTGGCCTTTCTAAGTGGAAAGGCTGACTCCCTACAGCTTGCTGGAGTTTTCGGGCAGTGACTCCACAGAATCCAATCACTCTAGGGATAATTACTTCGCTATTAATTCATGTCGTTACATATTATATAAGGACTTTCATTTGTTTTAAGCTCAAACGGTTATATGTTAGTACGTGACAGTGTGCATGTGTCACATATTCTCGTGCTTAAAAATTCAAATGCATTTCAGGTGAACTCCTTAATCACCCAAGTTTGATGTGGAAGAAGAGAATTGCTGTCAATGAAAAGTTCCACTGTGTCCATTTCTGTATATAACTGGCTGTACTGAGCAGCTGTTGTGCACAATTTGAGCAATAATGTAACTATATTGTCTTTGCTTTCACTGGTTAATGCAGGGATGGAGCAGCGATGCCAGTAGTAGCACACAGATTAGATAAAAGCTCCTCTGAGGCTATGCTGCCAGGTCTGTTCTCTGTATGCAGGGTCAACATAAAAATGCTTCCACTTATACAGTGACCATTTACTTGCACCACTCATTGATTCACATTAGGAAACGGCTCCTGAACAGTGGGATGATAAATAATTTAGGCAATCTGCTGTCACTAAGCCTGAGTGTGTATTGCACCAGTGAGACTAAATTATGATTGAAGATCTCGTTTACAGGAGAGATGGTAGAATTTAGTTACCTACTATAGAAACTAGGGGGGGAAGCCTGGTAACAAATGACCCAAAAGAAAAGCAAACAGGTGATACAGGTTCACACAGGATTAAAGAAAAAGTCCCCTTTTATGTTTGTTTTTGTTTGCTAAGAAGCAATTATTATAGCCAGATGTGCTCATTAGCAAAAGCTTGCTTTTTGAGTTTCCAATAACAAAATAAGCTGGACTATAAATGCACGGACTGTGTGGGAAGAAAGAACAGAAGAATAAGATCTTAAAAACCACACGATGAATGAGCTACATGAGTTAAAATGATGCTTTTAAACATCTATATGTTTTTGTATATAAGGACTAGAGGGAAACTGTGGAGAAAGTGCATAATGTGTTGGGACAGTAAGAGCTAAAATCATCAAAACAGCAATCCTTCACAGTAGGGATGCACCGATACCGATACTGGTATCGGGGCCGATACTGTAAAATGTGTGTGTACTCATACTCGTAAAAGTTAACCGATACCATGAACCGATACTAACTTATTTCATTAATCAGAGGGTGGCTTGTCATTTCTGTTGTAGTTTTTTAGATTGGCCACTAGGGGGACATCCCACGCTAAACAGGCACAGGGTTAGGCGAGTGAGACTGGCAGCTCCAGATAAAAAAGAGAAACTGGAGGCTGCTGTAGCTAGGCTAAACAAAATGTCAACAGTGTGGAACAGCCAACTTTAACTCAGGTTTTGGAAAAGCGATGAAAAATGTCAAGAGAAAATCCACGGGCAGTTAAAATAACAGAGGCTCTGACTCATTTTATCGCTCTGGATGACCAGCCAATGCCGGTCGTGGAAAACATAGGATTGCTCCGTCTTCTCAGCGTACTCGAGCTGCGATATGAAATTGGACACTCTGCAATAATTTAAAAGTTTATTTTATTCTCAAACCTAATTTATATTTATTTTATTCCAAACAGAAGTGTTTATTTATTATTCTGAAAGCTCGAGACAGTGCCAATAGTTCAGTGATATTTTGTTAAATTACAATGTGGAGACTCTGCAATAATTTAACAGAAGTGCTTATTTTTCACTTGAAATTTTTTTTGTGGTCATTTTTATTACGATTTTATTTTTTATCGGCAGAGAATAAAATAAAACCTGTCTTCCAATTCATTGTATTTGTGTGTGTGTGTGGTAGAAGTATCGGTTTTTGTACTCAGTATCGGCAAGTACTCACATCCAAGTTTTGCCCGAGTACAAGACAGTTGGCAGAATGTGACAAAAGCTTTATTTACTAACCTGACAGGGTTGCTAGTGAGAGACACTCGGAGGGATTCCAGGCAATTGAGCAGCTTTTCTTCTGTGATGCCAGAACGCAGTTCATGGACGTATTCTTGGGAAGAAAGGGTACACTCATGCTTACTGTTCCTCAGTCCACCCTGCAAACAAAATATCAGTGGGACAGTTATTAGAGATCAGCAGACCATACTATGACTCAACTTTTGGAACAATATCTCCCTGAATACACAGAAGCGAATGAAAAACTGCAGGTCAATAAAACAAAAAGAAGAATTTGTTAGTGTTAATCAAAAACCCCTTTTATCAGTGTGTTGTATGTAGTAGTATGAGTATGTGGGGATTTTTTTTTACTTTTTACTTTTTCACATTAAAATCCTTTTCATCTTTTTTATAATAATAACATTTGGCGAGGACATCTATGCTTTAGAAGGAGAAGCTGCACCAGCCACTTTCCCTTTCCCAGTCAGCCAAGACTCTAATGATGGACTGTACTGACAGAGAGCCAGAAACAGGCTGCACATGCTCTCTGCAGCCACTCCTGCTTGAAGTAAATGGATTCTTGTGTTTAATCTCCACAGGGATCTGTTGCTACACTGATACTTACACAATGAGACTATTGGCATCTATTGGCAGCGATACACACATTTTCAGCACAACAGTGAAACACACTGACACTCACTTTACATTCACTGTCTAAGCACACAGTGGAGTTAACATGGTACTATATATTGGACTACAGCGATCAATGAAAAACTGGACTATAAATGAAAAAGCTCCACATGCAAACTGAAGAATACAACACTAACCCTGCTTCTACATTGTAGAGATTTAATTTACCAATTTCAGTTGTTCTGTTTTCATTGTTAATATGACCGAGGTACCACACAAATCACATGAAGAGACAATGCAGAAAAAGCATGTATGCCTAAACCATATCTGCTGTGTTCATCCCTGGATTGCTGGTTTCCTACTATGTGAGCTGTGCTAATAGCCAGTTTGGGAAGTAATAAGCTAACTCATTTATCTAGAGAAAAGAGAAGCTTGCTGATCTCCTGCAATGCACAGTGAACATGAAAGAAGCACATTTTTTGTTGCAAAAAGCAGATGCAGTCTAAGAACAGCAAGCTACCGCTGATTCGGAGCTTTCAGTGTAAACTGAGCTCACAGACTGATTGACCGAATAATGGCACAGAATCTCTCGTATGTATTCGATTCCGGAAAATGCTAAATCACATTCTGTAAATTACTTGAGTGATTCCTGCCAAAAGCAATTTCATTTCATTACCAGAAGAAATGTAATCACACATCGTACTTTATACACTGTATCGGCTGTAAGAATATTAATGATGGATCTACAAACTACAGTTGAAAAACAAAAGTTTTGGGGGTTTTTTGTTCAAATGCATGAACCATTCTTCTTTTGTACTGTTAATCTCTTATTTTTCTTTAAAAAATAATCAACTCTCCTGTGTGACTCTGTCTTTGTGACTGAAAATATGACTTGTCATTAGCTTACGTATTAAAACTTCTATATACAGGAATCGTAATCGGTAATTATACTCTGGAATCTAAATATTGCAAACATTAACAACCATACGCCTCTTTCCTTAAAAAGTCTAAAATGTTGACAGCCAGAGAAAAGCTACAATAGTAACTGTAAGAAGCAAAAGATAAAACCACATATATAAAATGCAAAATGTAACAGATTTTTATTTAATTTGGAGTAGAGAGACAGATACTCCAAACTCTCAACGAGGCGAAATGAGAAATACAAACCTTGAAATAGATGTCAAGGTCAAAGCCTGACAGTGATGTAAAACTGTTTCATAGAAATTACAAAACAATTACACTTTCCTGGCAGTTAAGGTACTTCAAAGAACATATGTATTTTTAATCCTTGAGTGGTAGAGCTTATGTTTTTGAAATCAGTTCTCAAAGAAAAGTTCATATCATTTGTGTTTAACTCAATGAACCTTTAACTCAATAACTCAGTGTGCATCCGCGTGTTGTTGGACTTATAATTTAATGACTCTACTTTATTAAATTTGATATGCACAGAGTTCAAGTAATTAGCATTTTCAATCACAATGTAATAATCTTCCATTGTTTCACTAAAAATATTCAGAAGCAACAGTGTATCCCTAAAAGAGGAGCTGATAAAGATGTCTTGAAAAGACAAAAAGCACTCTGAATTAATATCATGATATGAATCAGTTAATTCAGACATGGTAACAAATGATTATTTAGGGACAGCAGTTAGCTGTTTCTACTTTTACTCTTTTAAAAAGCTAAAAAAATGAAAAATAACACGGCTTAAGAGAATGACAACAGATGGGGTCCTGACTTGTTCAAACAGGCACAGCAAGAACATAAGAACCTTCCTGCTGTGAGGCACCAGTCCAACCACTGTATCACCAAGCTGTGGTTGAGTGTCTGAGTACTTGATCTCGACTCTATCTGAAAAGGGACTGGACCGATGAGCTGCTAGACATACTGTCTTTACTGGTACGCTTAAGTGTTCATTAATTGAAAATACTTACTTTTCTGTTGAGCCTCAAAGATGTATTTTTCTCTATCAAGTAGATAAGAAAAAGACTGGATCTAGAGTATTCATTACCCAATGCTGCCTGCACAAGGATCTTCCATAGTAAATGGACCTAAGTCATTAAAACTATTGATTAAGATGGTGCATTACCATTAAGTGTCAGATCCAATCATGCTAAGCATGCACAAGCAGCATGTAAGCGATTTAAAAGCTACTACCAAAAAAGTAGAAGAAAAATAATTAGATTTAGATGATCAGAATGAGCATTGTTGAGAGTTGGTGTAAAATGCTGAATCACAGCAGTCAGATAACCAAACCTTTTGTTTCTGCACAGAAGGACAGAGTGTTGAAAACACACTGCTGTCTGCAGAGATTCAGTCTTGATAACAACAAAAGCTAAAGCAGCTCAGTTGGGTAGATAGTGGAGAGGTCATGTCAGAACTTTGCTCAATAAAGTTTGGAAAATAATGCCTGGTGAGTGTTAAAATCACATTGGTGCACTTCATCTAAATCTGAAGACCAAATGCCTGCAAATTGGCAAAAGCTTGATGTTGGTTGTTGTAGAGCTTGATGAAATGGAAAGGGATGGACCGGCATTTACAAACTGCTTTTCTAGTCTTACAGATCACTGAAAGCATAAAGCCACATTCACCTTTTCACACATTTATACAGCACAGTTCTTTACCTTTGCTCCATAGGCAATTTGGAATAAACAAGCAATACAACTGACCAAAAAAGTCTTTTTACAGCAGGAGTTAGATAGATTACCCAGAGGATAGTAAGCAAGACCAGATTCAAATTCAGAGGCTTCCAGCTTCACCGCGTCATGGTTCAGTAACTGAACACTCAGCAGTTTTGATAAGAAACTCTTACAAACTTGAGAAAAATTTATTTATTTGACAAATTCAGACTTTCATAGATAAAACCTGTGACATCCTTAAATACCTCCACTTTTGAGCAAAGTAACCAAAGCCATAATAATATAAAAGTTTATCAAAACATTGCAGGTAAAACCACTGCATACTGTTAGAGAAAAAATATATAAATGTAATGCTGCTTAAACTGGCGTTTTACTTTTGGATGCACGATTTGCAGAAAAATACTTCCTCAGCAATGGGCAGTGAGAGGCAAGTGCATCACCCACTTTTTATTAATCTTCTTACCCCTCAATAGTTCCCAGCAAGCATACCGCTATATCCAGAAACACTAGAGCTCTGGTTTCACCACAGGCTCTGACCTCTGGAAACCAAAGACACTGACCATAAACTGTTTTTTCATGACCCTAGCCCAAATCAATAGAATCCTTTGGGATAATATCAACATTACACTCCCATACTGGCAGCAGAGAAACAATCTGAGGAGCAGGAGGGGGGGATTACCTGCTGACCACTGGGTAATAGAGTTTTCCTCCCATCAGGTTCTCAAAAAATGGTCAACAGTACAAACCTGTCAAAAACAGTGCGTACAGAAAGGAAGCAATGGAGGGATGGGAGATGGTGTGTGATGCAGCAGTAAGACATGAAAAGTCAAAGAAGCAGGGGGTATGAGGGTGATAAGAAAAACTAGGGAAGAGATACAAAAAGAGAGCACGGGGAGAAAGGGCAGGGCAGAAAGATAGAACAGCTCTACAGTAGAGGACAGACACAGCCTTTTGACCACAGCCTAGAGCCTCATCTCCTGCCGCTTATTGAATCCCCTATTTGTCGATAACAGTATTTCCTGCCAAAGAAAATAGTGCTGGGAGCAATTACTTCACCGAGCCTGTCAATTTCATTTTGGGGGGTTAGGGGAGCATTGAGGCTCATTCCCTCCTCCTCTATCACCTCTGTCTACCTTTCTGTATGCCACGGGGAGTGACTGAGTGCACTGCCTTCTATCGAGGGCAGGGCAGGGAGACAATGCCAAGGCGCCTGCACCTCCACATGTCATCTTCACCTGTAATGAGCTTATAACAAGCTGGCAGCTTCTTCAGTGCCCAGTGCTCAACACACTCAGGCAGACTGATAGATACATTATTCAGCTTCTTTGTCAGCTTACTGGAAAACCACATAAGCAGTAACATGTCTCGCCTGGAAGTTAGTGCTAGGAGATAGCTTCCAGGCCAGACATGCTTCTGTCATTCAGCCTGCTGCGACCTCTCTATCTTTCTCACACATATGCACAAATGCACAACAGGGTTTTGTGTATGGCTCAGAATGGGCCTTTGGGGATGACTGCATGCGGCAGTAAGCAATGCCTTTGTTACCTTATTTGACAAAAATGATGTTTTTTTCTGGCGTTTCTGATGATTTGATGAACTAAAATATGTATTACGAAATTTCATCTACCAAAACAACTTGGGAGAAGTACACATGCTCTTACGTAACTGGAACAGCTGTTATTTAGATGAAAGGACGATGATGGTAAAATCACACAAAACCTCAAAAAAATCATGTTTGGAGACTTCTTCAAATACGACTTCTTTTACGGTTTAGAAAGAAATCGACATACTTACCACCAGTGTTGGTCAAGTTACTTGAAAAAAGTAATCAGTATCTAATTACTGATTACTTCCCCAAAAAAGTAATCCCGTTACTTTACTGATTACTTATTTTCAAAAGTAATTAATTACTTAGTTACTTAGTTACTTTTTAAAAACACGATTTACAACCTGAATAGGTGATAAAGTGATAGATCTTTCAGCCCAATTCTACTTTTTCTACATAATCATCATACAAAATGTAATCAAATGGAAAAGTCTCTTTTTAAAACTTGTTTTATTTGTTTTAATCTTTTAACTTTATGCATCAAGCAAACATTTAATTATCTGCAACATTCTCTGACTGGAAGAAATTAGTTTAACATTTAAACCTATTTTCTGCACATTCCAGCACATAAAATAATTTTTTTTGTGTGTGTTTACACTCAGTCTTTCAAATAGATGCAAGTAAAACACAGCAGAAAATAAATAAAGTCAAAGACTAGCGGTCCTGTTGCTCTATTTTCACCTGTAAAGCAGGAGTGGGGCAGGCGGAGGTTTACCCTGGTGCAGGTGTGCAGCGGTCAGTGGAAGAATCCGCGAGTTTCTCTGTGAGTTTCCCATTACGTCGTAGCTACTCGGTGCTTGTTTGGAAGTTTAGGGGTTTTTTTCGCTGTAAAAAGAAGTTTTCTTCCCACGCACAACGGACACTAATGTTTTTGTCACTTTTTATGGAATCAAACTCAAAGTAAGGTCAGTACTTCCACGCTTTAAACGCTGCACGCTCATACTCTCTCTGCACTCGATATATGATCCATTGTTGATCTGCACACAGCTGTTGTCACGAACGTCGCACTCGCTTACGTCACTGTCATGAGACGTTCTCGCAAAAAAATCATGGTTTTAGTAACGCAGTAACGCAGCGTTCCTACGGGAAAGTAACGGTAATCTAATTACCGTTTTTGCAATAGTAATCCCTTACTTTACTCGTTACTTGAAAAAGTAATCGGATTACAGTAACACGTTACTGCCCATCTCTGCTTACAACATAAGTCTATCGTATACTCTTCATTATTTCCTTTTAACAGCATTATCATCATTTTGTGGACTGATCTTTGGCCCTCATAACCAGGGTTAGAGCATTCTGACACCTTTGATTAAGGAAGAATTAAATCTGATAGCCACTTTAATACATAATAATATCAAGCAAGTTCATTTTTCATGTGCTACAGCCTGGAGATTTTGCCAGCTGGTGCCACAGAGATCCTCACTCAACAAATCAGAAAGTAATGTCACCCCGTGGACGCACCTGCACACGTTAAACACATGCCTGCCATGCGTTCATGCATGCACATATCAATAAAGTTGCGGTCATGGTACTTTAGCATCTATCTAGCGCCACAGAAGGGAAGAACATAAATGGAGCTGCTTTTTTTTTTTTTTTTTTTGAAGTGGCAGGTAATTTCAAATGTAGATTACTTTTCTACAGGCTGGCACACAATCTGTCTGCCAGCTACTGTTACAGTCGGTGCGTTTGAAGACAAACGCTTAATGTGTGATAACCTCCTTGTCAGAAACAAAGAAAGATTCAAAAGATGCAAAAAGGAAGGACAGGAGAAGAAGATGATGGGATGATGTGAGGAAAGCGTGGATGCAATGTCCAAAATGATGATAGATTTTTAACGATCACTACAAGATAAGTTCACAAAGTAGTCTATGGAGTTCATACTGTCAAATATCTTTGACAAAAACAGATTATCATTCAATTTGTTGCCAAAGATTGTGTGAGTATTTTTTCAATGCAATCTTTATCCCTCACTATTAACCACTCATCGCCCATTCACATCCAACCACACTCACCCTACTGACACATCATGATGCAGCCATGACCACAAAATAACACAAGATGATGCAAATCAAAGGAATAAATAAAGAGAAACCCACAACAAACCAAAGAATAAAGTAAAGAAAGAATAAATACATATAAATATATCTCTAATTTCATTTAGCCATTTTGGAAAGTTGAGGGTTTCGCATGATTGACTCTAGCTGAGGATGATTCTAGCTACAAAAGATCCAACAAGATGCATAACAAGTGAAGCCACCTCTGAACCACCAGTGTTTTGGCAGCGGTTATGCCTGGCAATCATAACTTGCGTGTATTCGCTATTATTGAAAACCTGGAGTCATCTAATAGAAGATGTAATACTGAATCAACAGATCAACAGTAAAATTAGTATTTGTCAGCACTGACAGGATGTGCATTGCTTTGCACCCACAAAGAGCGCTTTAAAGTTGCCACAGTAGCAGATAAGCAAAATGTACAATAGGGCGATCGTGGCTCAAGAATTGGGGGTTCGCCTTGTAATCGGAAGTTTGCCGGCTCGAGCCCCGGCTCGGACAGTCTCGGTCGTTGTGTCCTTGGGCAAGACACTTCACCTACTGCCTACTGGTGTTGGCCAGTAGGCGGCCGATGGTGCGATATGGCAGCCTCGCTTCTGTCAGTGCGCCCCAGGGCAGCTGTGGCTACAACTGTAGCTGCCTCCACCAGTGTGTGAATGGGTGGATGACTGGGTGTGTAAAGTGCTTTGGGGGAACTAGTAAAAGCGCTATACAAATACAGGCCATTTACAATATGGGTGTGTGAGATTATTTTAAAGAAATGCAGAATAGCTAGATAGACTGAATACCTGTGTTACACATTAACCCTTTAAGACCTACCATAGAACCAAGTCCGCCAGAGCTTATATTATATTTTTACATGCTGTAGTGCCATTTTTGGGAGCATTTCAAGTTGCTATACATCAATACAACCATTACAGCCTAGATTTTAATAATATGTATGAATTAAGTGCATAGTAATTACATAAATTGCAAAAAAGTGCAATAAACTACAAAAAAATTGAAAATCGTTTTTGTTTTTTAACATATATTTCTATTTAGAGAAATTTAAGAGGCTTATCCCTCAAAACTGTAAATACAAAAAAGTTGCACAAAATAGTTTCCCACCACAGGAAATTTATTTTGAGTGCCTTCATAGTTTTATTTTTGAAATACACCAATTTTTATACACTGCAGGAAAAACGAAAATAAATATTATAATGCAAATTTGCAAAAAAGCAGCATATGCATCAAAATAAACTATTTCCAGCAGTGCAATATGAGTCCTAAGCATCCCAGAAACGACACAGAAAGTCATAAAGTCAAAGATAACTTTTAAAAACACCAGTATAGGCTCATGAGGCCCTGATAAAAAACTACATTTCCGCGAAAATGACGTCACTTCCGGTTTCGGGCAGGACATGGCGGACATGCAATAGTTCGCACTGACGTCTAATCCAATGTAGGAAGTGTTATGAACAGCTGATCGGATCGGCAAAGCGTGTTTCTGGAATATTATGTTTTTGTTGCTGCAAGCGCTTTTTATGCAGTTTTTGCAAAACTATATGTGGAAGGAAACTGTGACCGAGGACAAGCTGATGGCATAAGATGCAAGTACAACTCCTCCGGTTTCATATGCAAAAAAAATTATTGCGCTAGCTCACGTGGTTGCAGAGCTACCGGGATTTAAAAATAGTTACGCAAAACAGAGCGTGCCCGCTCTGACCGGCTTTAAAGGGTTAAGGCTATTCTGAAGTGGACCAGGGCAGGCTGTGGTGTTCATACCACATTTTAGGGTGTAATAAATCAAAACATAATAAAGCATATGGTCCCCACTCTAACCTCCAAAAATCAAGACATCAATCACAAAAAACAAAGAAAGAAAGAGAGGGAAAAAAACAATTAGTGCTTCTTTATGTCTAATAAATGAAAATTACCAGCACATCCTACTGCTCTATGTAAAAATAATAAAATAATAAAGATAGAATCTGAGCAATTAGTGCATATGAAGCAGCACGACAGCTATGTTATAACTTAATTTCCTGTTCATTAGGAGTTGATAAATTAGTTGTATTAGTTATAGAGAAAAGATACCACAAGAATGGATACACAGTCTACCGACAGGTAGAAAGAGTGTCTCGTGTCTCATCTTTTTTCTTACAATATAAACATGACCTATGAATAATGCTGATGATCAACCGCCAAAGAAAATAAGTTCTGCACAAAACAATCCCAAAGTGACCCGTGTGGAAGATTCTGCACTTAATAAATGAGAAATTCAACATTTAACACAATCTAAAGTTTGGCATGTGAGTGTGACAGCAGTCACAGTAAAGGTCAACAGGAACACGGATCAGTTGAGATGCTGGTTGGCTGGACAATGACTTTTCCCTAGCCCTACTTAAAGGACAGAGTTCTGGTGCCGACAGATAAGACATTTCATCTAGCCACCAGGGCGCAGGGCTCCCAGCACAGTGGGGGATTTCCCCCCAGACCATGTGGCCAAGTATTTCATCTCTTCCTCTCATCGTCCATCTACAATTCTGTCTTTTTTCCCCCTCTTCCCATATTTATTCTTCTCCCTTGCTATCTTACTCCATCCAAAGTCAGGTGTTTTTTGAAACGTGGGTAAAAGCTACAAAGAAATATGTGTTTATCTGTACACACCAGGGGCTTTTCTCCTCTTTTATTTATTTTCATTCTCCATCTTCTGCCTGTTGTGGTCAGAAAACAAAATCAGACAGCTTTATTCTCCTACGTCTGGGCAACTACAACCTGGTGATAACACGGACACAATTAGGCCTACAATTCTTTCAATAATCAAGTCAATAGCCTGTCTTTGTGTCTAATATCTTTGTGTCCAGACAAGACAAGTTCACTACAAAACAGTAGCAGACTGAGAAGAAACACAAAAAACAAGAAGAAAAAAGCAGCAATGCAGTATTGGGTTGGTTAAAAAAAGCATTACAGAGTTTATTTATTAAACTCTGGTCTGTGGCCAAGGCATCGAGGTGTTTTTGCATTTCTGTGCTGATCACCACAGTCTAGAGGAGAGCAGGGCGATATGACCAAAAATATTTATCACGATATACATTTGAAAATTTGCGATAACGATGTAACTGACGATATAATTGACACTAGACAAAATACTTTACAACTCCACAACTTTATTAGTTAAAAAACATCAATGTATTTTCACTTAAACAAGCAGCTGTTTTTATCTGCATTAAAGTTATACAAAAATTTAACAGTGCAAATTCCTCGTTGACAGTTTAACCAAAAGGCATTTCCAGTGGAAATTGGCCGACATATCCTCAGCATAACCATGTATAATATCCACAAAACTTAAAAAGAGGTTATACACACACAATACGGTAATATTATGTTGAAGCACAGTACGTATCACTCCGCGAGGCTCCGCCTACGATAGCCGTAATGCTCCGACAATCCATCAAGCGGTGCGGCTTCGTAGCTTAGCAAAGTCGTACTGAAACGTCTGACAGATTTTCGAGCGCCGTGTACATAAAATCGTTTCAAGGTCAGTAAACACAACCAGAGTTCATACATAAGGCACACGGGATTATAAGGGGCTCTGTCGACTTTCAGAAAAATCAAAGGATTGATTTTAAGTGTGCCGTATTTTCCAAACAACACGGTAATAACGTCGGCCCGCTAGCATGCGCTACCAAAAATAGTGCTTTGTTGTGTATCTGACGGACGAAAGCTAAACCAGTTCCACCACTGAAGCTGCATTTTTACAAACCAGTTCTGGTTCATCCGTTTCATTTAACGATCCACTTTCGCTCTTCTCATTCTCCGTCGCCGCCATGCTTTTTCCGCCATGTGCGTATGAAAACAAAAGCACTGCGCATGCGTGTTTTACCCATATTCTATCGCCATATTTCATTTTCTTATCGCTGCCCAACATTATGCCGGTATTACCGTGAACGCTATCATATGGCCCAGCCCTAGTCTAGAGGATGAGCCCACAAAGGCAGAAGCAACAATAACTCCACCCCCTCTTTTTTCCTTTAACACAAAGATGCCCACAATAGTTTGGCAAAGTAATTCAATTACTTATGGTTTGCTGCTTCTATATTTTTATGAGGTAGGGCTTGCTTTATATGAATACACTAAAAGGTCAGATATAAAAAATGTATATACATTAAACCATTCAACCATAGAGCTGAATACATATTTATATTAGAGCTCTAGAGTTTTTCCATTATTATTAAAGAAAGGACTTTTATATATACGAGCCTTTATTTTCCAAACAAGATGCTCTGATGCTTACAGAAAAACCCTGACATATCTTTAGATATCAGCACACCATATAAGAATAGGCACACGTGAATGAAAGGTTTTCTACCAGGAACTATATCACAAATAATAAAATCATTTATGGAAAGCTCTGTGTGTCTGGTTTTTGTGGTTTTTTAAAAAGGGTTTTGTTGCAGGGCAGTTTGTTTGAAGGTGCTGCTGCAACAACAATTATGAAGTGCCCATCCTGTAGCACTTATGTTGCAACCTTTCACCACATAAACTTTGCCAAAGTTAAACTAGAAGTCTTTGGTGTAGGCTAACCTGTTTTTGAGACTTCCACCTTGACCTTTGCTATAGTAACAAGGGTGACTGCGTTCACCTTTTTTAAGTGGCTCACCTCCTTCCTTTGTCTTTCACACTTTTACCCTTAGCTTGACCCACACCAGACAGCTCAGGTTTTGGAGAAACCACACACAAGCACCGAGTATGTCGATCCTACTGGCTGTGCTCCTGATACAAACAAGGTGAGGGCGAAAAATAAGCAACGTCAGCAAACTCTGGGCTTTCACCTGAAGCTCAAATTTGACCTGCAATATGACAACTTTCATCTATGGTAACTGAAGCGAAATGTTGCCCCAAAAATATTCTGTTGAGGAACGCTGGATTCCTAATCATCACTTGACACCAGGGGGCAAAGCAGTGATCATCAGTTAAACTCAAACCAAAGTGTACTACTGGCTGAATGAAGAGGAAAATCCAGAAACTACTCATTAAAAGTCTGTGCAAATAATAGCAAGCGAGTGAACCACTGTAACCTTTTGAACTGTGGAAACTTGAAGATGAAATTTAAATGTCTGCATGTGAATAAGAAAAAGAAATCAATGAAACACGATCAGGGGGAAAAACTCAAGCACAGAGCAATCTTCATATTTAAAGCGAATAAATTACACACTTAAGAGCTCAATTAAAAAATGGATCAATAAAGGAAAAATCATGTAATTTTGTATTTTTTGTATTTTTGCAAGAACCATTTACTTACACTTTACACCTTAAACTACCGTCAAAAGAAGATGCCTTGCACACTCCTGTACATACACGTGATACAACTCTTACACCATACACCATGCTTTGGTCAGATATCATCATATGGATGATATGATGATGATTTAATAGTTTTTAGTTTAATTTCTTTTAAACTTTAATTACTTTGATTTAAGCTCACACCAGTGTGGTCCTTACTGCCTGTGCAGTCTCCAAATAAATAACTACAAATAGTGTAAATTGTAACAATTGTGTTCTTTGTTAACCGTTTGAATTGGTGCAAGTAATGGTGAAGGCTGTAACATAACTTCCTCCACTGGGGAATTAGTGGGAAGTTTATGGCTTATGGCTACAGAAACGGGGATGGTTTTGGAGCGCCTACATGATCCTCTGTTTTAGGTCCTGGAACCTTAATGTCTGTAACTCCTTCGATCAGAACTTTGGCCTTAGCCTATTGATTTTCTGTAGCTGTACTGTAACAACTTTAACATCCCAATGCACATATATACACAGCCATATGCACAGTGGGCGTTCGTTTCAAAAATGTACCCAAATTTTCCTCAGTTAACTTCAACTCTCTCTCCTTTTTTTTTTTAAACACAGCACTGCTTTTTGAATTTTTTATTTTTATAATTAACTAAAGGCCACTGACGCCACAGTTAATTAATGCCTGACAAGTAGGACTGCTGGAAAGCTTGTAACACAAATTTTGAGCTTTTTTTGTTGTATGTCTGTGTGTTCTTGTGTGTATGCGCACTTACATTAATATGGTTCTGCTCACACAGTAGTGTGTGCATGCTTGAGAGCCCGTGTTTGCACACGTACGTTTGTTGGGTTATGTTTGTGTGTGGTGCAGAATATTCCCCTAAGCAGTTCTCCCTGTGCTTTGCAGGGCTCACGCCTGCACTGAATTTCAATGACACTTCTATGAAGATAGGAGCAGATGTCAGCCAGCTCACTGAAAGTCAGGTAGAAGAGAGTGAGAAAAGTAGAGGGAGTAAAATTGAATACATACTAGCCAGAGAGGGAAGTCTTAAGTTGCGCATCTACTTGTAGCAGTGTAGTACACGAAAGACGTCATTTCTTTTTACATGAAAAACAAGCAAAATGTGAGAATAAACTCAGATATCAACATTTATTTAGTCTTTTCTACATTATCTGGATGATAACTGTTTAGGTTTTCCCATTCTTTATCATAAAAGGGAATTGTTTGATGGCTAAAGGAGCATTTGGCTTTGCAGGTTTCTTCCTTTTGGACAATGGCCTCATAGTACCACAAGTGCCACATCTACCAGTCCAAAATATAATTAGATACAGACAGTGTTGGGAAGGTTACTTTTAAAATGTATTCCATTACAGATTACAGATTACATGCCCCAAAATGTATTCTGTAACGTATTCCGTTACGTTACTCAATGAGAGTAACGTATTCTGAATACTTTGGATTACTTAATATATTATCACGCTGTTTACAACTACATGAATGTACTATTGCTGTGATTTATTACTGTTACTGAAGGTCCGCGGCTCCGAACCGTAGTAAAGGGACCTCTGGCTAATACGGTGGGTTCTGTGTCTCGCAGCCGAAAACTAGCTTTACTTTGTTGTCTGGGTCAACTTTGCTAGCAGAGACAGAGAGAGGCGTTGAAAGGCTGCTCCAACAGAACTTATTGTTTCAGAGGAAAACACGAACACGGTGTACAGTCGAGTCTTAATAGCTTACTTACAACTGGGCTCGTCAGGCTCTCTTCTTGGCTGCAGTGGTTATTATTATATTTACATGCTTCCAGCTCCCGTTTCTGCTCGATGACAGCTCGTACTTTTCCTTTTTCTCCCTCCCTCGCTCACAAACACATAACGTGTATGGCAGTCCATTCTCCCTGCAGCACGGACTACACTGCCTATGATGCTACATTCTTTAGAGCTATACCTGTAGCATTCTGCCTGTTAGCTTAGCACAACAACAACAAAAAGGCCTCTCTCACCCAGGAAACACGGTCACCCTGTAACCATGGCAACCGTAACGCTGCCTGGAACAACAGAACGTAGCTGTCAAACAAAACCCAAACAGTCCTGACCCGCCACAATATGAAACAGGGAAGTACCGCCGTGTAATCCATTTATTTCAACAAAGTAACTGTATTCTAAATACCACCTTTTTAAACGGTAACTGTAACGGAATACAGTTACTCATATTTTGTATTTTAAATACGTAACGGCGGTACATGTATTCCGTTACTCCCCAACACTGGATACAAAATATCTGTATTTCATAAAATCTAAAAATTCTAAATCTGTTTTTGAGTAATGTAAAAACTATTGGAAAAATTTGGAAAAACTGTGACTGGACCTAAACTTGCTAATAAACATTACAGCTAGAAGCTATAGCTTCTGCACAGTTTTACTTGAATTAGCAAGAAATGATGGGCTTTTAACTTGATGTGTTGTGCTTGATCCATTTACATTCTCACTGCAATGCACTATATGTGCTTTTTTCCCTAATCCACCTAAGTTGTCCAGCTACTGAGCGAATGTTAACAAAAGGTGATGAAATGGATAAAAGACAACTGATGGACTGGGTTTTGTGAGTTGAAATTCCATCAATAAGATCATTACAGAGACTTATGGATTTTTTTCTCCATTAGCTCAAACTAAAAATAAGCCCTTGCAGTGACTCACCCACACTGCTTTCAAGATAATGTACTACACTCCAACCACTCACCAATCAATTCAAGGTCAGCAGGTGGCTCAATATTGTCCCAAAAGTTTCCCGAAAGCACGAAGACGTGGGGTATTTTGCATGTAGATGAGGTGACAAAGTGGACAAATTTCCACAGTTACATAAAGTGTCAAATAACGACAGGAAAAAAAACCTTGAAAGATGCAATAAGCCTTCTTGTCATTTGTTTCCCACTCATGTGCTCCCACTGTTGTGGCGGATGGGGTTAACAACTGAGCAGTTAAGCAGCTAAAGTCACACAGGATCTAATTTAGGTTTTCACTGTTGTCTCTGCTGCATTGATTGCAATGTGAAGGCCTAATGAACTCTGTACTTTGTGCTCTTGTATCTAGCTCTGGGACCTCGGGTATGAAGCCAAGAGCTGCAACTACTGACTAAAAGTTTGGAAAAGGACTACAAAGAAAAGTCTGAAGGAAGAGAAACAACGCTGACACTATTAATAAATGAGAAGGAGCACTGATGCTGGTTTCTAATGTGTGACCTGTTTAACACACCTCTGTCCTTTTTCGATGATCCTCTCCATAAGGGACTAATCTCGATAAATCATACATAGGACAAGCACAATATGGGGGCAAAAGGTCCACGTTAGTCTAATATTCATCTTTTCTCCAATGCTTTCCGAAGAGATTCAGCTTAATAACAACCCCAGTTCTAAGAATAAACAACACTTCAATTACCTTTTGTTGACTTCAAAAGTTGCAAGAGATTATGTGTGTAGACACAACGTGAGGCAACAGATCATCAGCAAAACATTCATCCGGAGAGAGAAGTGGGTTTAAGGTGTCTAGCCATTATGAGGATGCATGACTAAGCCTGAAAGCTAATAGAGCGCTACAAAGCAAGCAATAAGAAGCAGACGAGCCACAGAGCATTGTTTTACCTCATATGATTTGGACCTGAGAAGTTTATATAGAGCTTAAGGAATGATAATAAATATTTCTAATACACTCGGGCATGTATGCTGACTCACAAAGAGTCACTCTGTAATCCAGCAATAGTACATACACACACATAGGCAGAGACCAGAGACTATGAAACGTTGTATTACTGTATTTGCTGAGGTATGTGCAACAGTGCAGACTGCCTGGTTCCAGCTTAGTTTCTCTCATGTTAGTGAGTGTAGTTTTGCTTTGGCCTTTTACCGCCTGCTGTTGGCCTTTTGTGTCTTTGTCACTGTGTGAAATTAATCAAGCTCTGCCGGCTCGGCCTTAGCCCTACGCTTCTGCTACTGATGGGTGCCAGACTGGTGATCCGAACCTCTGGATCGCCCAAAGTTCACAGTCTTGTGTTTTACTGGTGCTATAGACTTGCCCACCTTCATCTACACAGCTTGTGTGAAACAAAAGAAAAAGTTTACACAATAAAATCCTAATTGTATATACAAAGTGGCGGGCTCCATCTCACTCCTTAACTCTGGACGAGAAATAAGGATGTACTACGTTTTATGCAGCTTAAAGTAAAGGTTGATGGGTCTATCTTGATTAACTTAACACCTGCATACCCGTGCTTAACCCTTTAAGACCTACCATAGAACCAAGTCCGCCAGAGATTATATTATATGTTTACATGCTGTGGAGCCATTTTTGGGAGCATTTCAAGTTGCTATACATCAATACAACCATTACAGCCCAAATTTTAATAATATGTCTGCATTAAGTGCATAGTAATTACATAAATTGCAAAAAAAGTGCAATAAACTACAAAAAAAATTAAAATCGTTTTTGTTTATTAACATATATTTCTAGTTAGAGAAATTTAAGAGGCTTATCCCTCAAAACTGTAAATACAAAAAAGTTGCACAAAATAGTTTCCCACCACAGGAAATTTATTTTGAGTGTCTTCGTAGTTTTATTTTTGAAATACACCAATTTTTATACACTGCAGGAAAAACAAAAATAAATATTATAATGCAAATTTGCAAAAAAGCAGCATATGCATCAAAATAAACTATTTCCAGCAGTGCAATATGAGTCCTAAGCATCCCAGAAACTATTCAGAAAAGCATAAAGTCAAACATAACTTTTAAAAACACCAGTATAGGCTCATGAGGCCCTGATGGTAAAAAAAACTACATTTCCGCAAAATGACGTCACTTCCGGTTTGGGGCAGGTAATGGCGGACATGCGATAGTTCGCGCTGACGTCTATTCCAACGTAGGAAGTGTTATGAACAGCTGATCGGATCAGCAAAGGGTGTTTCTGGAATATTATGTTTTTGTTGCTGCAAGTGCTTTTTATGCAGTTTTTGCAAAGCTATATGTGGAATGAAACTGTGACCGAGGACAAGCTGATGGCATAAGATGTAAGTACAACTCCTCCGGTTTCATATGCAAAAAAAATTATTGCGCTAGCTCACGTGGTTGCAGAGCTACCGGGATTTAAAAATAGTTGCGCAAAACGGAGCGTGCTGCTCTGACCGGCTTCAAAGGGTTAATCTCTGCTGCTGAAATATTCTGCATTCTTATCAGCAAAGCACACAAAACCCACAAACCGTCATTTTCGAGTCATTTCTCCAACCTGAGAACAAACTTTCAAGAATGTGCAATAAATATAAGAGAGGGAGAAAATAGGCAGAATGAATGGGACAAAAAACTGGGCCCAGGTAAAAATGATTTGGCAGGGACATTAATGATGTCCAATCCCTACACAGGTTCAGCGGGCAGATTATGATGGAGGGGACAAGCATGATTTATGACAATGACAGTCCTAGGAGAATGGAGATGGGCCTCGCCAGAAGCAGAGTGGGAGGTATGCAAGTGTGTTTGTATTTGTGTTAATGTTTGTGTTTGCAGTGCTGACCCTAAACTTGGACGGATTTTAAATGGGAACAGACTGAGCTCCGACCAGGTAAACACGGGCATGTACACACCAAAAAAAACAAAACACCAAAAATAACACATGCACTCAAACTGACAAAGCAAGAAAAAAGCTCGGCATTTTCCAAACCTCGGAGCAGTGGGTTGGGTACATCGGATTCAGCTTTGATCTCCCTCTCATGTCTGCATTGGGGTTGTATCATCTCTAATAACCACAGATACATTTCCTCTCCCCTTCCCTGTTAGCTAGATAAATAGGATTTCAAATTGTCTGGTGCTACCCCATCAGAAGAAAAACATGATCTATGAAATATCTTCCCATGAAAAACCCATACTGAGAGATTATCTTCTCATCACACAGACAGCACAGCTAACAGATAAGGGTGAGGGAGAGGATCTGTACTGAAAGTGGAACACAACAACTATGTGTGAAGAAGGTGAATGTGTGTGTGTGCTCAGCGTTGGGTCTTTGAATTGATGTTTGTGTGCATGTAAATAGAAAATATATCAAAATAAATTTGCAGAGAAAGCAAAAGCAATGCAGTTCCACTCTGATTTCCTCCACTCACATCCCAAGCCTAGCCCCCTCCCACGGTAATCAAGTAAGACTGGAAACTTTGCAAATTTACACCGAAGACTCAGGAAACAAAAACGACTTCTTCTGATATCCACGCTATTACTTTGTCTCCATTGAGAGTCTGCAGCCCATTCAATAGCAGTAGAAGCACCTATTCATCAAAGCATCTGTGTTCAGGTCCTGCCTAATAACAGATGGAGAGATCTTTAACAGCCCATAAATGAAGGCTCTAAACTCGAGAGAAAGCACTTGCATCAGCAGAGTAACAGCTAAACGAACTCTCTCCTAGGCTGAGCTTGACTACTCCAACAAAGCAAGATTAATTTGCCTGTTGAATTGAGGCTGATGTCCCGAGCATGGCATGCTGCCTAGCTGATGGTGAGGTGCAATGGCGTCTCCCGTGCGCCAAGAACATTGGTTAAATGTCAACACTGCAACACTACATTCAAAAAGCAGAAAGTGGATTCCAAAGCTTTAGTTAGAAGAGAGCTTGCATGTCTTTATCTGGCAGCAAATATGTGGTCTCGATATACAAATCAGACATTTAATCAAAATGATATCTGCATCCACTGCTAACTTGCACATCTAAACACAAATCAATTAGCAAATGATTTATTACAGAGATATTAAAAAGAAATCCCTGAACAGTGAACACAAACTTTAACCTTGGTTTAATTATTAACCCTTTAAGACCTACCATAGAACCAAGTCCGCCAGAGCTTATATTATATTTTTACATGCTGTAGAGCCATTTTCGGGAGCATTTCAAGTTGCTATACATCAATACAACCATTATAGCCCAAATTTTAATAATATGTCTGCATTAAGTGCATAGTAATTACATAAATTGCAAAAAAGTGCAATAAACTACAAAAAAATTGAAAATCGTTTTTGTTTTTTTTAACATATATTTCTAGTTAGAGAAATTTAAGAGGCTTATCCCTCAAAACTGTAAATACAAAAAAGTTGCACAAAATAGTTTCCCACCACAGGAAATTTATTTTGAGTGTCTTCGTAGTTTTATTTTTGAAATACACCAATTTTTATATACTAAAGGAAAAACGAAAATAAATATTATAATGCAAATTTGCAAAAAAGCAGCATATGCATCAAAATAAACTATTTCCAGCAGTGCAATATGAGTCCTAAGCATCCCAGAAACCACACAGAAAGTCATAAAGTCAAAGATAACTTTTAAAAACACCAGTATAGGCTCATGAGGCCTTGATGGTACAAAAAAAAAAAACTACATTTCCGCGAAAATGACGTCACTTCCAGTTTCGGGCAGGTCATGGCGGACATGCGAAAGTCCGAGCTGACCTCTATTCCAACGTAGGAAGTGTTATGAACAGCTGATCGGATCGGCAAAGCGTGTTTCTGGAATATTATGTTTTTGTTGCTGCAAGCGCTTTTTATGCAATTTTTGCAAAACTATATGTGGAAGGAAACTGTGACCGAGGACAAGCTGATGGCATAAGATGTAAGTACAACTCCTCCGGTTTCATATGCAAAAAAAATTATTGTGCTAGCTCACGTGGTTGCAGAGCTACCGGGATTTAAAAATAGTTATGTAAAACAGAGCGTGCTGCTCCCACCAGCTTTAAAGGGTTAAAAAACTTCACCTGTCCAAAAAGAAAAGAAAAACATACCCAGTAAGACTCTGTTATGAAGTCAGAGAATAGGTAACAGCCTTATCATATGCACACAGTATTTTTGTCTTGGTCGGTGCATCTGTTGGACATGTGTCTGCAAGGTGAACTCGAGACACGTTGAAGACACTGTAGCTTCTCGAGCAGAGACCACTACAGTGCTGCCTTCCTTTTTTGGCCTGTTTTTCCCCCATGTCTGACAGGTGTGACCTTTCGGCTGTGCTGGTAGCAGCCACTTTCGTCCCCAGATAGAAGGCCTGGATTAGTCACTACCTCTCAGGATTGTGGCACCTTGCACAAATGCGCATGTGAGGCCCAAGCGCTCCAGCATGGCCGAAGGGCCGGCTATGAAAAATAGAACACCTAATGCCTGGAGATAGAGACATTCATCAAAGACCAGTGCCCCTGCCTCTCTGCTTTGTGTGCTGCCTTCCCTGCCTATTCTCTATTCAGTACTGAGATGCAGAAACAACTCACTTACTGCAGAGTCATAAAAGAAAGATGGAGAGTTTTATTATTATTGCTGTAAGAATGTAATATTATTTCTAGACCTATTCCCTCAAAAGAGAACCTTGCTTTTTTTTCCTGCAGCCTTTCACAAGTGATCTCTTGTGTTAAGAAGGAAATGAAGATATCAGAGTCTCATAAGAATAGACATCAACAGATGGGTGCATATGGAACTTCTTCACTACTCGATTCAGCACAGCGGGTCGCCTTTTGAATGACAATTGAAAGAAGACCACTGAGAATATCAGGATGCCAAAAATATCCTGGGAAATGATAGCCATGCCGACTAATATCAAGCAGCGAGACCAGTTAACCTTCGCAGTGAACTGCTAAACCCTGGAGTACAGCCTGGTAATGACATCTCTTCCTCCGTGCCTTCGTTCCATCTCTGCACTCCTCCCTGTTGATCCTGGCAGGTCGCAGAGGAGTACTGTGGTTAAAGATGCTGCCCAGGGTGTGTTCATGCTGAAATATAACAGAACACACGGAGAGACTGCTTTCTCTTAGTTTATTCAAATTCCACTCTACCAACAAGGGGTTAGCAAGATACCGGGAGGTGGGGGAGGCTACTGAAAATATCAAAGTCTAAAGGTTCTGTACCAGGAGATGTTAGCTGTGCCTGGAAGACATGGTAATGCGAGCAAACCTATGGAGAAAAAAAATGTAGACGGCTCAGAAATACTGAGTTCAAACATGAAGATCAGGATCAGGACGATATGCATGCCAAACACATGCAGGATACATTTCCCTTCCAAATGTATCCAGTTCAGATCTCTGAATTGCTACTGCAACTTCCATTTGAACTTTGCTTTTCTTATGCAATAGGAAAACTATGCTGCAAAAGCTTTGGCACCAAAGATCGGGCTTCCTCCAGTGGGTGAAGGTGATTTTTCACATAAGGACTGCATGTAACAAACACGGCAGACTGTGCCAAAGGCTATCCAGTAGGATTTCAGATACACACACACCATATTTCTCAGTAACACCACAGCTCCAGGTGCCTCACGGGGCCACAGCCTTCCTTCATCCCTTCATCTATCCCCCTGTACCCTTCTCTCTCTGATCGTCATCTTTTCTCTCTCAAAACCTTAGCTTTAGACGGACCTTCATCGGGAAAGCTCCTGCTGTCATACATAGGTCTTCGAAGCGCAATAGGAAAAGGAAAGAAAAAATCAAAATGAGGCAATACTCACAATAGTTCAGCAATGTAGCAAATCAAACTTAAACTGCCCCTTCCAGTGTTGTATACAGTAAATGACCTATGAAGAGGAACTGAGCAAGTGTGTAAGTACCATTTCACTAATAAGAGCACACTGCAGTGCTGTTTCGTGTACCATAATGTGTCTGTTTGCTCAAGTGACTGAACATTGCATCAGGCATGCAGATTGTGTTTGTGCATGCGTCTTTGTGTGTGTTCTCTGCCAATGCCAAGGGCCTCTCAAACGTGGGGGGTAAAGCGCTCTTTAAGAATGGGATTTAGTAACGCACAGGCAGCTCTAGCATGGCGGCTTCAAAGCGGAGGCAGGCGGAAATTCCTTCCGCACATGTGCGTGTGCGATGTATTTTTTTTTTCATGGATAAACCTATTGCCATTCCAAAGACAGTTCATCTAAAAAGCTTTATATGGTAGTGCCGCCACACACAGCATCATCAGGAAAAAAACGTGCTTGAATGACTTCAAGTATTACATGCTGCATGTTATACGAGCGAACCAGGCAACGGAGCGGAGAAGAGGGAAAAAAGGGTGAGGTATGGTGGATGGCAACATAAGGAGACTTCAGTGAAAGTAAAAGGGTTTCACTTTCAGATTTTCTACAATAAAGCAATAAGGTGCAGGTGCTTGGCTATGAAAGAAATTAGGGATGCAACGATACCAATTTTTTCAAACCGATACGATACCGATACTTGGATCTGAGTATTAATTGGAAGACAGGTTTTATTTTATTCCCTGTCGATAAAAAATAAAATCTTAATAAAAATGACCACAAAAAAATTTCAAGTGAAAAATCAGCACTTCTGTTAAATTATTGCAGAGTCTCCACATTGTAATTTAACAAAATATCACTGAACTATTGGCACTGTCTCGAGCTTTCAGAATAATAAATAAACACTTCTGTTTGGAATAAAATAAATACAAATTAGGTTTGCGAATAAAATAAACTTTTAAATTATTGCAGAGTGTCCATATTGTAAACAAACAAACAAAATAATTATTATTAAATAAATAATAAAATATAAAAAATTATAAAATAAATAATAAATAAAATAATAATTGTCCCCCTAGTGGCCAATCTAAAAAACTACAACAGAAATGACAAGCCACCCTCTGATTAATGAAATAAGTTGGTATCGGTTCATGGTATCGGTTAACTTTTACGAGTATGAGTACACACACATTTTACAGTATCGGCCCTCGTGCATCCCTAAAAGAAATTATACTGTAATCTTGATTATTTAACACAATAATTTATTAACTTAGCAAAAAAAGAGCTACTTAAATTTAAGGCATCATTTTCTTTTTTTTCTAAGGGAATTTTTCTGCCTTTAAATAGAACAAAAATGATTTTATTTATTTAATTTGTGATCACACAGAAAAAACAATACTGGCCAACATTTTATCAGTGATTACAGCCTGTCAGCAGCAGCTACTACTGACATAGTGTTATGTACAGTGACAAATTCAGAGACAGTCTAGGCAGTCTTTTCAATGGAGATTTTGAGTGAAAGTTATGGATGTGCATGAGCACTTGACTGGGTGGTGGAGGCAGCAGCTTTATGCGGTACAGGAATAAGGCCCTGACCAGCAGGTGATATTAACCATAAAGCCTATCTCAATAAATCCGACACCACGGCAGGATGTTTGTAAATACCGAGACCCGGGGGCCAGCAGATTTGCATGCCTCATGGACCTACACGGCAGGTATGAGAAAAATAACAGAGCGCCGAGGCTGATTGCCAAGAGCCACGTGCTGCTGGAAGTGGGTGAGACATTCTAAGAGCAAATTAAAGACAAAGGCAACCGTTAATAAAACTCCCACGGAGTCGCAGATGGAAAACTTCAGAGTTTTACTTCCTCTAGATATATGTTGTTGACCTAAGGCTCTCTTTTTTGTTCAATTTTTATACCAGCAACACTAAACAGTAAGTGAGTTTGATCTTTTAAGCAGGGGTGAAGGTGCACTTCTGCAAAAGAAAGCGGTGTGCTTGAGTTACAACACGACAAAAAAAGAGAAAAAGAAAAAACAAGCTTTGTAACGACAGGAAATGTGAATAAAGTTTGTTATCTACTGTTAAGAGATATATTCTAAAACACGTCTTCAGCAGAGAATCAGAGAGGAGAAACACACAGATTTTCTTGCTAGCAAGGGCAGCCTCCTGAGCTCACACATCAAGAGTGAGGCTCCAAGATTTGCAAATGAGAGACTGCCCCGGTCTTTATTTATACTTCAGTGTGTGTGTGTGTGTGTGTGTGTGTGTGTGTGTGTGTGTGTGTGTGTGTGTGTGTGTGTGTGTGTGTCAGAGTGTGACCCCATAAATGACTTCCCTAAACCTGCTGGACTCAAAGTCCAGCAGTTCATCTAAACAAAAGCACTTAGACTGGAAACAGATATAACTACGTTAATCCTACCGTAAAACAATAAAACAAGGTACTTTGTGGGTACTTTCCCATGCTCCTAGGATGTGGGGGTGAACGCCAGAACACCCTGGAATGTTACAGACTTCCTAGGATGAGACATTCCTTCAATATGCCACCAACTATATACTTCTAAACACAAATGATTACATGCAGTATTCTACCTTATGCAAACTTATATCATTAAAAGATTATACTGACTACTAAGTACAATTTTCCATTGACATCTACCGAGTCCTACAGTGGTATCTTACAGTAGACAACAACATGAAAGTGTGCTTTTCCAGAAATTATGACAAATCCAGGGTCATATTGTAAAGATATAACAGGTCTGAAAGATTTTAGCTGATATCTGCAACTACATTTGCATTTGCATGTGCAGCGCTCACCTCAAGATCTATATTTAACCCAAAACAGTGAAATTGTAGTTTTTTCTTATTGTTTTGTGTGTGCGCTTGGATTTAGTTGACTATACAAGGACGCCATGGTAGTTATCTTATGGTGGTGTCACTTGTGATACACACGCAGCAGGATTTCAACATTCCAGATGAGTAGCACGACTTCCTGGTATCTGACTTCGAATCATGTCAGTGTGTAATAGAACATGGACATATTACTTGCCCGAGAATCACTCACTGATTCATTTCATTCCATTTGGTTTAGCTGACCGTAACTCTGTCTGGTCCCACTACCCCTGCCAGCCACTACAGACTGATATGCCTCCTCCAAGGGAATGATGAGTAGGCAAAGATTGCTCAAACTTCTGCTCAGTGGGCTACTCTCTGCCAGCCAGTCAGTCAGACAGGCAGCCAAGTTAAAAGATTTATAATTTGATCTGAAAATTAGTTATCTAAATTTGCCTGGTGACAGAGACAGGATTTTATGATTTTTCCATACAGACAGCTTTCTGGGCCGGCAGAAGAGTGACAAGGATAGAATTGAAATGAAGGAGTCTGCCAAAAAGCTAACTATAAAATTCCATCAGCCAAAGAAGTCTACTCCTCTGGGCCCTTGCCCAATGGGCAACAGGAGACAGGGAGAGGAAAAGATATTCAGAAAGAGAGAGAGAGCTATGAAGAGGAAACAGATGGGAAACGGAAGAGGATTTACGATGGGTGACGGTCCCCTTTTAACCCCAATATTTGCTAAGAGGAAAAAGGATGGCGAAATTACATTACAGGGTTCGCGATCAATACCCACAAATATTAAATTGCCTTCTGCCTATACACACGGCTTTATGCGGAGCAACACCATTTAGAGCTAACGTTAGCTGGTGTAGCGATGACGTTCCCGACGCAATCATCGGCTACGGAGCGTCGAGGCCTGCCTCCGGTTCATCTTTCATGGGTCACTTGCAAGATACTATAAAACCAAAGCGCAGAGTCAATATTAATGAGAGAAGACATATTCCAGGCGGAGCCGGTGACAGCAAGTGTATCGGCAGCCTTTTCCACCTTTATCTGCCTATCAGTGGGTGAACAAGGCCATGTTTGAGATTAGGTTTCAAGAGAAATGTGGCGAGTGAGTGCGACTCGCCTGTCACTGCGTCTACAAACACCTCAGAGAGTTGTCACAATAATGGAATTTTTGTTTGGAGGAATGTTAGAAGCGGTGGGAACAGGGCAGACAGATAAACAAGAATATGGGTTCAGTTGTCATTGCTGCTGTAAACAGGGACACTAGATTATCAAATGTTTTCATCGGTGGAAACATGAGTGCTATAATTTGAGTGCTATTTGTGTTGATATCATGATATGTGAGTTTATCAAGAAACACTTAATGTGACTTTTACAGATCTAACTTTTCACTACTCTGTTCTGTCATAGACGGTCAGTAGGGCTAAACTGTGACACAGAAACTTGTTTCTTCTTCATGTCAGAAAGGTGTCATTTGCAGGTAAACCTCAATTAATTTGTCCCCTATTAGTAAAATATGATTTCCCTAGTAAAAATGATTTTGTGTCTCCAAAATATTGACAATGTTTTTCATGCAATTGAATTTTTCCGAGTCTTCACCACTGATCATGCATAAAATTAGGCTGTTATTGATGTATGATTCGTGCATGTGGGTGATTCATCACAAATTTGCTACAATAACAATACCAGCATGCATTCTACTCTTCCCCAGCTTCATTTCCATCTTTGTTAAAAAATAAAATAAAACAGTTAACTAATATATTAACCATAGTATTCAAAAGATAAAGATGTACTTATTTTCGCACAGGAGGACCGATTAGTACAGCGTATTATTATTATTACTGAAATAAACAGCCTCTCTTCTCACTTCTCTCCACATGTGGTACAAGAGGCACAGCAAGTAACAGCAACGACTTTTATGTATTTACTTGTTAATATTCAAATTCTTATTAGAAGAAATAATGATATATACAAGCTAACTTGATGTTTTATAATGTTGCGTCTGTTCTTTCTGACCACAAATAAAGTTGAACTAATGGGTTCCACAAAGCAGCGATATTGTTTGAACATGTCAGTCTGTGTAGGCAGCGCCAATTTTGCCGAAGACGACACCGAGGCAACTCACATCCTCTATGACATCGCCCGTCACTCCAAACCGTACGGCCTCAAGATTAACGCAGAGAAGACCAAAGTCCTGACCACCGACGGCTCACCAGCGATCGTCCACCTCGACAGTGTGCAGATCAAACAAGTCCAACAATTTCAATATCTGGGGTCCCTCGTCGAGGAGAAGAAAGTGGCATCATCAGTGGAGATACGCTCCAGAATTGGGCAGCGTTCGCTTCCCTGCGCTGGTGCATTTGGAAGAAGAACAACATCTCATTGGCGACAAAGATCCGCCTTTACCGAACCCTGATCCTGCCATTCTACTTTACGGCACGGAGATGTGGACAATGCTCAAACACGACCTGAGCAAGCTCGAAGTTTTCCAAATGCGTTGCCTTAGATGCGTTCTCGGCGTTTCCCTTCGCGACCATCATTCGAATGACACCATCCTCACCAGCTGCGGCAGCCAACTGACGATCGGCGACCTAATCCAGCGCCGCCGACTCCGTTGGTTTGGCCACATTTGTCGAATGGACCCGAGCCGCTACCCCCATGGCCTACTCTGGTTGACCCGCCCCACCGATTGGAGGGTGCATCGAAATGCACCAAAGAAGACATGGATGAAACAAATCCAGGATGATTTGAAGGCCCTTCGACTTGACCTTGAGCAGGTAAGAACCATCGCCTTAGATCGAAAAGCGTGGAAGATAATCGTTGGTCAAGCAAGAGAACCTGCGGCACCTACAGCAGCGTACTGGTTGCCGCTGGTCGCCCGCTAAGGACAAGAAGAAGAGAAGATGTGTAGGCAGAAAATGTCAGGTCACAGAACACAGATTTTTGAAATATATATTGACTAGACATCAATTAGAGCGACTGAAGGAATGCAGAAATTGCTTTGTATCTTTGTGTTTGAGACAACATTTTAGTTCCTGGTCAAGACAAACTGCACTTAATGATTAAAATGATCAGTAATCAGAAAAGGAAGTTGTGACTTCATGACTTCATTTTAAGAAAATAAAAATGTCTTTCTAATGCTCAAATTTCTCTGAAAATACAAACCCAATATCTTGAGAAATTTCATTTTTTAAACTTGGGATCCTCAAATAAAAGCATAACAAACTTTGCAAGCATGGACATCTTTACCTTCCATAAACATTTGTCTCTAAAAAAAAACGTAGCTTTCGCTCGGATTTTCAAGTTACTTAATGGGATATTTCTCCTAACACACGGAAGTGCAGGACTTGAATGATTAACATGCAAAAAGGTGCATTCAACTTGCCATGCACCAGTGACGGCAATAATGTCCCACTGTGGATGCAAAATCCCCGGGGTTTAATCGCCTAAATACAAAGAGTGAAAAGGAAGAGAGCATCCTCATTCTAAGCAGGAGTAACATTAGCTCAGTCAGGCTAAGACAAGCATCACATTCATGGACCAACAATGGAACCAAGCGCTGTGGTAAATTGGCCTGTATAAGCCCCATAAACCATTCCAGATAATGCGCAACTGGTTAGTGGGCAGACATAATGAGGTTTATCGCATTGTAAATGCACACAATTGGCCCTGTTTGGTAAAATACAACAAATGCACACGGGCACTGAGCTGTGAAGCTCTTTAAGAGTTTCTAAGAATTATGGGAGCGGTGAGTTCGATGTGTGCTTTAGCTAAAAAGCTATCATTATCCGACAAGCAAGAGGATTTAAAAAGCTGAAGTAATTTATCATCAAGTGCATACCTCCATCAAAAGTAAGGACCCTTTCATCCTGTCTCCATTCTTTGTGTTTTCAAATCGACAACGTTTGGCATGTTTAATGAAAACTTCCTGAATCCCCAGGATCTGTGAGAGCGCTCCTCTGTTTCCCCTGGTAAGGGCTCGCTGGCGGCATGAGTGGAGTGAATGCTGCCTCCCAAGTGGGACCCTGAGAATGCACCTGGACTCCGTAATGGAGACACCCACGTCGGAACAATTAAGTAATTGACAACTATGCTATGGGGATTTTTCAGCTTAGGTTCTGTTAGAATGAGGTGACAATAATAAGCAGAGGAAAAAAAAACAATACAGCAGCACATAAACAAGAGTGTGAATATTAATGTTGCAAGATCTCTGCCCTGGCAACACTATCAGAAACATCCAGGCCAATTAATTAGAGTACGGGACTTGACCTTCAAGGTGCATCCACTACAGTTGTTTGTTCACAGGAAACAAGGACAGATTTGCTCATTTGAGATTAAAGGAACACGGGGCAGAATTAATGGCTGTTTAATTCGGGATGCACTTATTTAATGACGGCCAAACAGCAAAATAACCCAGACGACAAGCATAATCACAAGCGGTGAAATATTTTGACAGTAAAGCAATAAATACTCAACTCACTTCAAAGTTTATATTACAAATTCCATGTGTGAAATTTACCGTTTAACATAATCATTTCAGGATCAACTCAGGATAACAAAACATGAAAATAAGAACGTAGTCGTAATTCTTTAGCAACGTGGAAACGAAAGGTTTTGGAAAGCCAAACGTCAAACAGACCACCTTAACTTAAATTTCAACTTAAATTGAAAATGGCAACACCACAAATCCATTCACTTTGACATTCAGATCTGAGCTATTGTGCCAAAAACCCACAGTTATAAAAAACCCAGTGACATTAGCTGCCTCGCTTTCCTGTGACACATCGTATAACAAGACAGCTCACCAGTGGAAGGAAAACAGAAGCATATCTGGAGAGACATCACACCCAAAACTTGCTGCTACTTTGTTACTGTTGCACCCCTACCCGTTTGTTTTTTCCTCTCTACAATGTCCAATATAACGTAATAAAGAAAACTATTTTTGAATCTCTTGGCACCGAATATCCAGGGTGTGACTGAGCTGGAGCTTCATGACACCTTTAGCTGGATGAGCAGTTAAGGAAATGCGTAATTCTGAATCATGTTTTGCATTTATGTATATAATTAAAGACTTGCTACTACATGGGTACAGACCTGCTTATCCAGTTTGGGAGGGGGGCTGGAGCACATCCCAGCTCTCATAGGGCTGCACCCTGGACAGATCACTAGTCTGTCGTATGGCTACGACAGAGGAATCACATTCACACCTACAGGCAATTTAGAAATAACCCAACAAACACACGTTTGGACTGAAAGCCAGAGTACTTGGAGAGAACCTGCACAAGCACAAGAAGAACATGCAAACTCCAAAAGGAAAAGGTCTCAGGCTAAATTTGAAGCCAGGATCTTCTTGCTGTGAGGGAACATTGCTAACCAAAACACCACCATCCTGCCCTCTGTGTGCCTTTAAACCAAAGTTAAATAAAACATTAGCTGTTTCAGAGCTACTTTCAGCTTAACATAACCAAACACCAAATCGAGCACCCTTGGTTTTAAAGGTTTGGGGTAAAGTTATCAAGGTGCTGAAGAAGAACACCGGTTTCGTATTTAAATCTGGTAAATCTGGACATGAAGGATCAAGCCGGTTAAGATTAAAATGAATGTTTTCACGCATCTTGATTAACCTTGACAGAACTTTAAAACTCATTTTGTAAGCCATTGATTTTTATGCCAGCATGGAGTTAAAATGAAACCTTCAAATGTCTGCACATTAATAAGAGGGATCAATCCGTTTCATCGCGCATGCTCGCCTATACTGGATATTTGAACAAATTGATGGACACTGAAAAGGAAATCAATACTTCCCAACATGTGAAAAGAGTAATGCAGCAGATTCCAGCTTTTAATCATTCCTATAACGAGCACATTCACTGTCTTCACTCAGCACCATGAAGGGAAAACTGCTCCAGAATCGTTCTGGCTTGAATTTTCTTTCTGCTGCACTCACTGTCTCCATATGTGACTACTACACACGTGTCTTCTCATGTGCAAACCCATTTATTCGTGTTTGCACTTGCACAGATTTCAGTGTGCAAGCGTGGCTATGTGCAGTGTACACATTTGAAACGATGACAGGTGGTGGGAGGGTAGTAGATCTTTTGAGACTTGTCACAGTGTTCCGGTTTATGAGCCAATGACAGGAGACACACACCCATCCACATCAAAGTTTATTACAGTTCATCACCTCCCCACCTGCGGTGTAATGACATTTAGCCAATCCTATAAAAATCCCAGGAAACCTGTGGGTATAAATCAATGCCTTTCCACCTTTCCAGCTGCTGCTCACATCCATTATTAAAGCTTCCGCATCATATTCGATAGCGAGCGCTCTTATGACAAGCATGTGTACAAGTATGTATTTATGCTTCTCTTCCCCCAAATTTGCCTTGGCAGAACAAATGAATAGACATCAACAGACAGAAGCAGCACACATATACACATGCAAACACACACGAGCGACATGCCATACTGTAGCAACCGGGATCCTCACATCCCCAGCTCTGTGGAGAAAAGGATCAGTGTGTATCTCTGCTGACAAGCAGTTTACATAAAATCCCATTCGTTTCATCTAGGAAACCCTGGTAAGTGTATGGTCTGTTGCAACTGGGTATAGGAGTCTACCAGCTCCACCTGTCTGGGAATTTTTTAGAGCTTCTCAACAACTGTCAGTTGTATATGTCCCTTGCTCTCACACACATCTGAATAGAGTTCACAATTTGGTGTAATGACAGAGACCAGTTTGTTTCTGTGGTTTTGAGCGTGTGCACCCTTGCCTGTGTACCCATGTGTGCGTTGCTTGTGTATGGATATTATATGAAATTAAGATTTAGGTGCGTGGTTCTTAATGCAGTGAGTGACTACCCTCTGCAGGCGAGCAGGGTGAACATCAGGCTGGCAGAGAAACAGGAGAATAATGTGTAGATGAAATGAGGACACTACAGTAGAGATTTAAATGCTACTGTACAATCGAAGAAAAAAAATTGCAGAAATTATTGTTTATTTTTGATAAATTAACTGCATTTACTGCTATGCTTGATGGCTGCTTGTGTTACTTTTCAAAGTGCACATTTTTAGACCCATTTGCCACTGATGAGCTCTGTGCTGCTATTTTAATACTTACTGAAAACCATTATTTATAATGAGTCATCACGGAAGACAAGTACATTATCAAAGTGGAAATATCTTTTCATTGTAGCTATTTTGTACACATTTATGTTGTTAAAGGGAAAATTGTTTTCCTGTGTCTCATTTTTTATATTCTGCACATTTCGATGCTAATGTTAGCATTTTGTGTTCAAAACACAATGTAAATGTCTGAAAATTGCATCTTTTATCACAATCACTTTCAAACAAATGAATGGAAAGTGACACAGTTTAAATGGTAGTTATGCTGTTTATGATAACAACATCGAGAGATCTGACAAAGTTCAGTCATCATTTATTTGGCAGCTCGATTTGAAGCAGTTTTGATGCCAAATTGCCGACTATAACTATTAGTCATTCATTTATTCCAGAATGCACTTCATGTCTTTCATATCACGCGTTGAAGGAATAGTTCAATTTCCTAGAGAAATACATGAAAAACACAAGCAACACAGAGGCCGTCAACAAGCCAGAATGCTAATCTATCAATACCATTGAAAGGTATGTGCACAACCACACCAATTTCATTTCCATCTGTGTGAAGATGGGAGGCACATCAAGCTCTATTCCCAATAGGTTAAACAATAGCAATTCAAGTGCCTCATTGCTGCGCACCAAAAACAATGCACCGCATGAGTCTTTGAATGAGCTGTTGAAAGAAAACAGCCACTTTCCTGTCAAGGTGAACATCCTGAAATTATTAGCATTATTTACAGCACCGAAACACTGTGGAGAAGAGTGAAGAAGCAAACAGTAAGTACTTGAACACTGTGTTTAAAAGGTGGAATATATTGCCAGGCATGGTGTGGGGCTGCATCTTGATTGTCTCGGTTGGTGCAAACTGTACAAGGAGAACTGCTTTGACGAGGAAGATCGTTTGAGGTGGCTGTAGCATGAGGACATCTTTTCATTTAGTCTCTCTAACATACACACTCTCTCCTCCTCCCTTCCTCACAGCCTGACTTTCTAGTCTACTGCACTGGCTCTTAACACATGTTAAGTACAGAGGTCAGGTGGATGCTAGGGGTCGTTCTGTTCTGTTAAAAAGAAGAATCAGCTTATTAAAAAGTGAGCTCAAGAGGAAGCATCCATATTCCACCTCCCACTGCACACAACCACTTTACTGAGCTAATTAGCTACTTGGGCCAGTATCTGGTGTCAATGGGGGAAACAACATATTTCACCCTGCCAGCGTCTACTGGTGACCTCGGGTGAACTTTTGATGCACTACTAAAGCAGATGCCCAGAGATGTCAGTGGTACCCGGCGAATTCAGCTCATCGTTTACAAGCTAGTGCGATCTCTTGGCTTAAAGGTCTCTGATCCTCTAAAATAAGGTAAACTGTTTTACTGGTATATAAGTTGGGTTTGGTTACCAACTCAGATGAACTCTGCCGCGCTTTTTTTTATGTGCACAGTACCACAAATCAGCTACAATTGCTATCCAGTCATTTCAGGATCCCACCTCAGCTCTGATGACTACAATAATTTGACATGCAAATAGCAATTACTGTAGATTCACTTCAGTTGACATTCAACATCTCTGGCTTTTCATCCGCCTAGTTTTCTGTAATCACAATTGAGGATCATGCCTTTGCTAGAATTCAAGTGAGAGAAAAATACGACTCTGAAGTTCGCTGGATATTTTCCATGTGTCTCCTTAAACCATCACTTACTGATTGCATCCCCGTGCTGCCTTCTGGCACAGCAGCCTGGGTCTTTGATTAGAAAAGACTCCCCCATAATCACAAGTGTATGATTATGGCATTAGGCAGGATTCTCCACATTAGAATTTGCAATCAAGAAATTGGCGTCAGGGATCGATACAATGCAGCACCTCATCCGATGGCAGAGTGGGGAGAAGGAGATTGTGTGTAGGCAGAGGAGGCTTAGGATCAATTAGGAAGCGGCTGCCACGTCCAGACATTACTTTTAATCTTCTAATGCATCGGCACGAGGACGTGGGGCCGTTTGTTGGCATCTAAGAAGGAGGAATCGATCCTTTCTGCACATTTTGACGCCGCTTCGTCGTGGGCCGTTTCAACAGCATTTAAGACGTAATGAAAGGAGGGAGCTTAAATCCGCTTACCCGCTCTCCTAGAAACTGTATTTGGTGTCACGCTTTAGGTGAAGCTGAAACATCTTAATCCTTTGAAATAGTTTCTAATACATTTGAATACCTGGTTAATCTCTAAGATGTACTGTAGTCTACTATAGTGCTGAAGGCTCGCCTACTGTGTTGACATCCTCTTTCCTCGTACTGACGTTTCAGGCACATAAAGGGATCGAGGTAAGAGGCCTTGATTGACCTGCACGGTCCCACAAAAGACAATCGCTGAGAAACACAACCAGATGTGAAAGTTTTTTTCCTGCTATCCTTTTACAATAAAGTCAATTACTGAACTCCTAATTGTGAACCCAGGATACAGAGACAAATTATTTCACTGTGGGTAATAATGTTTCATTGGATAATCTTAACTGTCTGGAAGAGATTCATGCTACAATTGTGCTGAAAATAATACAGGGGACTTGTGTTGTATGGAGTCCTTATCAGTGTAGTCCATGTGGAGTGTGTGGCTCATTCCATTAATCAGGCATCATTTAAACCAGCAGGCTTGGTGACAGGGGACCCAATCACTGGTGAAAAAAGCCATTCCCGACATTCCCACTCCACGTCCCCTGCACTAATGCACTGTGGCAACCTTCTAACTATCCAATTCCAGACCCAGACCCCCACAGTTTACACAGTCCCTCAGCTTCATCCCAGTCTCCATCCCTTCACTTTCATTAGACCCCACACCTCTATCAAAGGGAGCACGGAGGAAAGTTGCAGTTCCATCTCATGTCAGAAATTTGCCTCTAAGGAACAGGACAGTGGGGTAGAGAGAGCACAGACTAAGTGTAATGAGAAAGAGAGAGAGAGCGAGAGATGAAGGAGGAAGAGCTCAAAGCCTCGCTGAGCGGTGCATTTCTAAAGGGTTTAACCGGAGTGCTAAAGCTCACACAGATAATATTGTGCGTCAAGTAAACATATGCCGTAGAACACGTCCACACACACGGGTGTGTGTTCACAGTGGATAGTGAAGAAGAGGAAACACGGCATCAAAAAGTCGGACAAATTACATATAATATCTATTCATCCATTGTGCTTCAAATGAGGTCGTATAATCTCAGCTTTAAGAAGTGAAATGATGCAAAAACGCCATTACCTAAACTGCAGGCGTACACACAGAAACTCTCCGCTAACATGTGGCAAGTAAACTTGTCTTAAATTATGACAGCATAGTGTATTTTAAAAATTGTTATCTGCACCGATCAAATACGACAGTGCAACAAACCAAAAGCCTTGTTCTCATTTTCCTGTTTTTAAGCTTGTTTGAGTCTCGACAGGTTCTGGAAAGTTTCCAGGCAATTTGTTTATTAAGAGCAGTCATAGCCTGTAACTAAACATGCTTTGTAATAAATTAACAAGAATTTTGTTTATCAGATACTCTGTTAACAACTTTTTTTACTGTCAAGCGCTGACAAATGGTCATCAAAGTGCCAAGAAGCTAAGCCAAAACTGCTATTAATTAATTTTTCGACTACTTGACAGATCGCGAGGTTATTTTTAACCTGGAAATAGGAAATCATGGTTAACACTAGCTCTGAATGCATTTAAAGAACTGAGAGGCCAATATAAAAATTGCTCTCGTATTAACTGCATTTTCCGAGGTAATGTTGCCCATTAACCCTTTAAGACCTACCATAGAACCAAGTCCGCCAGAGCTTATATTATATGTTTACATGCTGTGGAGCCATTTTTGGGAGCATTTCAAGTTGCTATACATCAATACAACCATTACAGCCCAAATTTTAATAATATGTCTGCATTAAGTGCATAGTAATTACATAAATTGCAAAAAAGTGCAATAAACTACAAAAAAATTGAAAATCGTTTTTAACATATATTTCTAGTTAGAGAAATTTAAGAGGCTTATCCCTCTTTCAATATTCAATATTTAATATTTACTGCTGTTTACACTTAGCTAGAGTAATGCGATGGTGTTGTGTTTAGTATGTTGCTTTGGTTTTTTTTTTGCTTGTTTTCTCTTCTTTTTTCTCTCAACAGGTGATCCAGGAGATATTTTTCCCCCCTTTCTCACTGTCCCTCTCCCCTTCTGTTTTTCTTTTCCTTCCTATCCCTCACTCATGTCTGTCCCGTCTGTAACAACTGAAAATAAAATAAAATAAATAATAAAAACAAAGGTCGATCAAATGGACCAATACGGCAATGCCATGATGATCCATTTGGCAAAATAAATCCATTGGGTATCCTTGTTGGTCTTCAGACAACAATTCTGACGGCTAAATAACCAAATGGGACAGGCAAAAAAAAAAAAAAAAAAAAAAGAGGCTTATCCCTCAAAACTGTAAATACAAAAAAGTTGCACAAACTAGTTTCCCACCACAGGAAATTTATTTTGAGTGTCTTCATAGTTTTATTTTTGAAATACACCAATTTTTATATACTGCAGGAAAAACTAAAATAAATATTATAGTGCAAATTTGCAAAAAAGCAGCATATGCATCAAAATAAACTATTTCCAGCAGTGCAATATGAGTCCTAAGCATCCCAGAAACGACACAGAAAGTCATAAAGTCAAAGATAACTTTTAAAAACACCAGTATAGGCTCACGAGGCCCTGATGGTAAAAAAACTACATTTCCGCAAAAATGACGTCACTTCCGGTTTCGGGCAGGTCATGGCGGACATGCGAAAGTTCGCTCTAAGATCTATTCCAATGTAGGAAGTGTTATGAACAGCTGATCGGATCGGCAAAGCGTGTTTCTGGAATATTATGTTTTTGTTGCTGCAAGCGCTTTTTATGCAGTTTTTGCAAAGCTTTATGTGGAAGGAAACTGTGACCGAGGACAAGCTGATGGCATAAGATGTAAGTACAACTCCTCCGGTTTCATATGCAAAAAAAATTATTGCGCTAGCTCACGTGGCTGCAGAGCTACCGGGATTTAAAAATACTTACGCAAAACAGAGCGTGCCCACTCCGACCGGTTTTAAAGGGTTAAATGTGTGTGTAATCTCACAAATATCGAAATGGGCTCAGTATTCTGTGAAATATGTTTCATGAATGAATAATTGAGCTAAGTAGTTTGAATGACTTTTAGTCATCATTTTAAAAAAATAACCCATCATCAACAGTTTGGGAACTGAATGACAAGACTACAAGAAAAGTGCTCTGAAGGAATAGTGTTCCTATGCACCTTGATGGCTATAGATATTCATATACTGTTGTAGTGTGTGTATATATATATATATATATATATATGTGTATACTGGATATGTGTGTTCACCCGACAGTGAAAGGAAAACTAATCCTGCTGACAGACTCTAAACCTGACCTGAGCTGTGACCCCAAACAGCAGCAGCCATGTAGAGAAAGATGGACAAGCTGGCAGGATGCCTGAGCTTGCAAACATCTTCTCTTTTCCAAGCACTCTCAAGAACTGACAAAGCTTTAAAGATGCTGCTGAGGTTCTGAGACCAGTAGCGCAGAGAAGCCACCCCCACACGCACATCTGAGAAGAAATGATATTCTGTCCTGCAGAGAGAGAAAGTTATAACTCAAAGATCCACAGCAGTGTCGTGATTAAAAAGGTGGAGCGAAAGAGAAAATGGGTAAAGGAAATTGGCAAATGTTCATTGAGATTGTCTGTCCTGTGTGTGTGTGTGTGTGTGTGTGTGGTTTCTGTAAGGTACAGGAGACAGGAGAATAGCTATAGAACCAGCACAAAGGAAAAGGGCACCAAACATGCACTGTTTAATCAGTTCTTATTGATCAACAAATTCCTAACAACTACACTGAAGTTCAATTTGGATCTGGAAAAAAAATAGTTTTTATGCCAACAGTGTGTACAGCACAAGCCCCAACTTCCAGATTTCTGCAAAATGTTTCATTTCGAACCTCCCTGCAAACTCTTATAATCGTCTTAAAGCATAGCTCACTTTTAAGAAAGTGAGAGCAGTATCAGGATACATGCAGAGGGTCAAAAATGCCGAACACAACATATAAGGACCCTTCAATAGGAGCTCCAGACTCAAAACTTGATGGGATTTCAATGCTATAAAATGTTGCTAGAAAGGCTGTGTGGATTTTAAGGAAAACAGAGGTGAATTTGAGATATATGGTGGTTGAATCACGCTGTGAGTCTAAACATATGGGTTGGGTATGGTTGTTAACTTGCAAGTTGAAAGGGTACGGGGTAAGATAGAAATAGGAGTCCCTGTGGGCCTCCGCCACTCCAATTTCAACCGTGGCGTCCCAATTAAAATAGTTGCAGGGCAAAAGAGGTTTCTCTACTAGGCTGGAAAAAAAGGTTCACAGACCCCCTTCTGAGAGGAAAGACGAGGCAGCAGATTGCTCAGATTTAAATGATAATTTCCAGAGAAAAGATAAAAGCTCGATGCCTATTTACGACAAACCTTTCCAAAACAAACTTTCTCTCTGCGGTATGATTGCACAATATCTGGACAAATATTTGATTCCAAGCAATTATGTTACTGAATGTTACTCATGTGCTCCACTGCTATATGTGCTTTTTACTGCATAATTCATCTTTATATATGACTGAACAAGAAAGAGAGTCATCTTGAAGATGGGAACTTTTTCAAAAGAACAATTGAGCACAGAAACATGATGCGTAAAATCTTTAACTCCTTAACATAATAACAGATATTGATCGTGGCAGTGAGAGAGATAAGAGCGAGCCTACCTCAAAATAAAATGAATCTAACTCCCTTTAATTGAGCTCCAAACGCTGCATTATTGTGTATCTCCACTGTCAACATACTCACTGATTATTTTTTCCACAAGAAATGTGACAAACAAGAACAATCTCTAAAACGTATTTTTAGTTTTGCTTCAGTTGCCCTTCATTAGGTCCTCTAAACATGGCTGGCCAATTATGCCTTTCTTCCATAGCAATTGCATTATTTTATTTTTTATTTTTTTTATTTGTAGTGATCTGCAAAAAAAAGAAAGCGCTCATTATCTTGTTACTGGCTTTCTGTCCTTTAATCCTAATGAAACTGACAGTCACAAATAGGCTGTGTAACCACTCCGCTTAAAAAAGAGACGATGCTTTTAAAAAAGCCCATTGTGTTCGTTTCATTTTCACTGATCAACATAAATGGAAACATTAAAAACTGTAGCCCAGAGTCGTGTTGTTCTAACTGCGAGTTCATGAGACAAACATAATGTAGAAGATTGAGCTGACAAAAGGCCAAACGAAGGAAACATAAATTCCAGTCTTTACAGGTTTTATGAAACAACTGTCAGTTTCATGTTTACCAGCAACGATCAGTTACATGATGTAGATATGAATTTTGTAAGAAGAAACAAGATGTGCCGAAACATATTATGTTGCACAAATGATCTAACAGACTTCTGGATTACATGTCATCTTGTTCAGATTTGCAAATGTTGCAATCCCCCATTCGTGGTATTTCACCATATTATCATAGCCAAACCTCCAGGAAACAGTCACATAATCACGCTATCAATATCGTCTCTCCAAGCGTAGACTCTTAAGAAAATAAAAAAGAATAATCCACACATTACAGTTAGAAGATTTTAAAGCTACGACTTCTCCATTATCAGGCAACTATGCTTTAAACACTTCATGTATGCTTCAAAAGACAGAGATCATTTGTTTTTTGAAACTATACCAACTCAGTATCAACACAGAGGCTGTAAATGCATGCTATTAGGCCACTGCCTTCAAAATGATGCAACACTCAGACAATCTAACATCTTTAACTGCAACTTTACCACTGCCTAAGGAAGTCCTTACTCTGCAATCGACAGGCAAACCATAGCCACGCTTAGTTACATAAAGTTGCATGCACGGATAGATGTGCGGTAAGGATACTTAACAGTCTGTCAGCTTATATTAGGACAAAAGAAAATACAGGCTGTTCAGTGGGGAAAAGCGGCCGAGGAGGAGATGAGTGCGGTTGCCTGACTTGACTTTCACCTTCTGTCAACAACACGGGTTGAAGTTAATGAGGTTGTTCCATGGTCCTATCGCTGCCAACCCCGGTGGCTTCTAACACTATAAATTCTCATTTCCTACAGCGTCTTCATGAAGTCTGCTCCCTGCCACATTTTCTGAAGACAATGCCTCCACATATCTTGCAAAATGAAATCTGGGACATCCTTTGTTCATAAATACAGGCATTGAAAACAGAATGGACTGAACTGCGGCTGTGTGAAGTCACAGTGACATGGCACACATATATAATCAATGCGTCACACGTCTGGGAGAGAACGGGGACAAAGCCCGATGTGGCAGCAATAACAAGCAAAGGTAGATCATTATAATAATGCACACGTGTGAGTGTGTATGTGTCTGTGCAGATTTAATCATCAGCATGTGAGCTGTCGATGATGAAGCTAAGTAGGTTGAATCATTGAGTCGGACGCGAACAATGAGTGGCCCGATGCCCATTGTCACCACAAGGTCACGTGGACGATATAGGTTAGAGAGACATTCAGGAGCAGATGGAGACGTCGAAACTTCAAAATCACAAAGAAAGAGTTTAAAAAAGCAGACGAAAAAAAAACAACTGCAGAAGCAAACCACCCCCAAAATATTGTGACCTTCATTTAAAATCAAATCATCCTGAAGGACTGTAAAAAATGTACCAATCAGCAGCTTAAAAGCTGAATATGTGAAAGATTTGTCTTTGTAAAGATTTGAACAGCCAGTATGACACGCAGCTCTTCTGTCATACATGTGGGGGCACCGGACGCCTACCTTCCCCAAAAAATGATCACTGTAGTAAGTACAATCTGTAAATTATTAAGTTGGTGTTACAATTGCCTAACCTCAACCAATCATGCTGGTGTGATCTATAATTCAACAAGGGCTGCCGACTTTCCCTTATTATTACCAACACAGTGGAATTCCAAATGAGCTCACTACTCATCCTCACTCTTTGTCACTCTATCAGTCTGTCTCTCTCACTTCTCCTCGCCGTCTGTCTCGTCTGTCTCAGTGATTGTCTCTTTCTGAACCTGACAACAGCACGCATTTCTAAATACATCGCATACATCCATTACAGCTGTGCACGGAAATCTTCATTAGCAGTCGGTCTTTGCAATAAGAAATAAAAAGAAGAGGAAAAAAAATGCAATCTGAGAGGAAATGCAGCGATGGTGTCGGTGCTACTCCAGATGACATGAGAGGGTGAGCGAGTGAAAGTCGCAAAAAAGCCTGTTTGATCATCTTCCTAATTACGTCTGTAACAATACCCAAGTTGTTTTGCACAGAATCAGCTAGAGAATATGCAAATAGGCACTGCTACTTTGCACCCGTATGCTGAGTCTGGGCAGAAGAAAAAAGTGCATTGTGTTGCTTTCTTGTTTTGAATTTCAAAAGGAAAGTGAAAAATGTCCAAGAATTCTCTTTATAACCCCAGGCATTAATTCTGCATATTACAATCAATTATAGAGATCTGAATAGCAGATTTATCTATGGAGAGAACATCTGGAGAGGAGTACTTCAATAAGACTATTGTATCAAAAAGGACTCCTCTGTGGAAATGAAATGCTACGCTGCAACCAAAGTCTGCAAGAGAAGACTGAGAGAGGAGACGCAGGGTTAGGGGTGCAATTAAGACAGAGGAGACAGTAGACGACTCCCTGATTGATGGTGTTGCATATTCAGTAACACTCTGCTAATACCGGAGGACGGGCACACATACCTCCACATAAACATTCAAAAACACAAACATATGCAGTACTCACGTCTATAAGCGCACTGAATATGAACAAAGAAAAGTAGCAGAGAAATTCAAACTCATCGCTTCTCCAACTTCACTAAACCAATTTCTTCCAAACACTGAAGCGCGAGCACTTAATACACCAGCAAAGAGAAATGCAGCCGTTGAGCAAATAAAGTTGATTCCACAGAGTACATATTGTCTTACACAGTGCAGTTCTCAAGGTTACATGTAATAAAACTTCTTAACACAAGCATTACAAGTAACACTTCTCTATACTTGAACTCTTCGGTAACATAGAGATGGTGTATGAAGATGATTTGATTCTTTCATTTTAATTGTTTTGTTTTTAATCCAACAGTTTAACTACTTTTTCGAGCCTCATTTGCATATGACGAACGAGGCAGTGCGTTTGAAATGTATCTTTCACTGTATATTTAAGTGAGAACACATTTAAAAATAAAAACAGGCAGTTAAGCGCAGTGCAAACCCTCATACACTCTCTGTTCAATAATTAAACAGAAAGAGTTTTGGCAGTGACATGGTGGGGTCTGCATCTTATCTACCTACCTGAAGGTCCACAGAGACTGCGTTTTATGCAATAAGAAAAGCTTTTAACGGGCCAGAGTCAAAGTGAGAGCTGAACCTTTGACCAAAACAAGAAACCAGAGGCCTGAACAGGCCCTCCTAATGTTTTGCACAGATCTGGAAAGGCAGCAGCTCCAACCAGTGACTTTCTTCCTTTCACATGTCCGCTCTCCAGGGGTGTAGAAGCTTGAGAGTATACCAAGTTCACAGAGGTATTATATCCACAGCAAGTGAAATTCAGGAACACTAGCAAGGGACAAAAGAAGCTTCATCTTTTCTTGGCATTTCTGTGACTTTGGGCAAACACACAGTCATGCCGGTGTATCTGTGGCACATGTCAAGAAGCTGCAGGTAAATTAAAATGTGTGCAAAACTGTTTAGAATTTGAACATATGAACATTTTCCTTAATTGTAGCCAATTGTTGTTGGTTTACGAATGCTCACATGTACCTTTGCTACCGCGACAACAAAAACACAAAAGAAGCAAAGCCACCCACTTTGTGTATGAAGTGATATGGGTTTGCAATAGGAGCGCACAATCGCAAACGCACCTAGAGAAAAACCAAAAAATACTCACACACACATTCTCACACAGTCATGGAGGCACAAACGAATACACAAATGCCACAGCCAGCTTGCCATCTCTCTGCGGACAGGAGGAACACTCCCGCCACATCATTTCAGAGTGCTTTTCATCACAGTGTGACAACATGTCAGCTCCAGTCTCCGTCACTACGCCACACTGCATTGATATTCTCCAACTGTGCAGCAGCCTGGGACACAACACAGCCATGCCAAAAATATGACAATGGAAGAATAACTCTCTTGCATTTACTTGCCCACTCACACGCCCACGTGCTCACACTGACACTGTTACATACATGCACATGTGTGCGTCCTCACTTAAAAGTTTTACTGTATGAATGATGAACATGGGGTTTCCGCACAAAGCCTCGAAGTCTGCCGTCTATACGCTGCTGGTCAGATGAACTTGGCTCGTTTATGTTGCCATCAGATTGAATTACTTTTGCTTTTGTTGTGCGTCTCGTAAAGAGAAGCTGGGAACGCTTCTGTACATGATATCAGGGATGCTTCCTGAACCACCTGTCAGACAGAATGACAGCCTGATTTATTGACTGACTGACAGCGCCAATTCTCCATATATTCACTCTAAACTCATCCCACAAGCTACACTCAGAAATTACTATTCAGCAACCACTCACATTTACGCCCCTGAGGCAAAGAGCAGGAGACTTGGGGCAGAGACGGCTGCTATGGGAGAATGGAGAGGTGTGTGTGCAGCTTTGTGTTTTGTTTTGCGTGTTTTAAATGCACACATTTTCCAGGTTGTATTGAGCATCGTGTCATAATTTAATAACTCTTCCTTTTATGATCTGAAACATAAAAAAACTGGAGACAAAAAGAAAACAGTCACTAGTAAACCGTTTTATGACTTTTCCGTATCTAGAGAATATTAGGATTTTTACAAATGCACTTACATTGCATTGGTGTGAAGCATGAATCATCCCTTGACGTGTAGGGGATATGAAACTGATGAGGAATCAAATAGGCAGCCAAGTCAATCTGCTCTACAAATATTGCCTGCACTGGAACACCAGGTAAGCATGTAATGAAATTTCTAGTGTAGTCTAAAAATCCTGCACAAGAGTGTGATTATGCCTCCTCTCTTTTGACTGCTCTGAATCTCCCGCACAAACACATACCAGAATATTAATACAAACACATCGGCTGGGGAGATGCATTCAGTGGAGCAATTAAACGTCCCTATGTGTCTGCATACAAACTATCAGTCAAATCACACTCTACAGGTATCCTCTGCGGAGAGGGGGTTGTGTGGATTAATCCACCCCTGCGTGTCCGAGCTGCATGGCTGCTCCCCCAGCCAGAACTACCAGGCTTGTTAAAGTTGATTTATTAGGCCGCTGTTTACTTTGGCTTTCCTAGGCACGGCAAGGTCAACAATAATGGTTCTCTGAATGGGAATAAATTTCGACCTGGGTATATGTGGCCATCGTTGCTTTTCCCTTCGAACCGTTCGTGGTATGCGAGATCAAATCACCCTCTCCATCCTACTCTTGTGCACACACCCACTCAGTTTCTGTCCCTTAGTAACCAAAGGATCACTTGGGAACATCTAAATTGGTGCCCCCTCTGCAATTACTTTTTATTCTCACTGTATCCTCCCTCTTCTCCCTGTCTTCTAGCACTGCGTGATGCTTGATACATCTGTTCATGCATGTGGGAGTAAACAGCCGTTACATCAATTAAGGTTCTCTTTTTTATGCAGCGCGAGGTAGGAGGGGGAACAGGGAAACAAAAGAGTTAACATCTACAAACCCAGCTGGATAACAAGGTGTATAAGTACACTTGCATGCTGATAAAACAGTGCATCACTTGCATATGAAAAAAAAATAAGCCCCCGCCCTACACAAGACTGACAAGGCAATATAGCTGCACAACTTGTGACTTCTCTGTAGAACATAGAAAGGGGGAAAAAACAACTTTATTTACCCTTTCCAACCCTGTCCATCAGTCAGTGTCAGGACACATGCAGTTTTTATTTGTGCAAGTGAGGATTTCTGGTGATGGTTGACACAAAAATGGAGGCCTTACAAGTCTCACTCTGACTTGTGAAAAATGAAATACCTTTACTCGTACTGTTAACAGGGATGTGAATATTTTTGAACTATTAAATAATTCCACTCTTATCAGTAAACACTATTTATTTTTGCACAGCTACGTCTTTTCAACTGGCATGGAAGAGTTATCGAATGGTGTAATGAAAGCAGACGAGTGTGCCATTTCCAGGCCTTTAAGCATAAAAGAAAGCAAAGGATGTGCAAAAGCTAGGTAGACTATACTGCACAGCCAGTAAAGAAAGACATATAGGTAGCTACTAGAGGTGGGAATCACCATACATCCCACGATACGATATGATCACAATACTTAACGCACGATACGATATTATTGCAATTTTTTAAAATATTTTGCGATATTCAGATTCTGTACATAAAGGTAAACTTTATCAATATTCATTTTCTCTAATATCAAAGTCTCACACTCAGTCTTTCTCTCATTTCAGTTTGATTGTTGACAAACTGAACGGTTTGTATTACAGTCTAGTCCAACTTAACTGAATCAACCATCTGGTACAATTATAGCTATTCTGAACTATGCAGTTTATGAAAACTATGCAGCCCCTTCAGCAACTGAAGAATTTGAAAGTAAATTAAAACAAAATATAATTTTACATTAAATAAAAAAGTTTTAAACTTAATTAAAATAAAACATGTCTTAAATTAAAATAAGTAAACTGTCATGTTTATTGCTGCCAAAAAAAAGTTAAACACATTTGGACAGTGAAGGAATGTCAGGATTCTTGCTCAGAAAAAGGATCAACATGCTCTGAAGTCAGAGCACAAAAACCTTTTTGTAACAAAATATCGATTTCTGCTGTCCCTGTATCCATACATTATTAGCAAACAAAATATCACGATACTACAAAGTATCGATTTTTTCCCCTACCCCTAGTAGCTACCCAGAGCTGCTCTCTTTACAGATGTAGCCATTCTAGGAACTGCTTTTACTTCACAGTGGCTACAAAACTGCTACAGTGGTGTTCCGCTGTGAGCAGCGATACACCTGGCAAATCACAATACGGTTCATAACTCATCACATGATTGTCATGGAGTCATGGAGAAGATGTAAAACAGGAATCCATACGCTTTGCAACCAATTTATCACTAACTGAAGACAAACACAGAAATAAAAATGATAGGTGTTACTCGTTCAAAACTAAAAGGGATGAAGAACAGGCAATCATTCGAGGCCTTCTGTTCATTCTTAATTCACCTGTCCTTACACAAAGGCTTGTCTTACTTTTATAAGACTTTCTATTTCCAGCTGGAGTTTTAAATTAGCAAAAAAGCAATTTCACTGAATCTTTACACCCTGGTGGCTATAAAAGACTAGACCTCAACGTTTGGCTGTTCCTCATTTTTACTGAGCTCCGGTTTTCTTTTGCAGAACATTCTGTAGAAAAAGATGCTTGGGGTAATGTAGAAATGGTGTCACCACATACTTTTGCTCAGCAGACCAGCTCCCACTCAGTTGTTTACAATACTCTTAGCACTGTCTGCGGCACATGTAACAGAGAACACATCACAGCTGAGGAGACAGAGGTACAGAGCCAAGCAGAGTTCAAAGGTACACTGGAAACTAGTTTGTGTGATAGGTTGATGGAAAATTTATAAATAATAACCTCACCATTTTCCATTTTTAGTATAACTATGTCGCTGTAATGACTTTATTCCCTAAAAATCTGTACCAATCTGTCTCTATAAAACACTACAGTATCCTAAGTCCCTGCTAGAGTGACTATTGATAATATATTACAGCAAAAATTGATCTGAGAAAATCTGTTGCTTCCAATAGCTTCATTGAATTAGGGTCGGAATTAGATGTGCGCTACTGTGGGTGTGAGAGTCGTTTTCAACCTTTATCAGATCTCATCCGTTTCCTTCTACATTTGTCACTTTTGTGCTGCATCTAATGAAGCAGAAACGCCAAGTTTAAAAAAATAAAATAATAATGTAAAATATATCCAGGGTGATTTGTCAAGATTGTGACATTTCAGTGCAGAGCTCAGCTCAGAGCTCTTTGATATAGTCACCGTCTCTGTGAGGTTTATAGCAAAAACCTAAAGCAACTTTACCAGAAAATTAGCCTCTCCAAACCTACCCACTGTTCCTCTATCACTGAGCGGACTAACACAACCGGCTATTTAATATTCCCCACCAAGCACTAAAATGTTCTGTAATGCATCAGAGGCACATTGGTCAGATTACCATAAACTTCTGTACCCAAACGCTTAGTTTAATTTTAAGAAGTGAACTTTTGCCTGGAGCATACCTCCGAGCTCAGATGAAGTGCATTTCAGTGTGTAGCCACCAGCGCTAGCTCATCAGCAGCAACACGCTGTGCTGATATGTAAAAGCTCATTGTGTATTTAAATGCTCTTCAGAGTAGACGGAAGCAAATGAAACAATCTCATTTTTGTAATAACTTCATTTTCCCTGATGAAACATTCAGATATAAAACAGACAGTTTTTCAGTTATCGCAAAGATCAATAATAGGGAAGAAAAATCAAATATATCAGGTACAAACACAATTTGAATCTCACAATGTGAAATGCAATATGACGGCAATACCATGAACTGACAAGACTAATATAGAATTAATATGGAATATAGAGTATAGAATGTGTTGTATGCTGTCAACCTGTTGAAAGGGGAGTAATTTTACTTACTCTGAAGCTATTCGGTTATTAATTGCAAGATAATAAAAACAGTCCTCAGAGTGAAGAAGCCATTAACAATAGCTGCAAAGTCATTCCTCTGACAGAGTTACAGGCACATCAGCAGCAACTTCTCTGTAACTAATAAACTTTCACCTCATTACGACCTTATACCAATAGATATCTCTATAAATCCAGACAGGCAGATAGATAGATATTCAAACCTCCTCATTTTAAAACAGTCCTTCCACTTCAACAAACAATTTTTATTCCAACAGCTAATGCAAAGTGTTTCTTGAGAGCCTAAGATATCTTTGAGAGAGCATCATTCCAGTCATTAGATTGTGCTAAACCACAGCTCTTGAAGCAAAGCGCTTTAACACCCCATAAATGCTCCACTCAGTCAACGGCTTTGATGAGGCTTTTGATATGCCTTCAGTCTATTAGGTAGTCAAAGAGAATATACTAGCATATAAAAAAGAAATAAAGTCAACTTCCTTTCATCCGTACCCTATCCTCAAATCAAAGACAGGCTTAAACAACACTTCTACCGCACAGGACCTAGCAGTATGTATGGATAGACTTTTGCTCTTTAAGTGTACAATGTAAGGCAAAACTGATGAGGCTTAACAGCTGAGATTGTTTTGCCACTTATTCCAGGGAATCAGTTCAACTGAGGACATTTCGCAGGAAGGTTCCTTTCCACACAGCTAGATTAGACTATGTTCTTATATTAAGTGAATGGTATTAAATGTAGAAGACTTATGGAGTGATTTATATGCATAATTGGTCCAGTTTTTAAATAAGCTTAATTCTGTTTGTACACTTTTTGTCAACAGTGCTCGACCGGGCTTTTTTCATATACAGGCACAATTCGGAAGACTGCAACTTATCTTCTAATGATTCATCAGGACATTTCTGGCATACGTTTAATGCATTATCTCCTTGTTGTCTGCCAAGACAAGCCACCAGTGGTCACTCATTTGGAATATCTCGAAATCTAGTAGTCAGATAAACGTTGATGAAAAAGGCCTTTGGTGATATAGAGTATAATCGGTTGAAGGAATTCAGACAAAGGCAAAAAACAGGAAATCAGTCGAGTGACACGAGTGACATGAGACCAGCAGTGGTATGAGGCGGATAAAGGAAGCAAAAAGAAAAGAGCTATTAGAGGAGAACGTCGACATGAAATGAGAGACGTTTGAGTGAAATGGCAAAAATATAGACAAAAAAAAATGTCGTACAGTAAAACACCCTAAAGATACATTTCAGCAGCGGCAACGAACATAACTGTGTAATTATGCGCAACCAGACACAACGCTGAATCTGTTAATCAGCTTTCCTCGGTGGGGTGCTCAGTACCTCTCAAATATAACACAGTAAAGTCCAGCACTAAAAAGAGAGCACTGTAATCTACCCAGCCTTGGTAACTAACACATAATGGGTTTATCTCCAGCGAGTGCTTATGATTGATACATGGCTTTTTAAGTGTTTAGTTCTCTGTGAAAGAATCTCACAAACAGGTCAAACACTCTTTTTTAACCCTCGACTAATTCTCTGACACTCCTCTAATAGGATTGTTTGTGGATTCAGTTAATTGTGTTGCTACACACATAAAATAATCAGAATTGTAAAGCAATGCATGCTTTTAGTCGATCTAGCAGGAATAAAAAGTTTATGTATATATAAATTATTTGAATATCAGTATTCATAGTAGCATAAAGAATAAAGTAACAAAATGACATAAAGATAGACACATGTTTGAAGAAAAGAAAAACAGTTTCAGTTTTCAGTTTTATTTGTCATATGCAAGTTAGCACAGGGTCAACATTGCAATGAAATGTGTTTGACGAGCAGCAGTCACTCAGCAGCATGATACAGTAGGAGAAAATATAATAAAATATAATAAAAAAAATAAAATAAAAAAAATAGAAAAATATATATGTATCTATAAATATAAATATATGTACACTAGTGATTAAATAAGAAAATCTTGAGAAGAAATATGACGGGAGGGCAGACGGGATATTGCACAGGAATGAGCAGCAGAAAATTACAGTGTTGCACTTTTAAATATAAATATCAATAACAATAAAGTGAAGTGACCAGTGCAGATTAAACAGAGCACTTGTGAAGCTGCAGGGCAGCTTCTGAGTGCTGTGTTGTGTGTGTTTAATTTTTGTGGTTGAGGTGTCGTATGGCACCTCAACCACAACACAACAAATAAACCTCCTTAATTTCTTACCATCAACTGAGAAGCTGTTTTGGTTTGACTCCGTGCTTTTATCAATCTAATTTTATAATCATGAGACAAGCGTGACGTATCGGCTTCCAGGCGATCCGACTCTCTTTCTGCCAATGCCAATAACTTTATAAGTCCCTTCTGCTGGAACTGGAAAACAGCCTAATACTACACACTGAGAGGTTCATTGGTTCTATACCCCAGAGAAGTCAGACGATTGCGGCTGCAAGAGGCGATCACAAAACACCGTCTGAAATCGTACAATTGTTTTGAAGATGCATTTACAGTTTTAAAGTCTTTATTATTTTTCGTTAGACAGAATTGAAATCACACTCTGGCTTTTTTTTAATGTATAATACCATTTATTTGAATTTATTTCCACTAAATGAAATAAAACGTATCATGCCTCTCCAACTTTTAGTACATACTGCAATTATAGGCAACCAGGTGGCCACTACCCGTGAGGTTAACAAAAGAAAAAAAGAGGCTCTCCTGGTTCTCTGTAAATAATTAGTAGATTTTCTCCCACACTGATTCTCACTGTGATCTGCAGTTAAAACAGAGGCCAATTTCATCCCTGGAACCATCAAGACATAATCCATCGTAAAAAAGGATGAAAAGAGATGTTATTCTTATTATCTAATTAATCCTGCCCATGCCCCGAGGTTATTTAATTTGTTGAAAGACCATTAAAAACCTTGCACCCAGCAAATAAAATAATGAGGATCTTAATTTGCTCCAATTCGGGAAGGCATTGCCATAAACAAGAGCAGGCAGTATCAGGCCCTCCAGACAGGCCAAGTTACTCACAAAATTAGGCAAATGGTACTAACAGCAAACTTTTGGAAATGTAATACCTCTGACAGCAGTGACAATAATTTACTCGTTGTGCCCACATGACACCCTATAAACAGGAAAACAAAGCATTAACTTGTCAGCGCGAAATGATGTCTATTTAACTGACTGTGGCGCAGGGAAAGCTGCTTTTTGTTTAAGAACTTGATGTGTCTATTATGGCAAAAGGAAAAGAAACTAATTCATCAAAGTGAGATTAAGTGTGTTGAAAAGCTGGGTTTGTCAGTTATAGCGCATCAAAGGACAAACTAAAATCCATCAACGACAGATTAACAAGGAAAAAGAAATGTTTCAAGAAGAATACGCCTCAGAAAGGAGTTCAACTGCAGGGGTAAGAATCAAGGAAATGACAATGAGCGACAAAAGCACTTTCTTCTCTCTAATACGCCAAATGATGGCATGCAATATCGCCTCATTTTAGAAAGGACCATTATTCCAAGTACTCTGAATCTAATTTGTGAAAGGACTCTGAATTCATTACCATGATACAATAGAGTTTAGCCAAGTCACAAGCTAAGAAAAGAAAACAAGAGTCGCTCCAGCAAACTTTTGAGAACAAAACTTTTCTGGAAAACTTTTGTCCTAGCTTACCGATGCATGAGGCCCTGAATATTCTTAGAACCATACTCTTAACATCCATCATACCCAAGTAGATGTGGCATCAGAGAGGCAGCACAAAATGTGTTATCTTAAAAATCGATCTCTAGCTTTAATTAATTCTTTCGTTTCTGAAACCAGCATCGGATCGATAAGAACTAGGCGCTACTTGAAGAATGTCATAGATAACGCTATGATAATTTTGAATATTAAGCTCCACTTTATCTGCAAATGCCATCCGCACTGCAACTACCATCAATATTCCTTAGGCATCCCAGTGACAAGATTCATGTTTTCTAATAAAAGAGTGATTCCCCAGCCCTGGTCTGGCTTGATGCCTAAGAATAATGTCAAGGAAGTGTTTATTGAACCCAGAGAAAGATGGCACTGGGCCATTGTTCAAACAACAAAACACAAAACAACAGACAATAATCATAAAACAGGATAAAACCACACACCACTCCCTGCTCTTCTTGGGGAATATCTACATTCAGAGGGGCAGAAAATACCCTGCCACATTGTGAGCTCCTTTGCTGATTCCATTGAGTGTATTTCCTCCAAAGCTCAAGTGACCACTGCTGCGCGTCTGACCAGCATATTAAAAAAACCTCATTTAGTGTTAGCATTACTCTAGGGAATAATAAGATCACTAGATAATGAAGTTAAGCTCTCTGGAAGCCAGTGTTTCCCCCTTTTACCACCGTCTGGTCTTCTTCTCTCACTCAACCGGCTGAAAATGCTCGTCTCTGTGTGGAACGCACACATACTGATCTCAGCATGGCACAAACTGCATTCCTATGGCTTTCTTTAGCTTTGTGCAGAAAATAAAATAAAAAATAGATAAACTAATATACCTAAAATGCCTTCACTTCCCATGCTGAGGATGACACCCCAATAGAAGCAATGGTTTTCCATGGGGAGAGGATAATATCATGGAAATGGATCCCTGCTTCTACACCTACACTATGAAGAAAGCAGCGCTTAAAGGCCACTAGAGCCAATGATGTCTCTTTAGGTGAAGATTACATACTAAAACTCAAAGAAAAATCTTAGTGAGAGGCTTTTGTTAGCTTAACCTGTTCCTGCCAGGATCTGTTATAACAATGACCTTATAATGTTGCTTATCCCAGACTTTCCCATGTGTCTTAACCTTTTGATCCCATCCATTTTCCTCCAAGTAAAGTGGGAAGAAAGTCTGGCAAGGCTTGCATACATGTGTACGTGCGTAACGTTCATGTGTATGAACGTTTATGTGTGTAAAATACTGCAAATGAAAACTGATTAGACAGGAGAAAAGGTTAGTATTATTCCAACTAACAGCGATCGCAGTGAAAGTACACGGCTCTCAGACCCCGAGGCTTTCTTTAAGCCAACAAATAAAAAGTGCCAAAACACACGCACACACACATTAAAACACTTTCTACCACTAGTTCTCTGTGACCGCACGATAGACATACTGTTATACAAGAAAGAAAAACCCACATACAAGTAAGCGCATCACATTTTTCTGTGCCAAAGACCACCTTCAGCCGTACTGGTAGGTAACATGCTTCCTCTGAGCCTGAGCCAAGCTGCTCCTAAGCATGCATGTGGGAGTCGACAAAGCTCAGCCCACATAACGTGTTTACATAGTTGTACACTGTCTCACTGGGGAATACATTATATTTGAAGCACAGAAATATACATTAACAATCAGCAGCTAACATAGCATGCTTGGCACGGCTCTCCGGATGACTTTTTATACAATTTCCATGTTTACTTATAGGATGATTGCAATTGGCATCAAATAAGTCTGAAAAGATGCATTTGATGGTAGATTCATACGTAACTGAAATACTTCCAGAGCACAGAGGAAAGTATTATTTTACAGAAAGGAGAAACAAAGTCCTTAACCTCCCCCCTTCTTCACAGTCTGTTGTTCAAAGTTGTAAGGAAGCACAGGTACAAAGGTGAAACACTTATTTCCCTCCCCCCTTCTTTAGTGTGATGTCTGCCTGCTCACCATGCAACACTAACACGCAACGTTTCAGAGCTCTTCCCTCTTTAAACACTAAAGATCGGTCTCACCGCTCAGTACCACTTACCAACTTCAAGGTGATGCAAACGCCAAAGCGTTAACTCTACAAAGTACATAAGTTTCAGACAGAGACGCATGCTCTCGATAGAGAGCTGGGAAGAAAGTGTTAGTGGAGGAGGGGAGAGGTGACAGGCATGTGAGGAACACCTTCTGAAGTGTCAAAAGATGGGCTCAGCTGATGAAAGAGGATAGGAAAGAGGAAGGGAGTAAGAGAAGGAGGGGGGAGAGCAGGAGACAGAACGAGCTGATGTCACATCTGAGGCAGTAGAGAGGCTTTCAAGTCAGGAGCACTGGCTGTAAATTCCATGCAGGAGCTTCTCTTGGTGAATTTTAAGGTTTATATGTGCACATTTTTGTGTATCCGCGTGTGTTTGATGAGAAGTACAAGATAAGTATATGCATGAATGTGTAACAGTTGTTACGCTTGTGTACTGAACACGAAAAATGCGACGGAGGTGGATTGCACGTCTGCTTCCATGTGTGTAGCCATGTAAAACTACATACATAGAAGCAACCTGAAGGTTTGCACCAGGGGTATTAATTGCACATGTTGGACCTACTCATCAGTGCCTGAGGAGAGGAGAGGAGCGTAACGATTAACAGTAATATAAACATAAGACCACCTTTCCTGGAACCTGCGAGATCGATCCGCTGGCCTCGGCTTGCATAGAAAATTGCTGAAGACCAATCAATCCCTCTTAAGTTTTGTGAATCCAGTTGGGTAGCTTAGCCTTGAGGAGACCAGACAGGGGCATCAATGTGGGCACAAGGGAGACCAGGGGAAGACAAAGCCTTGTCAATAGTGCTTCGTTTTCCATCAACTCTGTTCCTTAATCACCCTGGTCTCAATGTGCCTTTCTATCTGACAGGCCCACTCCCATTCCAATATATCCAACATGAACTAGCCCTAAACAAACATCTACCTGCCTCTTGCTCAGCTGCTCGAGAGAGCTACCCTCATCTATCTAAGCCCATAGCAAAGGTCTTCATTACAGAGTGTGCAGCGAGAGGGTTGAGGAAAGTTTGTCCTTATTGATGGCGTCTCCATTGTCTTTTCCTCATTTAAAAAAGGCACTCCTCTCAGTAATTACCTTCTCTGCCTCTCTTCTTCCTGGTCAGGTCACAGCTACTCCAAGTCCTTACAAAGACAATTAACTTAGTGGGAGGGGGGGGGGGGGGGGGGGGGGTCCCCTAGAGTGAATAATAAGAACCAATAAAGAAAGAAATATATTATCATAGAAACGCTGGAGTTAAAGTTATGAGTTGTACAAAGGCAGCTGTGGCTAAATACACGAAAGAGCATTTTCAACCCACTCAGTTTGCTATTTTGGAGTTCTTTATATAGGATTTGAAAACATTTGCATTTCAGTGAACAGGGAAATAATAAAGAACTAATCCAGAGATAATACAGCAAACAGAGTAAGATAATACAAGACAAACAATAAGTGTGCGACAGGAAGGAAAGTAAAACTGGTATTAAGCCAGATAAAAGTGCAGGCACACCTGAGCACTATTTAAGACGATTGTGGCAGAAGCCTCATCTTCATTGAGTTAATTAGCAGTACCCCACAGTCAGCATCTCAGGGTGTGGGTAGGAGGACCTGAGGGAGAGCAGACTGCCTTTGAGTCAATTGGAGTAAATGGCAGGCCTCCCTGATGAGCTCACATCAGCCCTTGGAGCCTCCTGCCGTCACGTCCCACTTGATGGTAATTATTTGGAAAGCAAGCACTCTGCAAATTCCATTATTTAGATTTGGGGGTTGGCTTACTAAATCTAACACAAATTACCATCTTGGCCACAAAATTCTGTGTCTCCACATGTTTTCAATTTATCAGGCTATTTAATAATGCTAATGTTGTAAATAAGCATAGCAATAGTTAAGTTACTCTGAATGCATCGGAGTACTAATTAAGACTTGATGCAGGGTGCTGTTATTGTGTAAACCATATTTAGTAGGACTGGGTCTTAGGAATGCTGCAAAAATATATTGTAGAAGCTGTTTTGGATATTTTTCACAAGCACTGAGTTCGAAATCTTTTTTTCATTCTTTACAAAAGTACAGATTTTTACAGATAAAAAGATTGTGACGCCAACTGAGTTATAAAAGTGAGGCACAACAATGCAGTGGCAGGTAATCATGTCATTGCAATTTAAGTCTTTTGATTGGTGCTGTGTGTTAAAGTATTAAAGTAAACCCTCTATCTTTCACTACTGTGGTTTTTCATACTGTTATAACTGGAATGGTGTAGGTGTGTTGATGCATGCTCAATCATCCAGGTAAGGAAACCCCAAAAAGCTGATTCAATGTTGATAGAGCATTTTCAGTGGAAGAAATGTCTTGTTTTTGTTAATCCCACCCCAAAGATTGGGTCCCCCAGCACAAACAGAGTAATATAGTGTACGCAGTTACGTGCCATAAGGATTGCTGTGAATGATATATTGCTAAAACCAAATAACCTCTGGCTAAGCACAACAAAGAAGAGCTAGCTTGTCAGGCCAAGACTCCATAGTCTATTTACATAAACAGACCAGTAACCATCAGGCAGGAATGCTGGTTTGAGTCAAGGAGGCCATTTACATGAAAAGGGAACGACTATCCTGAACCGAGAAAGGGGGCTACAAGGGTGTGATTGCTGCCATTCCCCAGTTCTCTGCAAATGGCAGTCATGGCCACTGATCGATGAGCATAACAATTTGCATAGTAACGATCATGAAACTAAATTCACACCCCATTGTTGGGCAATAGTGCTATTTTCAGTCATTATGCAAATATAGAGTTTATCAGGTTGGGAAAACATACAGTCAGCTGAGACTGAAGGAGTCACTTGGATGAGTGATGAAGTATCTCTTCCACTTTAATCAACTTCCTGGTTCCTCCCTGGTTGTGTACTCACAAAAAACAACAACAAAAACCCTACAGTTTAAATATTACACCTGTTTCTCCTAGCCTGTGTCTACTAGGGGTTGGGGGAAAAATGGATACTGTGTAGCATGGTGATATTTTGTTTGCTAATAATGTATGGATACAGGGACAGCAGAAATCGATATTTTGTTACAAAAAAGGTTTTTGTGCTCTGACTTCAGAGCATGTTGATCCTTTTTCTGAATCCTGACATTCCTTCACTGTCCAAATGTGTTTCACTTGTTTATGGCAGCAATAAACATGACAGTTTACTTATTTTAATTTAAGACATGTTTTATTTTAATTAAGTTTAAAACTTTTTTATTTAATGTAAAATTATATTTTGTTTTAATTTACTTTCAAATTCTTCAGTTGCTGAAGGGGCTGCATAGTTTTCATAAACTGCATAGTTCAGAATAGCTATAATTGTACCAGATGGTTGATTCAGTTAAGTTGGACTAGACTGTAATACAAACCGTTCAGTTTGTCAACAATCAAACTGAAATGAGAGAAAGACTGAGTGTGAGACTTTGATATTAGAGAAAATGAATATTGATAAAGTTTACCTTTATGTACAGAATCTGAATATCGCTAAATATTTTAAAAAACTGCAATAATATCGTACCGTGAGTTGTATGGTGATTCCCACCTGTAGTGTCTACTACTTTAAATGTAGGTCTTTTGCATAATTTTGTATTCCTTTAAATGCATGCATTGTTTTTTGTGTTGCATTAAGCCGACACCTATATGTTTCAATGATTATTTCACTGTTACAAACTTTGCACAGCCCAACATTAAAAAATTAGCAAATGCATCTTCACTCCAGCAGCTTAAAAAAGCAGCAGATCCCATGTGAAGTAGAATCAAGAATATTTTGACATTTTTTGTTGTTTGTTTACAGACCTTATCCTATTCTTTAAGCTTAGAATCAAACAGTAATTGTTGTCAACCTATCTGATTGTGCGCCATATGGCATGTCAAGCTGTCTAAGCAAGTCAAAGATGGCAAGCACCTCACGCAGCACTCGCAGAGACCTTAGTTTCACCATCTGATTTGTTTAGATTCTATTCAAATTCTAACTGTCAAAACCATCCTCTACCCTCAAACTGTCACGGAGACACAGCACTGAAGTTTAATACGTGGTGCTGTCTAACTGTGAATGACACAAGTCAAAGATGCCAAAGATCCAAAATCTGCTTCTCGTTCGATGTTTGTGCAATCTTTAAACAACCAGGGACAAAGCTTGAGAACAGAAAGAATACCTGTTAGAAAATGTTTATTTGTTGCTATTTCAAATCATAGTAAGCACTTAAATCATGATCATGAGGGGCACGTACGCCTAAATGCAATGCAAGCTTAAGACAAATGTCAACCCATATAGCAGTAACCATTTTCATGCTGTGTACATTTGGATAATCAGTATCAAAGTGCACTATTTTTCAGTAATGATATTGCACCCTAATATGGCTGTGTGATATATGGACAGACAACCAAACAGAGTCCCAGGATGGAGCAGGGGAGGAAGCAGGGGATAAGGATATGGAGAAAAAAAGGAAACGAGTACAAAGCCCCTCAGGAATTGCAGCACACAGACACTTCTATTTATAGAGGCGGGACTAAAGCAGGAGAATGACAGGCATCTATGGTGTACCTGGAGCACCACTGCACTCACACAACACAAACAAACCCAAATATATGCATACTGCAACACTTTTGGAACAAATACGTCTTTTTTTGAAATTATTCCGGTGCATTTCCACTATTTTCCATCTTTCTTTCTCTCTCTATAACGCTTAATCATGGGTCAACATTAACATATCACAAATCTTACCTATATAAGGCAGGTCAAACTGTATATTCAAATCATAGTTGCAACTCTGGAAATGATAAATGTTCTTATAGAGCGTTTTCCTGCTCTACACTCAAAATGTTTTATGCCTCTTTCACCCATTCACACAATCACTTTTTCTATGCTTTTGCTGCCTAAGTGCTTTCCTTCTGACATTCATACACATTCACATGCTGATGAACACATCGGAGAGCAGCTTGGGGTTCAGTATCTTGCCCAAGGATACTTTGGCATGAAGAACGGAGCAGCCAGGCACTGAACCACCAACCTTCCAATTAGTAGATGAGCTACAGCAACGCCTACTTGGAGAGATCGATCGATGAGTTACTTAATGCCACTTGGCAATAACTGCTACCTCAGCTAGCCTTCAGTATATGATTGGCTAATAGCTGTGACATGTAACTGTGAATTGCATGTTTTATGACCACAAAAATGTGAGTATAGTCACAGAGTGATCATTTCTAAAACAGCAGATTTTTTTAAATAAATGGATGGATGGTGTCTGAAATATCAGTTCCAGTAACCAGCCAGGCAGATAATCAGCCAACCCCATTAATTTGGCTCAAAATGAATGAATTTCTCGTCTTTTTTTCGCATTAAATTACGTGACTCGTGAACTGGACAAGATAATTGCTCATCAGTAGCCTCAGGAAATTTTTTAATTTGTCATCAATACCCTAAAATATCAAAAACAATGCTGCTCCTAGCTTTACTGAGCTTCATCATGCTGTGCTTTATATCTGTATACAAATAAGTAGAATGTTGCAAGGTGGCTTTAAGGCTTACGTTCAATAAAAATGTTTATTAAAAAGGTTGTTATATAGTCCCATATTGCAAATGAAAGGTAAGGATAGGAGTAATGCACAAAGGCCTCTGAGGCATGTAGGGCCTAAAAATCCTCTCCAGCAAGCAGCACAGCTTAAACAGACTGGGAACAAACACAGAAGCAAGGAAAGACAGAGATAGAGAGGTGTTGGTGTCTAATTTGATGAGTAATACTCTAATCTACATCTGTTACAAAAACTCTAGCATTACATGGGCGGGTGGAATCAGATATGCAACATCTGATATGCACCGTGCCTGAGCTGATTACATTTGTTTTTAGTATTTTAACTGTCTCAGCTAATCTAGGAGCCAACAACCAGAAGCTCAACATTAGCAGCCTTCGGCCCTTTTTCTGTATAGTACTGTTGATGTTACGGCTACAGTATTTCCACTCTGCTTCTACTCGTGATTCTTGAGATCATTAATATGCAAATAAAAGAGAAAAAATAACATTCTGATATACAATATTCTTATTAATTTGAGTGATTTGAGTGATAATATATACTGGATTTGTTTCTGAGCAGTTTAAAGGCAGATGTCTTTAGACCTAATCTGCTAATAACTCACTTGAAAATTAACAGACGGTCACAAGCTCATCATATTATTTTAAGTAAAATTCTGATGCATTTACCTGATTAAGAAATTTGCTGTCGAAGGCTAAAACTGCATAACATGAAAATTTACATGTAAATCGAACTTAATTGCGCTTAATATTAATGTAACTTTCAATCAGTGCTTGTAGTCATTTACTGTATAGGGGGCGATCGTGGCTCAAGAGTTGGCAGTTCGCCTTGTAATCAGAAGGTTGCCGGTTCGAGTCCCGGCTTGGACAGTCTCGGTCGTTGTGTCCTTGGACAAGACACTTCACCCGTTGCCTACTGGTGGTGGTCAGAGGGCCCGGTGGCGCCAGTGTCCGGCAGCCTCGCCTCTGTCAGTGCGCCCCAGGGTGGCTGTGGCTACAATGTAGCTGCCATCACCAGTGTGTGAATGTGTGTGTGAATGGTTGTGTAAAGCGCTTTGGAGTCCTTAGGGACTAGAAAAGCGCTATACAAATACAGACCATTTACTGTACAATATCATATTACAAATTATGCCCATGTCATGCATTTCTTTTTAAATATTTTATTGATTATTCATCCATGTAGAACAGAAACCATAGCAGCGGCCAAACATTTCCCAATCCCACCTGCCACTTATTTGAATGAGAAGTCCATCCATTCATTAATCATCTATGTCATTAAGTCTAAAAAGGTAGAGATGAAGTTAGTCAATAACAAGGGACGTTTCATGTAAGTGTACAGTGTGGCCTATTCAACAAGACTGAGACATATATACTATATTATATATATATATATTATATTATATATATATATATATGCTAAACCATGTAGAATTTAGCAAGGTGAACGAGAGATGTGCTGAAAAACAGATACAGGATGAGAATCCTTTTATTCCTCTCACTGTAGAGTCTGTTGCTTTACACAGTACTGAAAAAATATGTCACTGACACAATAGTTAATTTTTTAAAAATTGAAATTAAATGAGCCTATTAATCTTTATCCTGTGAACTAAAGACTCCTGCAGGTATTCATCTACTCAAACCATTTTTATGTGGCTCTCAGAACTACAGGTGCTTTTGTAGGACCTATGTTGCTTGACACTCGTGCACAAAAGCAGCATGTGATGATATACCAGTTTGAGGATGCCAGTGAGGATGGTGTTAGTTAAGAGGCTTAGCAACACAGGCAGATCCACGTAGCTGGGCCCTGCTGACTGCCCCTGGGCCAGCCACATGCCCTCATTATCCTCCTGACACCCTGCTCTCATCCTCCTCCAGCAGTGGGGCTAATCCACACTAAAGGGGTAGGCGTAAACCTGGCAGAGGTGCTTCCACTACAACTATGCACCTGTTCTGCACACCAATACATCGTTTTGTTTTAGTCATTAAAAAACAAAACTGATGTGTCAAAAGTGTCAAAACCAGCTCACTGGAAAGTCTGCAGGTGCTGAAAATCCCCAGACTGCTGATCATATTTGGTCACTGAAAGTTGCACAAATCCTATCACACATAGTGAGACAGGTCTCATCTTCAAATATTATTCAGTATTCCTATTCAAGCATAATTTGCTTTCTTCTTGAATTTCAATATTCAGTAATGTTCATGCAGCCATTGTGGAATTATAACAAATTCCAAACTAGGCTCATATAAAAACAAAAAAAAACATTTAATTAACTTAAGCTTTAATGTTTTATTTCCTCATCCATTAATGCAACATAAAGAATAGGGTATGGGTGGAGGTGTGGTGGGGCTGCAACAGATTATTATTTTGCATGGCTTGTAGTTCCAGTCCCATAATGGCCAGCAAGTCTTCTGTGCTTTAGGGAACTTATATGCTTTTTCATGTGAAAATGAAGCTTGAGGCTATTCCACAGTGTATCAATCAGTGTGACTGAGGTTTGAAGATGCATGAAACAAACTGGTGGGCTGGGGAATCGTGTATGCCTGTGTGCATGTGTGCGTGAGTGTGTGTGTGGGGAGGGTGGTTGGAGTGGAGGGGGTTTGCATCGCATTTTTTCAAAGTCTGGGGTCAGCAGAAATGCAGTATAATTCTCTTGCCGAGTTGCCATGCATGAAGCTCTGTCAACAGACCTAGACCATCTGTCCTGCTATTTACCACATCCTTGTTTTTCCATAAGCGAAAACTCCACTTCATGTTTTCAGTGAGGAGCTGCATTTATGTATAAGATAAGAGAGAAACTGCTAATTAAGAAGAAGAACTAGAAAACTTTTCATGTCATAGACTTAACTTCCCCCCTTTTTACTTAAGTTAATTAAGTAAACTGCATTCTTGTCAAAAGGGGGGATGGGGTACTAGAAAAAATTATTAAAAAGCACTTTTAGTTAGGAGACTTCTGTCTCTTTCTGTCTGGATAACAGACTAAGTTAAATGCATTTGAAATCTCCATCTCCATCCCAAAGCCCTTTGAGATCTTAGCATAAAAATGTTGGTGCCCTGTTCAACTGTCAGAGAAAAGTCAGAGAGTGATGGAGATGAAGAGAGTTGAAAATGAAAGAGGAATTCAAGTGATTAAACTAGTACACACAAAAGATTCATGCTAACCATGCATAGCGAATGGCTCTCACACCTAAAGCGAGGGCATCGTCTTTAATCAGAGGGTAATTTATTGACTCCCATTTAGAAAACCATAATACTAGTGATCAAGCCCTTCAACCGTAAAATGCAATAAACTAGGGAAGTGTTTTGTGAACAAAGGCAAATAGCAAGGCCCCACACATCATTATGTTCCTTTCATATCCCATTAGATTAGTCCCAAATGTATTTTTAGGTTAAGAAAGTCATGCCATATGCAGCCAGAATCAAGGGTAAGAACGCCAAATTATCATTGCTTCAGTCTTTAGTTCACTGTATGAATTCTCAACATCCATTTTCCACTCAACCTGTTCTCACAGAGGTGAGATGAATCATTGCCACCAAGGACTGAAATATTCAGGAAAAAAGAAACAAAGATTGAATTTGTGAATATCACGTTACATATATATCTGACTGGGCATCTATACAGGACTTTTTTTTTATATGAAAACATTTTAATCGAGTTAATGCCATTTCTACTTTACCTAACGCAGAAAACTTTCAGCCTCTCAATGACTCAAAAAGCTGGCCCTTATTCCAACAGCATACACAAGTTATTTCTCTCTCAATGGAGGCGCAAATTCTTGTCCATCAGGGAGAACAAAGCCATGTAATTGGTTGCTTCCCCACTTGAGCCCCAGATAGCGCAATGTTAATAACAAACTGATGAGAAATTCATTAGGGCTCCAAATAAAAACAATCTCTCCTGGATAAGAGACGAGTACATTATAATTAAACTGATGCCTCGTCGTTTTCATTAGGCCGTGGAGCCTGAAAACTTGAAGACTGAACCACTGAGATAGATGCAATTAAGCACGATTGTTTTACTACACATTTGAGCCTAAAGTATAAAACAGAGGCACCATGTTAATACAACAGATTCTCGTGGAGCGGGAAAAAGAGACCTACAAGTTATATTGGAAATTAGCTGACCGCAGAGGCACATTCTAGCAGATTTACCCCACAGTCTGTGGGAAGTGGGCAAGTCAGGATTAGTTACATAGCGAGGACGTAGAGTGTAATTAGGAACTTTCTTCCAATCACTTTGCCCGAATACCCCTTCCTCATCTTTACACCATATTACCAAGTCGCTCCACCTTTCCAGCTGCCGTCCTCTTTATTCCAGCTCTGCACTGCCATTCCTCTCTAACATCCTCCGGTGGCTTCACAGATTTCTGAGATGGCCAGCTTCCAGGCCAGCAGAAAGGGGAAACAAAGGGATCAGACACACAGATTTCTGTGTGCTTCTGTGCTTGTTGTGGCAAGGGAGGGAACCACTTGCTTTTTAGCTGTCAGCGATGCCCGGCACAAACCTGCCTGGCCATAAAAATACTCAAGACCAAAAGTGTAAGATCAGGACTCAAATGTTCCCAGTTTTCTTATCAAAGCACCAGAAATACGTCCTCAAAACACAAAGACAAACCAGCAAATCAAACAGATATGTGCATATATACTTACAACACTCAAAGAGACACAAACATGGACAAAATGGGTGTAGCATAACACGGATAAGCCCATTCAGTATCACTGGTGACTGAATACTGTTGTCAGTGTGTGAAAGTACACAAAAGCAAACATCCTTGCTTCAGAAAACCTTGGTTTCACAGGCAAGATGACTGGTTGCCTTCAATCTCTCAAACTGAAACATAATATGAAGCAAACAACATTTTATTGGTAAAGAAAAGCCATTAATAAACTGACACAAGGGCAATTCATAGAAAGCTTAGTGTTTACAGCAAAAGCTTGCCTCCTTACAAACAACATGTGCCACTAGCCATTTCTGCTACATTCTTGCCATTTCATGCACAAGTTACAGAAGACTGGTGAAAATGGCCGTAATGCACTGTCAGCTGAACATATGGATGGATGGAGTTATTGTTGTTTGACCTCAGGGAAGAAGGAGGGACATGCGGGTCACATTAATGTGGACCAATAATCTCTCCCTGAGTCATTAGGATGATCAATGCCATTCTAATGAGATAACATCTGGAACAAAGGACCCTAATAGCAGACAGCTGCTGGGCAAAGTGAGGTAATTAGGAGAACATTCAGTGATGCTAACTAATGCTGCAGTCATTGTGCCCAGGTTTTGTACCCCACCCTGTTAACATCCAAAAAACAACATGTTGAATATTTCATATCTTCTCTAATAACTAATCACTGCAGAATAATATCGGTGTTAATAAATGAGAGGAGAACTGTGGGAAATGGGAATTAGAAATACCTCAAAATCTTGCCTTGACATGAATGCTTATCGAGCGGCAATAAATTGGTCAATTATGGAGAAAATCTGTTTTGAGGTAACCTTTCAGCTTATTAAATAAGCTATAAATCAATTTTTAGAGCAGAATGAGTGGCTGGCTTTTAATGAGTGGACGTGTCTAATCTTTTTTCTTTGCTTAGTTCTCTCAGACTGTGTGCATGTATAGAGAGGAAAATACTACATGCTGACCTGGTGTAAAGTTAGACTAAAAAACAGTATTTTGTAGTGTTCGCCACAACTTCAAAGTATAACTTGAAGTAACACACTGATAATTCAAGTGACTAAATGTAAGTTGCTCAATTAGAGGACAACATTTTTAAAAAAGAGAACAAAAAGTATCCACCTCCAAACACTGGCTAAGCAGGATCCAATTAGTCTTATGCATAGAAAGAGGAATAATGGAGACTGGCCTCAAAGAGAAACCTTATTATTAGTCCATGTAACGTGTCCGTACACACCGTTGGCGATCCCGAATAAATATAATTACTGTGGACAAAGAAAACTGTGTAGTCTAACATAGGGTGAAATGATACTCCAATGTTGGGCTCCAAAGCACTAATTACATAGAATAAAAAAAAATCTTGTAATACATGTAATACATGAATGTCTATGTAGAGATATACATGCATATATTGAATGTGCATGTATATTCCACACTATGTGATGTTGCTGGATATTCAAATGCTAGAAAGCTTCCACTGCACCCTGCTAAACTGTACTGCACCAAAATTTGATTTGTACCAATACTTTGGGAATGACAGTGTTTTAATAGGAGTTGTATATCCTGAGTTGCTTGTGATAGCGACGCTGTGTGTGTGTGTGTGTGTGTTGCTTCCAGTCCCTGCCACTACAGTGGGAATGCCACTGCTGCAACTTTCATAGCAACTAAACAATAAACATTGCCACAAATAATGTCGACGTGTTCTTCCTGACTGTTGAGCGCACAGCTAACTTGGAAAATGACAGAAATGTGGACCAGTTTAACAGGTTAACATATGTGGCACATAACATAGCATCCTGCTGATTATCTCAAATACAATTATGATTTAGTTGGTGACAAACTTTTTTTCCTCCGTTAGGAATTTTTAACAAAATTAGGAACAATGAAAGCCTTTTTATTTTTCTTTATCACTTTATCTGCATTAACTGTGTGGCAAACAACGCAGACTGGGCATGGTAACTTAATCTCAAGAACACAAGTTTTAAATGTTAAAAAAATATTATTTTGTATTGGAAATGGTAATTCTGTGATATCAACTTGTAAATATCTAGTTGTAAATATAGAGGTAACTATTAATCTAAGCCTAAACTCTGAAATTGAGATTACTGTATAGTAAACAGCACTGTAATCTTAATCTAATTTACAATAGTTCAGTTATCAACGTCCTGGTGCTAATTCACTGCTAAAAACTACAGCTATAAGAACTAGGGCTGGGATATATCATACCGTTCACAGTAATACCAGAGTAATGTTGGGCAACGATAGGAAAATGAAATATGGCGATAGAATATGGGTTAAACGCGCATGCGCAGCGCCTTCGTTTACATACGCACATGGCGGAAAAAGCGTGCCGGCGACAGAGAACGAGAAGAGCGAAAGTGAAAATGAAACGGACAAACCAGAACTGGTTTGTAAAAATGCTGCAGCTTCACTGGTGTGGAACTGGTTTAGCTTTCGTCCGTCAGATACACAACAAAGCACTATTTTTGGTAGCGCATGCTAGCGGGCCGTCGTTATTACCGTGTTGTTTGGAAAATACGGCGCACTTAAAATCAATCCTTTGATTTTTCTGAAAGTCGACAGAGCCCCTTATAATCCCGTGTGCCTTATGTATGAACTCTGGTTGTGTTCACTGACCTGGAAATGATTTTATGTCGTACACGACGCTCGAAAATCTGTCAAATGTTTCAGTACGACTTTGCTAAGCTACGAAGCCGCACCGCTTGATGGATTGTCGGAGCATTACGGCTATCGTAGGCGGAGCCTCGCGGAGTGATACATACTGTGCTTCAACATAATATTACCGTATTGTGTGTGTATAACCTCTTTTTAAGTTTTGTGGATATTATACATGGTTATGCTGAGGATATGTCGGCCAGTTTCCACTGGAAATGCCTTTTGGTTAAACTGTCAGCGAGGAATTTGCATTTGCACTGTTAAATTTTTATGTAACTTTAATGCACATAAAAACAGCTGCTTGTTTAAGTGAAAATACATTGATGTTTGTTTGTTTTTTTTGCACTAATAAAGTTGTGGAGTTGTAAAGTATTTTGTCTCGTGTCAATTATATCGTCAGTTATATTGTTATCACAAATTTTCAAATGTATATCGTGATAAATATTTTTGGTCATATCGCCCTGCTCTAATAAGAACATAAATTTTAATAACCTTGTCATATATAAGATTCAAACTTACCTGTGCATATTTTCTTGTTCTGCAGTCATATTAGATGGCAGTTCTTTTTAAGTTCCATGTTTAGCCTTTTACTATTTTTACCATCATATCATTTAAATAATAAAAAACTGTTAAATGTAATAAACCTCCCCAAAGAAGAAAAAATATGCAGTGAGTGAAAGGCTAAGTATTATTTATTCAGTTTTTTCCCCTCCTAATTCAAACACTTCACTGGCTTGTATAATTTTCAAATAATTAAAGAAAATGTAATTCAACTAAATAAATAAAAAATCTTCTTTGCACTCATTCCTTTACTTCTGCTTCATATGTAAACTCGTCCCGCATATGGAGCGCATACTGTATGCAGCAGAAAGTTACATTAATATGGATAGTTAGGGAAATATGAAGAAACACCATCATGGCTTGAGTGCAGTCAACACTGCAACAACACTATTCCTCTGAGAGCACGACAGCAGTGGTGAAAAAGCTCCCAACTAACAGTAATTGGTTTTAAAATAATAGAATTCATTACAGTTACGGCGCTTGTTCAGAAATGCAAACAGGAGAAGAAAAAACATTCACTAGAGACTTGGGCTGAACTGCTTCGCTAAAAACCATGGGGAGATGAAAGGCATAATTCAAATGACAATTTTAGAACCTTTAGTTCATTTATATCAGAAGCTCAGAAGATGTTGCTGAGATAATAACATCATGATTTTTTCTGTTCTTTTGTTCTAGTTGCAGGGCTTGGAAGAACTTTTTCCCTCTCAATTTCATTCTTTTGTGGTGGCAAATGTCTCCTCCTCACACAGAGACATGTGAGGTGACACACAAACAATCTAGCAAACAACACCCGTCGCCAGCAGAGACAGCCAACTGAAAGCTAACATGGGAAATCTTGACAGGGAAGAAGAAAAACACCTCACACATGACACTGAATTTGCTGCTTGTCTTATTAAATGACTGTGTAATTATACACATCAGGGGTCTGCATTGTAAGGTCCTATGTTTTTATTACATCCAGCTGCAGACTTTGTTTGACTCAAGGCCTGCGTCTCAGGTATGACGAAAGCATTCGGCCAATCAGCTTTGAAAGAAAGATCATTTTTCTCAAGACCACTCAGGATATAAAGAGACAGGTCACCATCTCAGCATGATTGGATGCCACCTCATGCTGCGTCTATAGCCAACATCAAGGACATCACTATTACAAACGCTATACATCTGCCATCAAATCAGCCTCAGGCCAATATCGAGTAATTGGCTCCATTCTAAGGAGATACATCCTGTCTACCAGCTGATATAGTCAAACATATATGTGAATAAATACATTTTTTGCTCCATTTACTTATATTTATTTGGCACAATGCCTGTCAGAAAAAACAAGATCACCATATGGCTGTGCATTAAAAATGGATGCCTTATGTTAGCGAGGGCACCTGAGATGAATGATAATATGGAAAAAAAAAAAAATGAGTTGAAGAGCAAAGATGTTTCTTTAGCTGCGCTCGATCAACAATCTTTATCCTGAAAAACAACCTCTCCTGTAACTGAAAGTCACGCCTGACCGAGACCACGCTCCAGCAGAACACGTATTGCCACGAATGTGTGTCTTTTCAAGAGCGCTGGTTGTCAATAAGCAAATAGGGCTCACATGGAAAGATATGGTCAGAAGGTTTGATGTTCATATCTCTGAGGAAAAGCAACTGCGTGGAATACACAAGAAGAGGGAGACATTGATATGGTGTCAGTGTACAGGCATGAAGCATAAAGGGATGTATGCAGACAACCAGGAGGAAGGACAGCGACATCAATGGTGTTGTTCTGTAAACATAGCTGACGTCTTATTGTTAAGAGACTAAATCTGGACTGATCATTCGTAGCATATGGGAGGTCAACAGAATGGGTCTTGTTAATGGCAGGCAAGGGAACACGTAATTCATTACAGGCCCAGATTATGCAAGTGAAAAATCAAAAGGAAAAAAAATGAGTGTACCCAATAGAGTTTGGCGCTCTTCCACCATGTAAGAGGCAGTCTCACTTTTGTATTAGGTTGAAGGAAAAATAACAATAAATGAATAAATGAATCAAGCCTCCTTTCCATCTTTAGAGTTGTAAGGGAAAGTTGTTCTTTAGAGAAGACAGACCTGCCTGAGTCCTATTGAGCCATTTCACATGTATTCTTCCTTTTAAAGATCAGATGTCTAACAAATGGCATTAGTGGCACACATAGCCGTGTGTTGCATGGGCGGCAAGAAACCCATTAGGTCAATTCCATAGCAACAATGTGGCTTTTGAGCCCCTGTGGTGCAACAATGTATTGGTCGATTCAATGGGTACCCACTGCCACCAAGTGCTAGCCTTCAGTACTACATTAGTGGCTGGAGAACTGCAGCCGTTGCCATGTCTATCTGAGCAGAGACAGACCACGATCGTCCACGATGAGCTACTGTACTTGACTAAGATCCAATGTTATCAACACTGTTGTGAGGCGCCCAAAACCCAATCTCAATACTGATATTTGTCTTCAATACATAAAGTTAGGCTGTGCACAATTAAAACACACAAAGATGTCCCCGTGCAATTCACAAAAAACTGTGACCAGTTTGGCATTTTAACACAAGCAGAGAGCAGCCAGCATGCATGAATGCGAGGTGCTGCCAACTCACTCAGGATAAGACTCGCATTCTCTGGGACAGCTGAACTACGCTTTACCAACCAAGCCTAAAGTACATCATGGCAACCTGAGTATTTCTATCTAGTGCATGACCAGTAGGGCTGCTCAAATACTGCAAGAATCATAATCCAAATTATGCCGGCGAACAATGAGATCACAATTACTTGACACAATTTTTTTTCTTCTTTCTTTTTTCATCATGCATTTTACAGTTGTTAAAATTCTGTTGTTGCTAGTGGACCCCCCTAAAATCAAAGGTTAATAACTGAATAGATTTGAGCTTTTTTCTTCATTTCAGGAGCAGAATGCTCTGTATTTAACACAAAACAGGAGCTTTGTGGCAAAAGAGAATGGAGCGCAATTATTGTTTTATCTCCATTATCTTATTTTCATAATTGTTTGAAGCAAAAAAAAAAATGTAATGGGATTAATTGCACAGTCCTAATTACTAGTTAATGTATTCTCATTTGTTCATTCATTTATTCTTCCATCCATTTACTAACTAGTGAGCGGCACGCCAACTAGCCACATGATGCCAATAAACAGCGAAAAAGTGATATAGCTTGAACGTTTCCAGTTTAAAACTATGACCCATCTCTCCAGAGCACCCTTCAAAAAGAAACTGCAAGCCAGACAATAACACAGCAAGTGATCTGGCCTTGATCATGTCACCAATCATTACGGCAGAGAGCTGTCTAGGGAATCAGGGGAAACCTGGCTGTTGATGAGGCGATTATATGGCTTTACTCTTGTGCGTCCAAGTATGACAGCGCTATGAAAGCATTGCGGCTGATAGGCAGAGACTATACCTTGTTAGCACGCTGTTGTGCTGAGTGGACTAGTTGACTGAGCAGTAGGGCACTCCCACAGGTCCTGGTGGGCTTACTGCAAGAATAGTGAGGGATTATAAAAAAAGGCCGTCAATGTGACTCTCACCAAACCCAACGTCTGCAACAACTTTGTCTATTTGTCAACAGCTACCTTTTCTTCCTACCTGTCCTTCAACTAGCAAGGTACAAAACAGAGATATTACAGATCAGCAGGGTCAATGCACTTCTTACATTCGAATGCAGGTGAGTGTGAAGTCTGCATTTGGATGACTACAAATGCACAAAAAGAGAGCCTGGCAAGGTTATGAACAGGAGTGCTTTCTCACATCGCCCAATGCAAGCGTTCTCCATGCAAATCTTGACATATTCAGACAGAGCCCACATTTCACAGAGATCACATCTAGAAAACGAAGCCGACCGCATCAACCAAAGCAAATAACTTACTAAATATACACAGATGTAGAGGGTATCGAAGAGCTAAAGAAGCAAATAAAGAAATCGGGAGTGACTGGAGAAGCAAGCAACCATAAAACATGGGGATACACAGAATTTCACAGCTGTGTGAACAGTTAAAGCAGATGCGATGGGATGTGATGGTGGATGCATACAGAGAGCTGGGTTGTAAAAATATGCTATAAAGTTTATGGAGCCTAATGCGGCCCTGCAGGAGCCTCCTGCCGAGCTGAGCATGCCGACAGTGCTGTTGAGTGTTTGACAGAGCTGTGGGAGAGAGATGTACAACTGAGAGCATAGCCCGTATTCACAAGCTCCATCACTAGTGTGGGATGTGCATACAGTACATAAAATTCACAGATATGCAATCAACAGAACTAAGAATCCTATTTTTCCCTCCCCGCCCTTCTCTAAAATAGCCAGTCTCTCCTGTGCAATATCTAAACCGTCGCTGAAATATGCAAGTGTGCTGAAAATTCATGGAGAAAAACAGTGCTTCTTACTACCAGCACAGAAACACGTTCATGTGGACACACCGACACAAATACAAGGAGACTATAAAGCACTGCCATAGTCACTGTTCAATTCAATATCAGCATACTGTGACCACTTCAGCCTTTCATGTTCCCTTCAAAATAACGAGATTCAGCTCGCCTCTTCTGATTGAAGAGGAATGATTGTTTCTTCCTTTGAAAAGACATATGTTGTATAGAAAAGATGTGTGAGGGGAGGAATAAGGAAGGAGAGAAGCTTGCAGAAAAGGCAGAAAAAACCCATAAAACCTCAAGCACAAAAAAGAAAAAGAGGACAAATGCTGATGGAAAGTAACCTCTTTTTCTCATCCCCCGTGGGAGCTGTTGTTGACTTAATCCTTCCCACACAACCCAGCCTCTGTCACAGCTAAAACCTTGCTTCTTCCACAGCCAGCAAAGGTCAATCCAACCATAAATGCCTGAAGACAAGTCATTCGGCAAAAAAACAACATTAGCTGGTAGGAAAAGTTCAACATGACATGACAACTGTGATAGCTATTACATATTTACAATGTTATTAAGTTATCCATAAAAGTATTTATAAAGTACCGTGTTGAACCCTCATATCTTCCCAGAAGAGCTTCAGTGTGCCATGATGCTCATTCTGTGAGTTTCTCCTCAAAAGATGTTCTCCTACTTGGTGTTCGAAAGCACTCTCTGACATAAAAGCCCATCTGTCTCCCACAGGTGTTAATTTAGGTTGAGATTTGGTGACTGCAAAGGCTGTAGCATGTGATTAATTTTTATACTCATCAAACCATTCAGTGACCTCTCATCGCCATTGGGTGGAGGCATTCTGGAGAGGACCATTCCCATCAGAATTGTAAAGTTTTATCATTAGACAAAGGTGATTGCTCAGAAAAGCTTTGTATCGATTTGCAGTGACCCTTCTGTCCGAGGGGACGAATGGACCCAAACCAAACCACTAAAATGTCTAGAGCAGCATGAATGAGCCACTGTTGTAAGACATTGTGGCAAATATAGCATGTTCTGCCTAATAACTGCCAAGGGTATAATAGTAACCGGACTGTTTTTACAAAACAAGAAAAATGTATCGATACAGGGACAGCAGAAATCGATATTTTGTTACAAAAAAAGTTTTTGTGGACTGGAACATGCTCTGACTTCAGATGTAATACAAACGTTCAGTTTGTCAACAATAAAACTGAAATGAGAGAAAGACTGAGTGTGAGACTTTGTTATTGGATAAAATGAATATTGATAAAGTTTACCTTTATGTACAGAATCTGAATATCGCAAAATATTTTTAAAAATTGCAATAATATCGTATCGTGGGATGTGTGGTGATTCCCACCTCTAATGAGTAAGATGAAGAGCTTATAAATGAACAAATCTGACATTAAAAGGTGTTTAGTCTACCGAACTTGGATACGCTACAAAGCTACGACATAACAAATGAACTGGTAAACAAAGAAGCACAATTCTCATGGACAAAAAAAGACATTTGAACAATGACAAGAGAGCCCTTTATGCCTCCACAACAAGTCAAGAAAGGATGTACATGTTCCCTTGTCAATGATCAAAAGAGGACTTCACCACCATAACATCACAAGATTCACCACACAAAATGCTTTCAAACACAAAAAAATATCAAAAAGAGACTGATACAGTTTTAGATCTGGTTGTAGATCTAAGGACGAATGAAAAAGATATCAACCTGAATCAAAAGGATGGAAAGAGGAACGTTTGTAGATGCAAATGATACAATCGATGAGTTCACAAAGGAAGAAAGGCACATGCCTATAAAACTGTTTATGACCAAAGGTTCCCTTTGACCTGCAAATGCAGCAGAAAGGAGGAACCTGGATTTGTCAGGTTGATGTCCAGGTTATTCAAAGAGATGGAATTCCAGTGTGGGCTCGTTTCCCTCAACTGCATTAGTACAGCTTGACTTTGTAGGTGTGACGGGGTTTTCCTACATAAAGAATGCTTCTCTCCATCATCTCAAACTCGTGGGCCATAGTCAAATTATGCACAGAACAGTAAGGCATGACTAGTTATCCAGATATTTACATCTGAGCCCCAAATGATAACCATTGAGGTTTCTACATGATAGTGCCCTAACACATCCCAGTGAAGGATTCTGGGAATAGAATTTTCCTATAATTTGAGTCATTAAAGCAACAAATGTTCAGTATTTATTAACAATGATAGCAAAGCATATTTAAAGATATCCTATGTGAAAGTATTTTGTCAAATAAATATTTCCTAATCTCACTCTCAGGCAACTTTTTATGTCAATCAGAAGAACTCTAAAATTTGCTTTCAGCCAATCAAAGAAACATCTTATTGAAACGGTCCCCTCCGGAGCATGTTTCCTTGATCTTAATTTAAAATAGAATCTATGTTGAACACTGGCTCAGGGCATGGGAGGCACACGCTATTGATGAATTTTTCATTCCTGTTCTTTTAAAGAACCAAGGACATGTGCCACATCAAATCTGCTCAACCCTCAGCACCCAGTTTAATAGCTTGCTTGAAACAAAAAGTCTTTTGAGGTATGTGGTTTTAAAAGGTAAGCAGGGAGGGAGGGCGCCTTGATTTCCTTTCAGGGCACCATATTTCTTTTACTTTTTCCTTTTTTTAGGGTCCTTCACAAGCACTCCTGGCACTGTGAACGAACACTTGATTGGAGTTAAAGAGGAGCCAGATGTCTGCCTCATATCCTTGCAACTCTCTTTCTACGTCCCTTGTTTCCCATCTGGATGCTTTGCGATTCTCTATCCTAACGATAACTATTTGCTAACAGATTGTCCAAAAATCCTTGGCACTAACACAGAAGATTAGGCGCACAGGTAATTCACCTGAGATACATATAATATCAACCAGTAAAACAAAAAATGTACATCAACATCCTTCATTTCTCTTGCCTTTCTCTGTAAACTAAGACATTTAGGGGTTTTGACTGCTGATCATAAAAGGTTATGTCCAAATTCTGCATATTGACTGAATGCTCTGGATGTGAATTTTTACCTAAGGTATTGATTAACTATTAACAGTAACTAATAATTTAGTGAGGAAAAAAGCATCTTTAGAAAATAATGATTTAAAAAATACATCAATAAAATACCTCAGGTGGATTGCAAATGAAACTATCTCAAAAATGAGGAAAATATCAAGGTTTAGTGCTTTTGCAATGCTGTGCGTGACAGACACACAAACATCTTTTCATTTAAATGTTGAATATACAGCCACATTTGAACAGATTAATGAAAACGACCTTGTAGTTGAACTACGTTATACTCCACGACATTAAGATGTGAGATTTTTCTAATGTATTCCTATCCTCCTATACCATAAACAATCACGTAACTGCATACATCCGCACAACTCTGCACACAAGAAAATAAAGTTGACGTTAAAGACATCTTTAGCTACACTGAAATTAAAATGCCAACATTCCAATGCAGCAGAAAAAAGAAGACTGTTTATGACGTTCAGCAGCTATAGCGAAGCCAATACAGCCTCTTCTGACCTTTTTTCTCAGGTTGTCTGATGCGTTTTAGGATCTCCGGTCCAACCCACACACTGAAAACGCACACAACCACACCAGCCATCACCACCTGACATCTCAGAACTGACCACGATGTTACCATGGAAATAAGCAGTCATCTGTCCAGTCATACAGATATTGATCACCTCCCTGTGGTCTAGAGATTGCAGTTTCTTTTTTTCTTTTGCCTGCATCACACAACCTCTCACAATCAAAGGCTTTCACGTTAACACTGCAGTAGACATTGATGTATTGTTACAATGTGGCCCTTGACTTGTGACGTAAATCAGGCCAAGTTTTACAAAGCCTGACGCTGTAAAGCCATTGTAGTGGGTACAGGAAACTGCAGCACACTGCGTAAAACATGCAGTTACTTATATGTATATATTATACAATGAATCTTAACATCAAGGGTAAAGACCACAAACGTGATGACACAGGGGCAGAATAGGGGCATTAATAGGGAATCCACATATTGAGAGCATATGCGGCTCTGCAATGTTGTACAGTTTAACAATGGTCAAAGTGGATTACAGGTAATTCACACAGTCTCTGTATTCCTAACTCATCCTCCATGAGGAGAGTGCCAGGGAGGCTTCATGCCTTAGACAGAGAAGTTACAGTTTCCCTGCAGACAATCCTAACCAACACTTCCCTTACAGCACATAAGAGAGCACTCTGTCCAACCGACACACGCAGACAGCATGAAAATGGGAATCTGCCAGCAAAGCAGGGAGTTGTACTGTAGGCCATCATCGGCTAAATGCTCTCCATCTGCACCCCGAACACCCCCACTAGCTTTCAGTTGGGCTTTCAAGAATGACAGTTTATACCTGCCTGTATGTTAGCCATATCTATGGGCTACTGGTAGAGGGATGGCACAAATGCATCAGTATTAGGGTTGCCACAAGCAATTATTTTGATAGTCGACTACTCACAGATTATTTTTGCCATTAGTCGACTAATCAGATCATCATCCATTGGACGTAAAACGTACAGCTTATTGCACCAGCAGCATCTGCTAACTGGCATTAGCTTACAGCTTTGACTGTTTAAGGTGCTAACTAAAAATAAAGACAAGATGATAGTTTATTAAATTTTAATGAATTTTGCAGATTGTCTGCGGTGGAGTTTAATAAACTCAGGCGTCTGCTCCTTGCCATCTAAAATATAACAGGTAGTGAAGGGAGTCTGGTGTTTTACGCCGGCTCCAGTGAGCCTTCAACCCTCCAGCTATCGAGCGGGTGGGTAACAAACGTCTCCGAAAACGTTGGGGCACTTTTAAAAATATGTGATGTCTTGATAAACCGAGCAGATATTTGAAGTTTACACAGCTATATTCCCCCTGAAAATATGTTAAACGTTTATTTTGTGACCCAGAAAGAGTAATATTAAAACTAAGTAGCTGCCGCCATTGTTGGAAACTGGAATAGGCTGAGCCGAGCTATGAATTCTGGGATAGGTTGGGCCAAGAAGGATACACCCGACTCACATTTGGAGGAATCTTCGAATTTGGAAAGCCTTCGTTGCGTCGCTGTAACGTAATCGGCCTATAAATGCGGCCTCCGAAGGATGCAGCCCGTAAATTTGGACACAGCTATAATACTGGAGACTGCTTCTTCTTCTTCTTTGGGGTTTAACGGCAGCTGGCATCTTTGTACATGCAGTGCTGCCACCTTCTGTTTCAGTCCGTTATTACACTCTTAAATTATACTATTTATTCCTGCGTCTTTCGGGATCTTACAAAGCTTCAAACGACGCGTCGACTATTAAATTTGTCATCGACGATTTTGATAGTCGACATAATCGTGACTTGTCGACAAATTGTGGCAGCCCTAATCAGTATGCTCTTGAGTTGGAAGCAATGCATTTGACCAGGGTCCCTGCATGGTTTGCAGAACTTCTTAATTTAGATCTCACAATTCAAACTTGTATGATTTTGTCATATTATGCCTAGTGAAAACAAATCGGCCATTGCCGCTGATTGAAAGCTACTCAGTCCAGGTCAATAGGGGCAGAGCTGAAAAACCGGTTCTTTCAACGGAAATAACCAAGCACAAAAGAACAGTTTGACAAAGAAGGAGAAAACTCAATCGATACAAATGGTTCTGTTAAATGCCTTGCAGAGCGAGGTTTGTCTGAGATCATGAGCAGAGCAGAGGCCAGGTCACACAGTGCTACTTTACTTTGTCTGTGTGTGTCAGTTAAGCTTTACAGTCCTCCTAATCCTCACAAAGCTCTCAAAAGGTAATAAGCCACAGTTTAAAGTGACAATTCAACACTTGCCAAACTATGAACCAGTAGATATTAAAAAAAAAAACACAAAATAATTTCTTCTTTACAAAAGAGGGATGCCATTTCGTAGGTGAAAATAAGTAATCTTTATAAACCATAAATTTTTCCACTATCCTAATATGGTTGAATATTTCTGCTTTAGGCAGAAAAATATTGCAGTGCACTGTGGGTCAGTGTGTGTCTGTGTACAGTATTTATGAGTGTGTGCAAAGTCCTATTAAGTGTTATACTGTATATTTTTAATGTGGATCCCAAGTGTGGTACATGTGCACCTAAGAAAGATCCTCAGTTTGATCTCAAAAAGAAACGTGAATCCCTTTGGGGTTGTGTCAGGAAGAACATCTGTCAAATTAAACATGTTCAACTGAATTTTATTTATGTAGCGCCAAATAACAGCAAGGCGACGTGTAGAGCTACCCCCTGTGGTGGGGGGTAGTCAGAGAAGCTTTACTGTATATTCTCTATGTGCATTGTATCTCACAGACAAAATGTGTGTGAACGTGAGAGTGAATGAATAGTGGTATTGTAAAGCGCTATATAAATGCAATCCATTATTATTATTATTATTAAAATCATTGTGATAAACAGATTAGATTGAAGATTATGAGAATTTGCGTAAAAGCTATCCTTCTTTGTGGATATTAAAGTATTGAAATGCTAATAGAAGTTACACTGCAATCAATTTCAAAGAGAAACAGCAAAAACCAACAAAAGGTGTCCCGACTCACTTTCAGGCTGTAGAATTTCAAGATTTCTCGTTTTAAAGTGCTAAAAATCTGTATGCAGGAAATGTGTTGACAGTTTATAGCCTTTTCAAATTAAAGCCCATTAGTAATATCACAGGTGAAAATGAAAAGCAAATGAAATGACCCTCACTTGCACAGTTCAGAATGCGCTCCTCAACATGCTTCCAAAACGAGATAAAATGATGTGTAATGTGTATTTGTGAGCTTAGGGAGTGAATAAAGACAGATACATAGAAGTACGAAGATTCACAAGCTAAATAAATAATGGGCTACTTACCGCGACTTTGCTCCCAGTTATCTGCATGCAGCGATCAGCGGAGGAGGTTAATGTGCAAAAAGACACAAACAGCACAATCATTAGTAAGGCCAGAGAATTCTCTCCATTGCACGTTGAAGCATTAGCGTAACTTATGGGACATCACAAAAATTCTTCACACAATTAAAGCACACGCTATACAAGAGAACATTCAAAACTGTCGTCACACGCTGAAGATAATGTCTGCGTTTGGCAGCTGCAGTGCTACAAATTATTTTGAATATGAATATTTGCCCGGCATATGAAAACACGCCGAAGTAAAAGTTGCGGCAACAAAAGCGGAAGTCATGTTTAGTCATGCCATCTTCCACACAAGGTCTTAATTAAATGATTAAGGGGATAAAATATGATTGCCCTTGTGACTGACTGATTGAATGAGTGGTACAGGACAGTGGCTAGTGTGGCCAAAGAGGCTCTGTGGACTGAAATCAATCTGCTGCCATTAACGTTGGGCTTCAGGTGTCAAATTTGTGTGGCGGAGCTACCTTGAACCCATGCAGTCAGCACGATTCTTGAAGTTTAACCTTGTTATTTGTCAATAGTGGCAGGTAACGGAAGTGATTTTCATTACTGCAACTGTGGGGCTTGTTTCACAGCAGGTGTCTGTCAGCAGAGTAAATGTATTCTAATCTGTGGTTGAGCTCTTCTTTCTCTGCCGTATGCTTCTGAAGAAATGCATTTTGATTGCAGGAAGTTACAGGACACACCAGGATACCCCGTCTCTCTAGTATGCAGAGAGAGGAAGTACAAAACCTTTTTGTTTCATTTACAGTCACGCACAAACTCTCTAGATCTGAGGCCATATGATGCTTGATCCCCCTCTCCATCACTCCATCACATAAAGCGTCTTCTACACGCCATCACCTGATCGCAGAAATACGACTTTGCATTCACACTCTAACTACATTTTGCTTGCTTTCCTGCGAATGCAGCATATAACTATTTAGGACGGTGCATTACCTGAACCCTGCAGATTAGACTCCTTGAAATGAGTCACATTGATGTAACTCAGAGCTCAGATATTTTGCATGGATATTGATGCCAACCAGATCAAATACGTATTTTTTATATTATTTCATAGCAGCTTGACCAAAATAGCAGACACTATCTTTAGTGTGTTCAGATAATAGTCAGAGAGGAGCTTAAGGGGGGACGGCACAGTTTCACTAACAAGTTTTTAGTTTGGGTGCAATGTAACACCTTTTTCCTGAAACAAGGACAAGTTTTCTCATTTTACTACCTTTTGAGTTCTGATGCTTAGCAGGAGAAGTCAATAGGTACAAGTATACAGATTTTTTTATTCAGAACAAATACAATTACGTCTACTCTTTTTTTTTCCCAAATAATTACGTAAACACTTATCAGGCTAACAACAAAGTGCTTGAATGACCTCAGCAAATCCCACTCAGAGAAGAAGGTGGCACATTGGTTGCATCAAACAAACCAATATTTGAATAAAACTTTATTAAAAACACTAGAACGTCCCCCTGTTAAGACCCTGCCATAACACCTTTGCTGGATGAGACAGAGCAAGTCTGGAATTATACACTGAAATATTCACTGCTGGTAGTCAAAACTAAATCTCAGAGAAATTCTAATAGTATCGATTGTTTAGATTAGTTTGGCACATATGTGAAGGGAAGAAAAAGCACAGGAAAATAAGATGAGAAAGAAGTGCAACTGTTCATGCAAAGCTGATGGACAAGGATGTCAGTAGACACACTGAAACACAGCTCATATTCAAATGAACGGGGTTAATGTGGAATTCTCCTGTGAAAAGACATCTCATTTGTGTTGGGGGTAATTTGCTAGACCCCTGCTGAGGCACCCTGGTACACTATGGGAAGTGTTCTCGAACTTTCCTGGCAACAGACCAGGAGAGAGGTGGCAATTCACAGGAGAGAGAAGAAGAAGAAAAGCTTTAACTTCCCTTTGAAAGACATATTTTACAAGAGAAAACAAAGTAAGAATTAGTCTTTTCCCATTTTATGTCATTTTCGAGCCAAACAGCAGTTGGATGTGGTGTGTCAGTAAGCATGAAAGGTGAATATACTGTACATACAAGAAAGGAGCACCCCGTGAGAGAAACCTGAAGCACTTAAAGCTATTGAACTCCAGGAATACTGCCTATTCCTGAACACTAAGGCACATGTTCAATTGAGCAAGTCTGCAGAGACAGACAAGAGAAGGGTTACACAATACAAGCGGGATATTTCTTGTTCCGCCAGCATTTACTGATTTAAACTTCTAGTTCCAAGTCTACGTTCTCTGCAACTGCATTAAGTTGAGAAAGAAAGAGGTGAGTTAAAGTGTCTGCACACAAATTTGACTACATATTAGTGTGGTCTTATATTTCAATGACTGAAATGAAAGGTAAGTGTTAATCAGACACCTATTAAACAGCGTGTGGAATAAAAAAAAAAAGAAAAAAGACAAACAAAGCATGATTGTAGCCGTTTGACACCAACAAAAACCGCAACCTCCCAATGCAGCATACGTCTTTGCTAGATGAGCAAAAATGATATTAGCGTTGAATGCAGCAAGACAGAGAGTCCAGACAGACAGACATCAAAATGCACTCCTACATTAGATCACCGCTCACATGCGTATTAGCACCCATATGCAGCATTAGCCCCCAATAATGTCCAACCTTTAATTTACAGACATACAGGCTCATTCGTGCAGACTGAGTGGAAAAAATGATGGTGATTGTGAAGTCTAAATTATAAAAGGTCTCAAAAATTTAAACCCTCTTCACACTTGTAAGGCAACTGCTGACGAACTACACTGCGCTGTAACCAGAGATGGTAATCCGATTACTTTTTTCAAGTAATGAGTAAAGTAAGGGATTACTATTGCAAAAACGGTAATTAGATTACTGTTACTTTCCCGTAGGAACGCTGCGTTACTGCGTTACTAAAACCGTGATATTTTGCGAGAATGTCTCATGACAGTGACGTAAGCGAGTGCGACGTTCGTGACAACAGCTGTGTGCAGATCAACAATGGATCATATATCGAGTGCAGAGAGAGTATGAGCGTGCAGCGTTTAAAGCGTGGAAGTACTGACCTTACTTTGAGTTTGATTCCATAAAAAGTGACAAAAACATTAGTGTCCGTTGTGCGTGGGAAGAAAACTTCTTTTTACAGAGAAAAAACCCCTAAACTTCCAAACAAGCACCGAGTAGCTACGACGTAATGGGAAACTCACAGAGAAACTCGCGGATTCTTCCACTGACCGCTGCACACCTGCACCAGGGTAAACCTCCGCCTACCCCACTCCTGCTTTACAGGTGAAAATAGAGCAACAGGACCGCTAGTCTTTGACTTTATTTATTTTCTGCTGTGTTTTACTTGCATCTATTTGAAAGACTGAGTGTAAACACACAAAATATTTTATTTTATGTGCTGGAATGTGCAGAAAATAGGTTTAAATGTTAAACTAATTTCTTCCAGTCAGAGAATGTTGCAAATAATTAAATTTTTGGTTGATGCATAAAGTTAAAAGATTAAAACTAATAAAACAAGTTTTAAAAAGAGACTTTTCCATTTGATTACATTTTGTATGATGATTATGCAGAAAAAGTAGAATTGGGCTGAAAGATCTATCACTTTATCACCTATTCAGGTTGTAAATCGTGTTTTTAAAAAGTAACTAAGTAACTAAGTAATTACTTACTTTTGAAAATAAGTAATCAGTAAAGTAACTGGATTACTTTTTGGGGGAAGTAATCAGTAATTAGTTACTGATTACTTTTTTTCAAGTAACTTGACCAACACTGGCCGTAACACCAGGCAAAACAGACAGCAATGAGTGACTGGGTTACTACAACCCACATCACACAGTCCAGCAGCAAAGCAACACTACAAGGCAGTTTGAGGAAGCTTTACTGTTACATACATTTGTAAATATTTAAATAAAGTAACATTAAGAAATATCTTTTTTCATCTATCAGGACGTAAAAGAAAACGAGGCAATTAATTGTATAAATACACTTTATTGAAAACAGGAGAACAAATCTACTGATGACTAAATTTCCAACTTGGCCATTTTTTTGTTCTTGTTTTGTTTGTGTCTTATATTTTTTTATACTCTTAAAATAACAGAATTTCTTCCTGGAGTAATCTCTGATATACTCAGTGAAATAAAAGTCTTGCTCCTGTCTCTCTCATACTGTAGTTACAGGAATAATTGTTGTGTATCACGTTGCTAACTGCAGCGAATTGGCAGCCGTGTCACATTACTATTGCAATCATATGTAAAGAAATTGCAAACTATTAAGTTGAAGCACATTATCTTTATGTATTATTGGTATGTAATGGCGTTTGGATATATAGCTGTCCTGTAATATAGTGCGAGTGCATGTGCACTTGCATGAATCAGCAAGCACACAATCATCACTGACATTCAACCACCTCCTTTCTTCAGACCTATTAAATGTGATAGCAGGGTGCTGACAGACATCCCATTTTGTCCTCTGTCCTTTGACTACATGGATTACGTTATTCATTTGAATAAAATATCAGTGCTCACAAAGCATAATGGGCCCTGTGTGGAATTCAATCATCTCGGATAATCATCATTATCAATAATGCCAGTTAATTACCATAACAATGAGGCAGGTAATAAATGATGATGTCAAGAAGGAGCTACCAGGTTCAGGAAACAAAGAGGACAGAAATCACTTTTTTTTCTTCTTCTTCTTCAGAAGTGATCTGAATTTTACAGCACGAGGCCATAACTTCAACAGACAATACGAGAATTTATCATACATTCATGGATTGCTGCCAAAACGGTTATTGCTTAAAATGATTAAGCATCGCCTCTCCACCAAATTACTCCAACACAAAACAGGCAAAATCATTTTAATTAATTTTATATCTAATCTCATTTTAAAACAACTGAGAGTCAACAGACCAACAAAATAATTCTGCTAAGCATCCATAGCATGCAGAACTAAAGGGTAAAGCATGCTATGGTGCAGTGTAAAGAAACATCACAGGTTTACTGGTCAGACATTTGTCCTATTTCACTCCTGTATTTGATATACTGCAGCTGAACTAAGAGCAATATTAAACATCTTCTTTAGAAACAAATAATGCAGCAAGAAGAAACCACCAAAAATTCACATGCAATTATACACCTGGACAACCGACCGTTTTCATGCAGGCATGTGACTGGACCATCCACCTATGATTGAGTAAGTGAGGGATTGCCTTAAATCTGGAAGATTTTGGCACAACAGGGGGAGAAGTAAGGGATATAAATCAAAACTGCAATCAAAGGTGTGGATTTCAAGCATGAGGTGTGAAGAAAGGCAGCAAAAGCGAGCGTGTGCAAGAGCAGATGACAAAGCAAGCAAAAAGCATCGTGTTGTCATTCTAGAGAGGCGCGTTAAGTGTTGTGATATTGCAGCCCACCAGTTACAACTGTACGATATATCTTAGCTTATAAAGACATAACTCTGAAATGCGTTCTCTCACTTACAGATTTGGCCGTGGCTGAGATGTACTGGACCACCATCTCGCGTTTGGTGCTCAAGTCCTTTTCTCGCAGAGGCGCTTTGCGATCCTCATTCAGGTTCATGTCCTCCTACACAACAAGAAAGGTTAATAATGAAGCTCAGTTTTAAGTAAAAACAGATTTTACAAAAATACTTGACATTTGAACTTCAAAATCAATCAAATCAACTGCATTTCACAACCTCAAACTTGTTCCCGTGTTATTGACAGCACAATGGTTTCACTAACAACAAACACACAATTATTGTTCCATTTCCACTAAAATCCTTTAATAGAAAATCCTGCGTTTCCATGGCTGAAAACAAGTTTGCTGTCTGTGTCTTTATTAAAGTCACGTGGCTCAGCAGCAGAAAATAATGGCAATAATAATTAGTCCTTGAAACGAAAGTAGCAAGGCTGCAGCAATAAAAACTGTACACCCCAACTCAGAACAGGAGAACAAAATCAAACACACTGCTTCTATTGAGGCCATGCAATCACATCAGATAGGCTGGAGAGGCAGTATCTGTGTGTTATTGGGAGTATTATCTTCATGCTACTTTAATTCTGCATCACAAAAGAGGTCTTTCATGTGAGAGACATCAGGGGATAGAGCGAAGGCTGGACAGAGCACTAAAAGCTAGGGAATGACATGATGATTAGAATGGAGGGGGATGTTTATCAGAAGCACTCTCTCACAAAGAGATGGGTAGAATGAACAGAGTGAAAAAACATCCTCCTCGGGGTTTTACAATGGTGCACCTAAAGGTGTGGAGGCATGCTGCCCTCTGCTGGCAAGCAGAGGAAATCATTTGTCTTTTAGTACACGCTGATCTGTTCTGACAGTGATTTCCTTTCATGCAGTTAAGTGTAAAATTCAGCTAGAGAATAAAAACGGAGCGTGCGAGTTGAAAGTAAGAACGCTGTTTTGCGCAGAGGTTTGAATGTCTTACCACAAATAACCTGATTCAAAAGGTTTTTCTTCATTTGTTAGCGAAGCATGGGCAGGAATTCCATCCAGGGGCACGGTGACCTGGATTCCTTCAAGCATATTTCCTCTAGTAAATATCCTTTGAGCTACAAAAATCATTAATATCTCTGGGAGATAGAGGAGGGGAGAAAGTGCAGCTGAAACTTTTACAATTGGCAGGTTTTTTCACCCAAGGAAACCAGCAGGTTTTTCAATTAATCTCTGAACCCTGCTAATTTATCTGCTTAATTGGCATTCAATAAAGGAGGCAAAATGTGATGGGGTGAGTACATTATGGGAGGGGTAGGAGCAGTGGGCCTGCGGGACGCTTGTCAGGGGGCAAACTCGAGGAATGAGCCCTCATGTTTCGCCTCCAAAATGATTAATGCTCTATTATTAATTATACCCTCACAGGCTACATAAAAAGGAGTCTCAAGATATCATGCCTATGCTGCTGATGTGACTGAAATGAGGAGATCTGAGCGACGGCAAAGTTACGAGGACAAAGACTCCTTGTTTGTCTCACGCTGGCAAAATCGACTAAGAATGTATGTTTACAGAAGCCGGGCAATAAAAACAGCAGAATCTCTGCTGATTGCTTCGTCCTAAATATAGTCGAAGCAATCAAGGATTTTTCGTATGTATTGTGCAACGCTCTTGACTAGCCAGTAACCTAAATCCAACTGAGCAGGTGTTTGACTCACTAAAGACCAGTCCCCAAACAAGCAATAACCGAAGATGGCTGCACCACAGGCCTGGCAGCACCTCACCAGGGAAGATACCAAGCATCTGCTAAAGTCTGTGGATGGTAAATTTCAGGTATTCATTAACTGCAACAGATTTCCATCAAATGATTGCATAGTTTAAGGTTATAATTTGACCTATAAAATGAGTTTGCCCTTGTATTAAAAAGGTGTAAAAGAAATTACTGCATGGATCATATAATAGCGCCCTAATATTAAAATCTTGAGCACAATGCAAACCGTTAGACACTCACTGCTGTGTTTAGTTTATAAAATATATATAAAATAATACAAGATGGCCCTAAAATTCCACAATCCTGTGGTGTGGTACGCCTAAAACAGAGCAAAAGCAGGGCACTACAGGCTTTGTATCAATGAAAGGGAAAATTAATGGGAGCCATCAAATGCATCTCAGGCAGAAAACAGTATGGAGTGCTCACCCTATGGGGAAAACTGGATCTAAGAAAAGTAGAAGTATAAAATGTTTTGCTTCAACTGTGACAAATCAATTATTTTGTCCACTAGCCTCAAGTCTGATCCATGAGTGTGTAAGGGCACACGCAGTAATTCTCCTGTGGGCTGGTTTTAATGTCCTGGTGCAGAGTGGAACTGCTGAGGGATCACATAGGAGCTTATTACGAGGAGTGTTCATCCTGACAAGGCTCACAGAGAGGCACATAAACCCCCAAACTAGCCACAGCAGCACTGCAATGTCACATTCTTCTTTCACTGCTCCTCTGTCTTTGCGCGCACCTCAATACCGTTCCCCTGCTCGAAAAAGATATTCTCTAAAGAGCGGAAACGGAGACAAATTGGCACAGAAATCAAATCAGTCGAATCAATCAAGTACGGATGTCATGCTCTTGCAGGTTTTCATGCTGGCAGCCAAGTAAAACCATCATCTGGGCAATAATGCCACGACTGCTAATGGCAACTTGGGAGGAGAGTGCCAATATGCAGCAGCTACTGACACATATTCACACCATCAGGCAGACTAAATTGAGGAGATGAGTTCATGCGTTTGACCTCAAAGAACACCACGCCTATGCTAGTGTAAAGTCATGACTGGTTATGGTGATACCTCGAGGTTTAGTAGAAATCTTCACCAGAACAGTGAATTCTTTTTATATGTTGTTTTTGTGCTATTAGTGAAGTCGACGACAGCATTATAGCTGCGTTCCTAGTGAGACGCAAATACATGAAATTCCATCGACTGATTTATGTCTACGCATTTTGATGAGATCCTGTGAATTCAAGCTGTGCACATCTTAGGAAATTCTGTGACAAAACACATGGAGACATACAAACACAATGCCCCCCTAAGGCAGCGCTGAAAGTAAATGTTTTCCCATGCATTTTAACTTTCCCCCCTTTTACAAATATACTCCTGCTCTTAATGGTTGGCTTCAAAAATTCTAGAAAGAGTTCATTTGGGTTTCCTGGCCACTGACTGAGTGTTTCTTCCTATATTTTGACAAACCCTTTTGATGACCTTTCAGTAATAGGCTACGTGCTATTTAGGCTTTGAGATACACAGCGCAATGTGTAACCACTTTGCAGCGGAAAAAAGTATTTTCACTTTCCTGCTAGTCATTAACGCACAGTAGGGGGTCTCACTAATATGCCATGGGTCAGCCCTTTATTTGAAGCCAGCTAGACATCAAGACTGCAACATGTAGGAGTGTAATAACAATCAATTACAGAATGGGTGCAGAGACAAAGAAGACAGAGAGCAACTGGAATGTGTGTTGAACAGATAGATGTTGAGGAGAAGCTACTATCATCAAAAGAAACTACACACCACAGTTACTTCTGTGTTTACCAGGTTTGACCAGAAAAGTTTACTGTCTATGAGTGTAAATAGCGCTAGCTTAAAAAGTACATAAGTAAATAACCCTTTTTTTATTTTAATTTCATTACTGTAATTATACTTCCCAACCCAAAGTGTCAAGGCCTGTCAAATGTCAGACCAACAAACATGCCTTCTGTGTCATCTGTCACTGAGCAAATTGAAGCCTGGGTTTAATGTCACGCCGCTGTGAGCACAAACATAGTAATTGAGAGGTGAACTGAGTGACAGGGATGAGCACCCAGGCAAGAAAACACTGAGCACTCGCCTGATGAAAACCAGGAGCGCCGGTCGTATTTCTCTGGCCCTGGCAATAAAGACCATTGTATGAGAAAAAAGGAAAGGCAGGCACCGTACCACGCACACATACACACTCAGAGACATTATCCACAATAGTACACACAACCTATGCAATGAAGCCAGAGTAATTCAGCTCCTCACTTCAAAGAGATGGGCTGAAAGCTTTTTGTAAGATTTCAATCCTGCAGTACATAAGGCCAAAAATGCATTTCAATGGAGAAAATCACAAGTGTGACAGAGCTTTGACCCCACAGATGAGTGCGAAGTGAATTTCAAAGTTTGGTACTTCTCACACTGGCCTAAGGAATACGTAGGTGGAGACCGGCCTCACAAAAGCTTAACATCTGAATATGAAACATTTACATTTTCTATAAATCTCAGGTCGTTTTGGTTCAGTTAAAAGGTAATATTGGTTCCATAATCTTTTATATCAACAAATCCAATGAAAACACAGAAAACACAATGAACTAATTAGGGGTGGGGAAAAAATCGATACTGTGTAGCATCGTGATATTTTGTTTGCTAATAATGTATCGATACAGGGAGAGCAGAAATCGATATTTTGTTACAAAAAAGGTTTTTGTGGAATGGAACAGGCAGTCATGGCCACTGATCGATGATCATAACAATTTGCATAGTAACGATCATGAAACTAAATTCACACCCCATTGTTGGGCAATAGTGCTATTTTCAGTCATTATGCAAATATAGAGTTTATCAGGTTTGGAAAACATACAGTCAGCTGAGACTGAAGGAGTCACTTGGATGAATGATGAAGTATCTCTTCCACTTTAATCAACTTCCTGGTTCCTCCCCGGTTGTGTACTCACAAAAAACAACAACAAAAACCCTACAGTTTAAATATTACACCTGTTTCTCCTAGCCTGTGTCTACTAGGGGTGGGGGGAAAATGGATACTGTGTAGCATGGTGATATTTTGTTTGCTAATAATGTATGGATACAGGGACAGCAGAAATCGATATTTTGTTACAAAAAGGTTTTTGTGCTCTGACTTCAGAGCATGTTGATCCTTTTTCTGAGCAAGAATCCTGACATTCCTTCACTGTCCAAATGTGTTTAACTTGTTTTTGGCAGCAATAAACATGACAGTTTACTTATTTTAATTTAAGACATGTTTTATTTTAATTAAGTTTAAAACTTTTTTATTTAATGTAAAATTATATTTTGTTTTAATTTACTTTCAAATTCTTCAGTTGCTGAAGGGGCTGCATAGTTTTCATAAACTGCATAGTTCAGAATAGCTATAATTGTACCAGATGGTTGATTCAGTTAAGTTGGACTAGACTGTAATACAAACCGTTCAGTTTGTCAACAATCAAACTGAAATGAGAGAAAGACTGAGTGTGAGACTTTGATATTAGAGAAAATGAATATTGATAAAGTTTACCTTTATGTACAGAATCTGAATATCGCAAAATATTTTTAAAAATTGCAATAATATCGTATCGTGGGATGTATGGTGATTCCCACCTCTAGAACTAATACTGAGTAGTGGCTGAAGTCTGTGTTTAACGTTGTTATCCATAAACAATTCTAAAGACAAAGTACAGAGTAGTTCCTAGATGTCAGAGAGACGTGCAGTTCTGCTTATACTGCTTTGCAACTTTGTTGGGCAACTTATCGCAATCTGTATACGAGTATTTTGAGAAATACAAATTTATGGTGAAACAAGTATGGATGCATGTCACACATCAATGTAGATTCAGCCACTGAGACATTATTTGAGCTGCAATGCAGACGCAGCAAAATTAGAGAGACAACGCTGAAGTTTCCTTCAGTGTTTTCAGTAACCCACCTGCCCGTCTCACCTGAGGTGAAAAAGGCCTTCTTCAAGGTTGGGCAAAATAAACGCCATGATACAGGAGAGAAATCACATGATGCTGACACAATCAATTATAAACCACGTAATTTTCAGCGCCTCTTTTTTTGTTAATTAAAAAAGAAAAAAAGAACAACAACACAAAATAAACAACACAAGCATTGGCTTCTTTCCTCCACTAACTAATCTCTGGAGATTGTGAAAGCCTCCACCATTATTAAGGCTGTGGTGTTGTTTCAAAATAATCTATGCCTGCATTTTTCATAATGAACACATATGTCATCCGGTGCTACATTATAGTTTAGTGGAGCCTTTATAATTGTCTTTGGACAACAGCAGAGATACAGATAAATAAAAATGGTTGTGTCAATACAACCATGGGATTACTGGACAATTAAAATGAAAGACAAGCTATTTAAAAATAATTTAAGCATCACGGTAAACTCCAGAAAATAGACTTTAATAAAAACTGGTTAATTTATTGCACGCTGTTTACTTCAAATGAGGATCAGGAGATGCAGGAGTTGTCTACATTACCCCGAGGATATCATGCTAACACATAGGTACTAAAGGTTGTGTGTGTCATCCTAATATTGTTTTGTGGGGCTTTAACAAAGATGGTATGGACATAACTCTATAAACATTTAAGTTACACCAAGGTTTTTAAGTCCTGGATTGATGCTAACGTTAAAAAATCACAGTTATCTCTAAATCCACAGATAAAGCTGTCTCGACTAGATGACAGCTCTGTGGGATCCTGGTTTCAATCATAATGTTGTTAATGTTAATCAAATTGTTTCTTTAGTTAAAAGAACAGCATATCATCCCTGTTTGAAAGAGACACTATAAAACCAGGGTCGGTCTGCAGAGCAATCATTCTATTATCATCCCCCAGCAGCAAAACAAGAATGCATCTGCAGTGAAATATAGAAATAAAAATGCCTTTCAAGCCCTTTTTTGTTTTAACTAGCTCCACACATGCTCAAAATAACAGCACTGTGCTTCATAGTGAAATTTTCATTACTTATTATTATGTGGAATTAGCGGTTGTAATAAAACTGTTTAGTACAGCAGATGACGTTTTGCAAGAGAAACACAAAGCTTACCATCATCTTCTCAAAGAGGTCAATGATTTCTTTTTCTGAGAGGTTCATGGACCGCTCATCAAAAAGGGGCTGAGGAACAGGAAGTTCAGTTTGGGTGGACAGGGGATCTGTTGGGTGCTGTATCAGGAGCTTTTCCTTCTTCGTCCCCGTTTTCCTAAAACTGGTGATACGATCACGCTGAAAGAAAACAGATTCATTGACATGTTAAAATATTGCACTGCCAATGAGCTTGTTTTGACTATAAAGTATATGGATCATTAAGAAAAAAAAATGTTTTTAAAACAACTAGATTGAAAGTTTGTCTCCTGCTATCAAAAGACAGCACGATTATTATGCACTGATTTCAGGAACAGATGTGTTTCTGCAAACAAATGAAAGTGAGGTTAAAACAGAAAAAAAACTATAGATTTTTTTCTTTCATTTTTACTTTGTATTGAAGAAAATAATTACAAAAAATATCTGCTGCATACAGCAAACACCTGTATTTTGTAGATTTTTGACTTAAAAAACAAACAAACAACTAAATAATATACTCACCGTCAAACCCACAGGATTGCTCAGTTTATGCTCAAGTGATTCTAGCACACAATGCCACTTTTTAAGTTTGCAGGGTAGGGTACTAAGAGACATTCCTTTTTATATTATTGGTTAATCCTACTCTTATGAATGCAGTAACATTAAGTGTAAAAGCAGAAAAGTATATGAACTGCATGCAACCAGTCACTGTTAGTATTATCAAAGGGAGAGAACATGCTGGATGAATGAACAGATATAAATGAAATTAAAAGACAGACATATAATGATGACATGCACGATGTCGCAAATGTCAGTTTACTGAAGTATTACCGGATGGATCAAACATACTGAAAGCTGATTATTGCAGCAGTAGCACGTAATAATAATATGTTGGCTGTACATCCCAAAACTCATGTAATACTACATGCGTCGGGCTATTTGTTAACTAAGGATATTAAAAAGGCCCCAGGTAAAACCATCTAATCAGAAGTGCTACTAATAATTGCACACTAAATGATCTATGACCTGCTTACAAAAGCAGAGATGCCGAGGGCTAAGTTATGTTCGTAATGAAAAATTTAGGCAAACAGACCTTGTTGGTGCAGAGTGCATTACAATAAAACATGTCTTTCACAGCTTTAGAGAGCGCTGCTGCGGACAGACTTATCATTATTTGCTAATGTGCAGAAACCCACTGCATCATTTTACCACATGATGTAACTCATATACAATTAAAATTTAAACAATTTGCTTCTGGCACATTTGATCCATCCACATACTTCAGTTAAAAGTCCCATGCAGCTATAAGAAAACGTGAGAGGATGTAAAACAAAACTAATCACACCAAAATTAAACCAAGCACCTTACCATATCATCAGCCAATGTTTTTATGTGTATGTTCTGTTGGAGGGAGGGCACAGTGTGAAAAACAATCCAACAGAAAACGACAACACTGGCAAGTGCACGTCCCGTCTCAAGTGTTTCCACATGTACAGCATCCCCTGGATACCGCAGCGTTTTCTTCTCTCTTTGGTATCACAGAGTAGAAAATGCTGTTGCATTTCCCTCTGAGATACCAAATTACATTTTTAATAATGCTTGCATACATTAGAGAATACATAAAACACATGTGCAAATTGTCTTGGTACCACAGAGGGCAATAGCTCATTCCTGTCTTGAGCAAATCCCAAATTCTGTACATGTGCATATGCAGGATATGGTAACACTTGATGATCAATAGGGTGAAAGTAAAAACGTTTGTGTTCAAGAGTGAACACGACAAATACAAGCACACAAAATGAGGTCCATCAGAAAGCACCCATAAGCAAACACATCTACAAAACCCAGAAAAACCCAATAACATGCACGTTAGCACTGCTAGGTTAAAGTTTGTGTATTCCCAAAATAATACATTTTCCCAGGGAATGTTGTTACAGCATGACACAATTAAACACCAAAAGCTTCTTTTATTCCTGTAATTTGTGTTCTGAAGAGCATCCTTTGCAGTGACAGTGGCCCAAAAACAATTCAACCACTTCTCCTAATCCAGATATTTATCTCCATCTCAGACACACTAAGAATGGCTACTGCCAAAGGCTTGTGGCTCGGCAAGGGACAGCCATTTGAAACACACCTCAAATGGGAATCAGTAGCAGCGCTGCCATATGCTGTGGCGCTCGGCTGTAAAGTACTAATGAGTGGGGAGATGTGGGGTAGCGATGGCCATAAAGCCTGCCTCCAGCCGCGGATTTCTCCACTATTCTAATCAGGAAACTACTGATGCTGCGGCGAGCAAACAGATTGGCGCTAACCTGCACCTCCCTCTGTGTATCTTCATCGGCTGTCGCTCTGGGCAACACCGAGCAGACACTCGAACTGCCATATCCATCACTAGTTTTGTCGGCTACAACTGATCAACAGTTGGGAGATAAAGCTATTGACTAGAAAGAACAAAGCGTCAGTCTCGATGTGCAGCGTTACCCAAGCTGTTAAAATAACACAGGCGGCGTTACATACAGAGGGTTCTTGTCCAGGTATCTGTTTCGGTATTGTGAAAGCCTTTATTGCTTTTAAAAAGGCAGCATGACACTTCCCAACATGTGTAACGCTAATAATTTAACCCGAGCAACAACTTTTCTCATTTGTAACTCAGTACGTATGTATCATTAAGCCCAGCATTCTCTAGCAGCCTAAAACTGTGTGAAACAATAGCTAATTTTCAAATGGAGTACTTAAACATTTTCTAATCAATTTAACAACAATCAAACCACTGTTTGGTTAATTGCCTTGACTTGAGGGCCTTTCCTTGCCCATTATCTTGGCAACATCGCAACATTGCAATTTAACATCTAACAATTAAGCTTGCATGTCCTCTGGGCTTCTCCCGCTTATTAAAGTAAACTTTTTCATCATAATAAATGTTTATTACCAAACACATATTTCTCTAAATAACCTAATCAAATTAGCTCTGGGTCCCTCCTTAATCAAATATGATTATGAGTCCATGCAGATCCTTAAAAATGAAAACACAAAGCAATATCCCACAACTTGAGAACCAATTTGGGGACACAAAACCATACAAGTATGCATATTTCCTACAATAAATGTTAAAATTAATATTACAAACTACAATTAATGTTAGTGTTACATTAATTCGTGTAAAGATATCAAATATCACCAGGTGGAAGAGGAAATATGTTTCTTTTCCAGGCTGGACAAAAGACTAGTTTTGTTTCAAAGTGACTATAATTGCATATCTTTTAAATAGCAACGCTTGTTATTCTCAACCAATTAAACAAGACCATCTGCGTGATGTCATTTTAACTCACTCACTGGAACTATCACTATAAAATCAGTAGCCACGATGCCACTGTAAAATGGGTTTAGAAGGAAATTAGCTTTTACTTTAATTAGTTCTAATAATAAAAAAGAATTACTGTGAGATAGCCATTGTTGGCAGTAAGGCCTGTAACACAAAGTGCTTCTGACAGTTCTTGGCAAATTCATTAAACTACCTCGTGTCCCTGTTTAATCAGACGCTCGGTTCATCTACATTCTAGCAGATTTTAGCAACGATTCCTGATTTTCAGAAAGCAAAATTTAAATTTGGGGGAAATAAAATCAAAGCTGATGAAAGAGACTTTAAGAAAACTGTGAGAATTGTATAATTAACCTTGAATGCTGCAAGTAGCATCAGTAGCACAGCAAAAAAAACCAAACCTTGTGTTTTATTAGGCGCTCATTTGTTTAACTTCTGTTGCTTATTCAGAAAATTAAAATGAACAAAGTCATTGTCAACAGAAAAATATTTTTTTGGTCAAAAAGAAAATATTTTATCTCTTTATTAATATAGAGTTGTTGTTTTTTTACAATATAAAGCACATTGAGGCAACTGTTGTGGTTTCACATTATGTAAATAAAATTAAATTTACATGAGTTATCAGCTTGCTCCTATACTGGAGTATTGACAAGCAAGAAAAATTGCATTACTTAAAATACAAACTTATCTTAATTTTGTGTCCAAGTAAGAAACGAATTATTGTGAACGCATCATCATCAAAACACAGCAGCTTAGCAGCCTCAGTCAGTGATGACCTCAATTCAGTAAAGCATTCAGAAACCTGTACGTCAACATAGCACACCCGTCTGCAGATCATACACAGATCGCCACGGTTACATGTCTGTGGTCATTGTCGAACCACAGTTAAAAACACGAGGAGAATATTGACCTGTTCTAAATGTCAGTATAAAGGCCGTTCAAATTTGGTCTGCTGCTCCTCAACATTTCAAAAGAGTACACGAGAGCTCCCACTCGACAACCATTCATCTAGAGATACTGTGTGGATTATGCTAAAAAGCTGCTTTCCTCCGAATAAAACAAAGCACCGCAAAACTGTCACACTACATCAGAGGGTAACGCTTGCTCGTCGTTGTTATATCAAACAACAAAATTACATAATTTGTCTTTGTGTAATCTGATAAGATCTGCTGCACTACCAATGTACTGATCAATTTGAAAGGAGTGGCATCAGACACAGAATACGGTCCGTGTAACTGAATTAGACCAAGTCAAAACAAATTAATTCATCTAAATAAATCCTGTTACAATGGCTTCTCAATCTCTGCTTTTGTAAACACAGAGGTAATGCAAGACACTGCCTAAGCTACTGCAAAAGATTTCTCAGTGCGCACGTATTCTGCTTGTATCTATCAAGGTTTTCCATATGTTTGCACAGGGAGGATAATGTTTTCAAGCAAAGCACGGAGGTGGAGAAAAGAGGCAAAAAAGACACACCGAGACACAATTTAAACCTGTGACTTATATTTCAATTAGAACACATTTACTATCATGCTGAATGTAGCTGTCACATAGAAATACAAGTCCCCTCATCGTGCTTTTCCACTTACAATATTCCAATAATTCTTTCTGAATCGTTAAATGACAATAAACATCTGCTCTATAGCCTTGAGTGTGATTATTATTTAAACGACATATTTTCTATCTTACCGGTTCCGACACTTCCCTGAGAGATTTTTGAAATCTCTGAACATCTTTGGAGATTAATATCTACAGCAGGTCTATTAACATCAGTCAGTTTTACACAGCTGAGGAGCTTATTGAGAGATGTATTGAAGGAATTCAGAGAATTGCTACTTTGATAAAAACTAGCAATTTGAAGATGTCACTAAGGGAAACTGAATTTGAAATAGTCTAATTTTTACAGACTAACAATATCATAACTAACAAAAAGATTAATAAAAAATAGCTTGACAAGACAAATAAAAAAGATTTCACTGCCACAAAGCATGTCTATCTGAGCAAATTTACAAGTGGCTCAGTGTGAGAAGTGAATCAGTGTTTTATTTTCAGTCAGACTGAGAGAGCCGCATATGAAGTGGTACATCGTCACAGCAGAAATACCTATATTAAAACACTTGTCAAATCTGTGCCCTACATGCTTCTAAAGCATGTAGGGCACATAGTGTCATTACTGTAGGCACTGCCACAAGCATACACACACGGAAAGACAAAAACACACACAACGAAAGACAGCCTTTTATACATAACAGAAAAATATATTAAAGGCATAGAGCAGAATGACACATTTGTCATCTCAATAGAGTGAAGTAACGATTCAATCGAGCTCAAAAAATAAGGTTGCTCTCCTAAAAAAGAACTGACATAAACACGTCTCCCTCAGTGTTTCATATTGATGTAGGTTACTTTGCTTTATTTTATTTAGGTTTGAAAAAAACGCAGTTAATTTAAAAATGCAGCACGTTTCTGTGAGAGACTCTAAAAGTGTGTGAGTTTGTGGTAGCCTTATTAGTCTCATGGAAGTGCTGGTACTGCTTAGTTTCCCAAAACAGATACTGAAAAGAGGAAGCACACAAAAGCTACTGCAGCTAAGATTTGAATGGCTCCACAATGGATGGTCTGACCATGTGACTGGGGACTAGCACAGTACTGCCCTCGGGTTATCTCCATCTCTTTTGAAAGCAAATTCTTACTGTATCCTTGAAGGTGGCAAGATATGTGGTCATTATAAAAGCTGAGGTTTGTAAGAAAAGAAGGAGATATTTTCACACTCTTCATAACATCACATAAAGTGTCATTTGTATTTTAAAGTCTGCTGAAATTAACCTGACCTGGCAAACATTTTTTTCCAACTGCGAGAGGAATTTTACAGCAGACGCTTTCCTCTGAAATTCGGCTTAAAACATGCCGTGTTCACACCTGCTATAGCAGTTGTTTTCCCTAATTGCTGACAAGTGCAAAAACATGTGAACCATGACCTTGTTTTTATCTGCAGGCTGTTGACTAAGTGGTGTGTAATGAAACTGTACGTAACACCAGAGCCAGGCAGCAAAATGTTTAAAATAATAGTCCAGGTGCACCCAATAATATGCTTTTATAAATGTCACAGTGACTATATCGGTAACATTCAATTCTACCACTGTATTTTAAATGTTGACTCATTCATGACACACCCATGTTAAGCCTTTCTCACTTGACATTAGGGCTGCCACAAACAATTACTTTGATAGTCGACTAGTCACCGATTATTTTTGTGATTAGTCGACTAATCAGATCATCATCCATTGGACGTAAAACGTACAGATTATTGCACCAGCAGCATCTGCTCTTATATAACTATCATTAGCTTACAGCTTTAAGTGTTTAAGGTATGTGCTAACTAAAAATAAAGACAAGATGATAGTTTATTAAATTTTAATGAAATGTGCAGATTGTTTTGGTGGAGTTTAATAAACTCAGCTGTCTGCTCCTTGCTATCTAAAATATAACAGGACAATCTCAGCCAAACCGATTTACTCAGGAACAAATAAAATACTAAAAAAAAAAAGCCAAACAATAACATTTTAAAGTTATCCAAGTGACTTCTATATCATGTTTAACCTGAGTAGCGAATGACGGCGGTGGGTTTGTAAACGATTTGCCGGGAGTCCGGTGTTCTCACAGCTCTAGTTAGCCTAGCCCCCGGCTAGCTATCGAGCTAGTGGGTAACAGACGTCTCCGAAAACGTCAGAGCGCTTTTGAAAATATGTGGCGTCTTGATAAACTGAGCAGATATTTGAGGTTTACACAGCTACATTCTCGCCTGAAAACATGTTAAACGTTTATTTTGTGACCCAGAAAGAATAATAAGAGTAATATTAAAACTAACTAGCTGCCGCCATTGTTGGAAACTGAGCTGGGCCGTGCCATGAATTCTGGGACACAGCTTCTTCTTCTTCGGGGTTTAACAGCAGCTGGCATCCTTGTACATGCAGTGCTGCCATCTTCTGTTTCAGACCGTTATTACACTCTTAAACCCTACTACTTATTCCTGCGTCTTTTGGGATCTTACAAAGCTTCAAACGACGCGTCGACTATTAAATCAGTCATCGACGATTTTGATAGTCGACGTAATCGTGACTGGTCAACTAATCGTGGCAGCCCTACTTGACTAGCACTGACCTCCCTTCACTGACCATCCTTTATCACATGAGGTTCATTTAAACAATTAAATTAAATTAAAATACACTTTTTCATCTGGCTGCAGCCTCTCCACATTGTGTTTTCTACATTATTAACTGGATGTTGGTCCAACAACATGCAAAATGTAAAGAAACTTCTTTCATTAGGCCTACATCAAGCTCAGTGGAAGCTCTGTCAGAACATGCAATCTACTCATGAATCATCCTAACTGTCGAATAAGCAAATCCCAAGTATGATTCATGCATACATGGACATGACATATATGCATGTCATACATGGTTTTTATTAAATAACTGAGGCAGCCAAAAAACAAATTTCCTATTTTCATGTCTCAGATCTCATCCACTGATACACGTGAATAAGGCTCATAACAGAGGGGGACTTTAAAGGAGTGAATGTGTTTCTTCCACTGTGTGACTAAAGCATTCATCACCACTTCCTCTCTCAAACTTCCTGAATGTCATTAAAAGACTCACATGTGGTCTGTTTCCTGCTGTTGCTCACATGCTCCCCCCCCCCCCCCCAAACACAATGCCAGTCATGTTAATATAATAACAGAGTATGTAAATAATATAAACAAGAAAGTTAGTATGACAAAAGTCTTGTTAAGACTGGCAAAATAAAATACAGTGCATACCTACAGTATTGTGCAAAAGTCTTGAGCCACCCCTCATTTCTTTGTTTCCGAGCAGCTAGACAGTCTTCTAATTTCTTTAAGTAGAGCAATAGTTCTCCAAAGTCTAAATTTTGCTTTGGCTACTTTTTGCACTGATTCTCAGCCCAGTCATTATATCAGATCAATTTCATTGCAGTGTTTATTTGTTTCTTTGGGCCATTTAACACTGAGCTTTGAGTCAGCCTATTGCTAAAATGTATCATTTGTTTGCATTTCTTTGGCTGAATCCTTAAAATGCTTGAAGAAACTGGACAATTGGAGGAAAAAATGGCTGACCTAAAGAACAGTAGCTGGACATTTTTCTTAAGAAATGGATAAATATCCAGCCGAGATTGACTTTTTGCCATAGGCTCAAAAGAAATAGTCTCAGTGGATGGCTGACTGTCGAGGAGCAATTCTTAAAAAATGAAAGTTGAGAGAAAAGCTGAGATAAGATAGATTACATAAGCAATCGACTGTGGCAACAGCTCTTATGAAGTGATGAAATTTAAACTCTGTGGTTCAAACTGTCATCAGTGTGTACAGAGAAAAGCAGGAAGGAGCTACAACAGTGAGTGTCTATCTGTAAAACACGGTGGAGGCTCAGTCATGATTTGAGGCTGGATTTCAGCCAGTGTTCTTGTTAAGACTGATGCAATTATGAATGCAGGAAAGTACCATCGGATTTTGTTCCTCTGTCCAATACCACATGGAAAGCATCTGATTGGAAATGCCTACATTTCTCAGCATGACGATGATCTCAAACACAAACCGAAAAACTATCAGTCATGGATTGACATCCTCAGAGCTTGGATCTCTGGATTATTTAAGCAGCGTGGAAACATCTTGACATAGAACAAAAAAAATCATAGACTCCTTAAAGAAATAGTCTAAGATTTCTTTAAGGAGAGTTAAGCTGTTTGCATGAATAAGCTTTGTTATAGTGTATATATTGACTTTCAAGATCATCAGAATTGTACAAACTCTGGTGCATTTTTGTAATCTTTTCAATAAGTTGCTAAGGGTGGGGGAAAAATCGATACTGTGTAGCATCGTGATATTTTGTTTGCTAATAATGTATGGATACAGGGACAGCAGAAATCGATATTTTGTTACAAAAAAAGTTTTTGTGCTCTGACTTCAGAGCATGTTGATCCTTTTTCTGAGCAAGAATCCTGACATTCCTTCACTGTCCAAATGTGTTTCACTTGTTTTATGGCAGCAATAAACATGACAGTTTACTTATTTTAATTTAAGACATGTTTTATTTTAATTAAGTTCAAAACTTTTTTATTTAATGTAAAATTGTATTTTACATTTCTTACGCATCGTATTTAGATGCATTTTTGTAATCTTTTCAATAAGTTGCTGCACCCATTTCTCATTTTCATTGCAAAATATAAAGAAATATTTTAATATATTTTACCACAGCACTGTAAATGGCTCAAGTGTGAGACAAGCTGACAGCTTGTGTTAACCACATGCCAACATGACCTAAAATGATTTCCGAGGCTTCCCTAAAGCTCACGTATCAAAATGTGAGATGCATCAAGTGACACAAAAAAACAAAACAAAAAAGTAATTCAAAGTATGCTTCATGATGTGATACTATCAGCAGCGTTAGAACTATGAGCTTTACCCATTACTAAAGTATGCGCTTGTTTCCCGTCTCCAGTTTCTATACACAGCACAGGCTATCTGTTGTCTGTATTACAGGCGACTAAAACACACGTGGGATCCTGCAGCAGAACGATCTCGACATCAGAGGTCTGAAATTGAAGAGGTTAATGATTAAAATAGAATAAAATAAACTCCATTTAACTAAATGAAGCACATAAGAAACCACTAGATGATGATGCTGACGGTTTCTGGGGCCAGTAAAGTTACCTAGCTTCAACTTAGCCTAATGCAATAATAATCAATTTCCCACTTAGCTGTCCACATAGCTATTCAATATATATTATTATACACCAGACAGTTTGATATGTCACAACATAAAAATCACAGATATAAAAAAAATACAATTGATTACTAGTACACTAACTAAAACTGCCAGCCTGTTTTCATGACAGTAATGCTTCTGAGACCAAATCTATGATACAGTATGTGTCACGCTGCTATCCTTGCTATCAGGAGTAGAATATGGCTTGCACTCCACTTGCAGCTAACAGCAAACTGGTTAACACGAGCACAGAACCAGCTTCAGTGTGACCCTCCCTGCTACACATTTACAATAGTGGTATCAAGTTTTTGTTTTTTTGTGGGTTTTTGTTGCTGCTTTTTTAATAAACCTCTTTCACTGCCCAGTGCCTTGTGTCTGTGCCATGACATCCGGCCTCTCTGTTCCATATTTCCTGCAAATACTCCACACTTTCATTTGTCACCTTATTCACAATAACCAGGCCAATCCTTACTTATGTGATCATTATTATCTCATTTCTCACAATAGTAGAATTTTGTTTTTTTTTTCAGCATGAATGTGACATTATCGTTTTGAACACTTGTTTTTTCTTTAAATACGCCTTTCCACATTGTTGACACATGACACATAATCTGCATGCTTTGCTTCAATGTGCAACCACGATGTGTTATAAATCCTGGTGGTGCAAAAAAATTAAATGGATGCATCTGAAATAGGAATTGGTCTCACTAAATCTGACAGAGTTTTGCAGTATAATCTGAAGCCACTAAAATTACTTATATCTGCACACTTTTAGACAGTTACGGAAACTGTTTTCCACAAATGCCCTTTATCTTCAAAAACCACCGTTTACCATGCACTAACAGTATGTCTGACATATTTTTAAAACTTGTTTTAACAACACTTAATAGGGACTAATAACATGTAATATTTCCCAAAACATAGTTAATGAGTGTTTCTGATTTCAGTTCAGCTTATGATCCACAAATAATGAAACAATCTGGCAGCTCATGCTGCAACAGCAACCAACTGTCAAAAGAAAAAAGGAAGCAGAGCAAAAGTGCATCTGATAACATGGAATAATAACTCAGAATTAATTCATAGGCTCGAAGCCAACATAAAACAAATAGGATCCTTTTTTTATTTTATTTTTTTTCCTTTAGGGGTGCAACAATACTCGTATCGGTATTGAACCGTTTGATACAGTGCTTTTAGTTTGGTACGCATATGTATGAACAATACAAATTTTTTAATTTATTTTATCAACTTTTCTTCTGACGATGCTGTCTGTGTTGAGCGCTTAATGGATCTGCGTTCGACTATTCCGTCTAGGCTGCACTGTCGAGCGCAGATCCACTGAGCGCAGCGCAAGCTAGCAAGACAGAAGCTAAGCTCGTTGCAACATGGCAAATTGAACCTCCCCCACCCTCATTCAGATCTGGCCTTTGGAACTATTTTGGTCTTCATGTGAAGCATGACCCTGATGGACAAAAGTAAAACAGTATGTTGGATGTGCCACGCAATGCTCAATTACATGGGTGGGAACTAGCGCGTTAGCGCAGTTAGCTCGTTAACGTGTTGACGCGTATAGTATAGCTTTTATTTTGGAAAGAGCCATTTCTCTGTAATAAACTCTCTTTTCCAAAGATGAGGGATTTCTCGATCAGAGAGATTGTACTTTTGAGTTAAAATATATATTTATAATTTTAATAAATGATAAATTAAAAAGGCATGAACATTTTTTGTATCGAAAAAATATCGAACCGTGACACCAAAGTCGCGAACCGAACCGAACCGAACCGTGAATTTTGTGTATCGTTGCACCCCTACTATCCTTGTATCCTTAACATTTCATATCTAAACAAATTGCCGTACAGACATGCATGTTCTTCAAAGCTTAAACCACTTTACTCCCAACCAACCATTTCACCAATTTGCAATCGATGTGTATTATAAATTAATTAGGTTAAGGAGAAGATGCTTATCACAGTACTACAAAGCAAACTATTGACCAGTTTGCTCTGCGGTGCAAACAGGAACAAACGATGTTTGAGATTCTGAATACTATAAACAATTTTCTTGTAGAAAGAAACAAGTACAAAATGTATACATCATTACATTACCTGTCAAGCCTGCAGGCAATAAAGAAGATTGGATCTTATACTGTGTATTTACAAATTGGAAAGTTTGATCATCAGCACTTTGATTGTTGAGCAGAAATTGTAAAAATCGTTGTATCTTACAATAGCCCCACACAAAAACACCTGGAAATGACACATAATGCACCAGAACAAACAAAGAAGCTGGCTGATCCCAGTCACTTATGCAGATTCATTGTAGGCTCTATAAAGACTTCCTACATAACTCTAAATCAGACTTTATTCACAAAGGGCTCACCCCAACCACACTGAAAGCACTTCTTAGTGCAACCTCCAAGGGATTTGTGTCTCCTCGAAACATCAAACTGGGTCTTCTGCTTGTTTGGCGAACGTGTAAACCACTACACCACAGAGCCACCAGAGCTAAAGCATCTGATAAATATACTGAGTACTTCAGCATAGTCTTGCCACATTGTTGGTCTAACTTTGATAAAGTATAGTGAAAAATATTGATATTCAATACTTATCTTATCTTAGCTTATTGCTGAGTTTTCACACAGTGTAGAGTAAAGAAAGGCATGCATGTGCCTAAGTCTACTACAATATACATATATATAACTGAGAACTAGTTCCCAGTTATTGGTTCCCACATTCCTAATCCTAATATATAACGTCTCAGTGTTATTATTATATTTATGCAATGTGATGCTTCCTTCCTCTGTGTTGCTACACTATGAGATCATCTTTTATCTGGAATTCAAAAGGAGTAACAGTTCTCTCCCTCTCGGTCAAACCAGCTCCTCTGAATTCCTTTTATTAAAGAGCTCGTTCCATCTGGCTGTTCTCCTGGATGTCATACTTTTGCAAAACTTCAAGACAAGGACATTATAACAAAGAGAAGCTAGGAACTATTGAAAATTTGAGTTATGACCCAAAAGACTGCAGTGCTGTTGTAATGTCCTTGGCTATGCTGAGTATCTACACCCTGGGCCCATAGCCCAAATGGTGTTGCCGTGATGTAATGCTGCCCAGTGACTTGTTAAACAAACACACAGCTTTCAGTGTTTTTCCTCTAAAGACTGATTTGACTTTGCATTGACCAAACCACGCCAGTTTCTGCGTTTTCTTATCACCAAAGCACATGGGACAGTGCTCTTTAGCAGCGCTAGGTGTGATTATGAAACCAGTACTGATGCTGGTATTACCCCTCCCTCAAGTCTGTTCCACATCCACACAGCCTGCACTACATGCCAAAAATGTCACAACACAACCCTGCATATGTGTAGTAAAATTTAGAGATTTAGTTCCATAGCGCATGCACTTTTGTTGCATTAGCCCTTTAAACAGCTGCATTTGTATAATTTAGCTTATTTACACGACTGTGGACAGCTAAACAGTTGGGATAAACACAAGACGACAAATCAAAACTGAACTCAAGGAAGAATAATCAGCTTCCTCTTTCAAACTTAAAGCTAATGTTAGTATTTTTGCAACAGCCGCATTTAAAGCTGCTTCTGCCTGTTGTGCTCAGAGAGTTGCACAACAGTGACCATGAGACCATTTTTTGAGTAAAACAAAACCAAACACAGGTCTTACATAGACTTCTTGAGTGATTTACTGACTGATGATGTCATTCTGGCACTCTCACAAACATCTTAAAGTTGGGAGGCAGGATAGTCAAGAGTTTAAGGCTGTCGTAACGATTCCTTAAAGGAACACCCATTAGTAGCTCTGGGAGTGCATGTCAATTCGCCCCACTTTGGGATTTCCTGTCAGGCAGTTCTTTTGGCCACTCTTTCCTTTACCTTAACTTTGGTGTAAACAACCAGCAATTGCCTTTGTTTGTTTCAGTTTTAGGACAATTACTAAAAAATGCTAAACATGCAATAATGCTCAAAAACAATGAGCACCACCTAAAGAAATATCAGAGGCATTAACAAAAACATTTCCTTCAATCATTCCAGTTTGCTTGAGTGAAGACAGAAACACTAGTCAATCTAAACTTTTCAGTTCCCTATTTAGGAACTGTGGCTGCAACTAAACTTGTGACCTACCCAGCCAATAAGTCACAAAATAAAGCAACACGAACGGAGCTCATAATGAAGATTTGGGAGGTGACATGAGAAGTTCAACGGCAGCCAAACTTTCCCTTTTTCCACAAATGTGGAAAAACAGACGTGAAAATCAAACGGCAGCCAAGCTCTTTTGTTTCTGGTCATGGAAAATAACTTTAAACCACTGCTTTCTGCAGGCACTGACGTGCACTTCACCTCAGCATTAGTTTAGATTTATCATTTAACATCGCACTGTGGACGGTAAATAAAAGATTGTAGCTTCAGTTTACCAAATAAGGGAATTACAGATTTTGGATCCTGCAAGAGATGCTGTTTACACAACTCCTCAGAAAAGTGTATTAGTTTCTCCCAGGAACTTTTAAGAACAGCATGACTAAAAAACCAAAAGTGATTGTTTAAGCATTTCCACATAAGCCAAAACAAAACTTCCACCAAATCTTGCGATGTCATTTCAGGGAAGATATGGCGTGCAGGTCGGGCCTAACGACACCACGGCTTTAATGATGTAGATTCGGGTTTGCTACTTTTCTAAATAAGCACAATCCTTCCTCTGGATAAACTACTGCACAAAGTCCATCCAATGTAATGACGATAAATTAATGTTAAATGGGTTTTCAGTTGTTATCTCACAGACACTGCCCAAAGGCTGCCTAAGGACAAGTTTTATCAACATCACACACTCATGCTGTTCATAAATCGCCCCCACAAACATCATGTACATCATGCTGTACACTGAGTCATACAGTAAATTAACTTGTGCTTTGTGTGCATATTAATATAAGACCCCCAACTGTCACAACAAGAATGCTCTTCAAAAACCTATCAGGAGATGTATTGACAGGAATAATCACATGATGCACTGAGTGCCTCGAAAATTGAAGCACTCAGCGAAACAGTACCTCTTTGCTCAACTCTGGCTGCTATTAGCCCCTACATTAAACCATAACAACAACACATGAATTACTGTTTGTGTCTCGTCCTGCACTAAACAGGGAAGTTCTGCATGGAGAATATGCTTTGTCCTGCTCCTTGGTTTCATGATGAGCTTTAAAAGTAAAAGGAAGACCGTCCTTAGCATTTATTATAAATCTTTTTTCTTTTTTGACACAGACCTAACATGAAACTTTCTGCAGCTGCAAAGCAGTGCAACTTTCTGGGTCTTACTAAAGTTGAGTGTGACATAATAGGCTGCTTCTGGGATTACAGGATGCGTCAGTTGACTTACACCCTAGTTCCACGCACATTACACACGAGTGAGCTATTATAATACCTACCAGCTTTTTGTTTTTACCCTCATCCTCGCTGGATTTCTTTTTAGAGGGCTTATTTGGATCCTCCCCACCGCTGGCTTGATCCATTGCAGCTTTAAGTTAATTTCCCTTCCAGAAACGCCTAATGCGACGTCCTCAAACGCTGACAAACTCCACCAGTGGGCTATTTCAACACACTTTTTACTAGAAGCTCTCCAACTTATGTGTTTTCAAAATTCATTCCGTTTAAAAGGCTGAAGAACAATTTCAAGTTTCAAATAGCATCCAAAAGAGTCGAGGAGTTTGCTTGAAGAAGAGGTGTGGTAGGGTGGATACACGTTGTCCTCGGCGTAGCAGTGTGTCAGCTCACACGCGGGGAAAAAGCTAGAAAGTAACACAAGAGTGTGTAAACAACAACTGATTAGTCCAACATATTCACCCAGGTTTTAAGTTTCAACAAATGCTTTGTCTCCACGCGTGTTTCCATAAGCTGCAGTGTTTAATATGCAGAATGCATTCAGTAAAGACATCTAACCGTGAACGGTAAAACAGATGTAAACAGAGCCATCTGAGTTAGCTATAAATAGCCATCAATTCTTTTTATATTTTTCTTCTACAGTAGCATTTAATAGACCTCCTGTTTATGGGAACAGGCGGCTAAATTGTTACAGAAAGCAAAGTTACAACCGTGTAACTTAGCAATAGAGGAGTAATAGAGAGACTAAAACGTTTCAGGGTGTTTTTAACGTGCCTCGTCAAAGCCACTATTTAACTGTCATTAATCAGAACATATATACAATTGCTGTACTATAGGGAAATCACCGTTGTTCTCTTGCTTAGAATACTTTACACTGCTGTACAAGCGAGCAACGGGCGACCACTGCCCGGCAGGCACTGTTTATTTCAGCGGACACAGTAGCACACCCGCACGTATGAAACCATATCAAATTCAAACGTGAAGATTAAATAAAAGAAAAAGAAAACTAAAAAAAAAAATAAAAATCCCATCCAGGGCTTACCTTTACAACCAAACGTGAATACCAGGCCCACGGAAATCCCGCCCACCCGTTTTTGACTGGACTTTGAAAGACTGAATGACGTAGAATTCGAGCTACTATTGGGCAGACGTCTTGGCAGTCACGAGGTCGGCGTGGCGTCGGTTGTGACGGGGAGGACGCACGGATTTCACACAACGTGGATGGGGTTCAGGCAGTTGTAAGAATAGATCTGTAACGGAGGCACCGTATGAGCGGCTGACCGCGGATAGGAAGCAGGGCGGGAATCTGCGTCTGGAAAACACACCCAGTGTGTATACGTGTGCGCGTGTGTGTTTATTAATATTAGCACACACACGCGCAACTTTTTGTGTCTGCAGAAACAGCTGGTGCCATTGTTACCCAGCTATACAATGGAGTGCATCATATAGGCCTGGCTGTTTGCGACTGCATAAAGACAAAAGGTAGATGCAGATGTAGGTTTGAGGAGAAGATATAAAATAAGTAATTAATCCGGTGTAATATCTTTAATTGGTGGGCCAGATCCCAATTCTGAATTTTATGTTCATATAAAATTTATATTCACATTTTCCCCATGCAGACTATTAAATCTCTTTTACACAGGGACTGCAATTCTCTAAAAACTGCAACTAACAATTATTACATTTTTCAGTGGAGTGTCTACTATATTTAAAAAAGAAAAAAAAGAAGAAGATATGGACTCTTAAATAAAACAACGGCTCCATATAAGGGAAAATAAGTTGTCAGCAGCAGATACTAGAAATTCTTAAAGGGAACTGTGAAATTTTTATGCCTACTGTAATAATACATCATTTAAAGGTCGATCATAGCAAAATATTATAAATTATAAACATAAAATAATTTAGCGCAGACTTTTTTTTAATATAAGTATTTATTAAATGAATGCCCTGGGTTTACCCAGAATATATGTTTTGCACCATTAGAACAGGTATGTTATTCCAATACCTACTGTTATATAATTATATTATGGCTTAAAGTTGCCATTTTATTATATGTGATACTATATTAAAAAGTACCTTTGCATCTGAGCTTGGGGACACCCAAGCTTGGGGCACCAGACTGAATGATGGGCAACAGCATGGCTAACATTTCAAACAGACTTTACTGAAGACACTGAAAGAGCTTGTCAGCCAAGTGATAAACAATCAAAACATACAATTTTGCCCTTTTCTTCAGAAGACAGGGGCAGGATGAATTGTTGCTATATATAGGGTACATGTCAAGTTGTCTGATTACCCCACAGACAAAGACTGGAAAAACAATCATTAATTATTCTGTCTTCATATCAATACTGAGCGCATTTCAGCTATATATTTAATGTGTCTTTTATTTCATCTGATTGCAAAGAAGTGCAAATCTACCATTCAATGTTATGGTTACAGTAAACCACTAATTGTGATCTAAACGACAAAAGAACTTTGTATTCCAAAACTAAAAAAAAATAATAATAATATTTTTGGAGCTTCCTTTTACCTACTTAAATTATGTGTTGCTAATGAAACCGCATCAACAGCTAGCTGCTATAGTCAATCATACACACACATGCACACACACTCACAGACGCTTGCAGTATTTCCTATTAGCATAAATCTGACTTCTGTAATCAAGAAAAACAACATTCAAAATAAAAACATGGAGTTGATCTAACCACAGCGTGACCAAAACGTATCATTACTGGTAATTTCGGTCTATAAATAAATCTTCTTTGTCATGCTGTCATGGTCACATGCCATTCTGTGGCGCATGACAACCATAAGCTGTCATCTCTAAATGAGACTTGATTTCTCTGCGGCCGATCTTCCTGTTAGGAATAAAAGTATAGAACCCAAAGATGTGTTGTAAACACACATGACTAATGTGAGTAAATAATTTGGTCATGGCTCTAAAACTGTGGTCCTTGGCCTAAGTGTGATTGTCCAGTGTGGCTGTTGGCAACAGTCCAAAGAGGCTTGGAGACAAAGTTAGCGTTACAACCTTTCGACCACTAACGAAATGATTGGAAAACACAATAATATGCACAGCGCTGGAAAATAAAAGAAAACCAAACAGAAAAGAAGTAAGGTAGTAAAGTAAAACAAAAAAGAAATTTAGTTAAGTGATGGCCACAGAATCTGTGCTTGTACTTTAGCATGACTTGCACATAACAATACAATGTTGTCATTGTGACTTGTGCCAAGAAGAATAAAGTTGCAAGAGGAATTGCACTTGCACATTATAACCCACAGCAGGTACAGTAGGTATTTTCATTTAAATGTATTATATGTTATGATATATAATATATATACAATGACTTGCAGTAAGTTTATAATGGTGGTGTGTCTTTAGATCCATGGCTGAGAAAAAATAGGAGGAGCACCTTATGAAAAAAACCTGACTGAAAACTATAATTGGCAAATTGCAAGTAAAATATTAAAAATAAAACAACTTATTCTTTAGAAAAATGCATGGCATCACTGTTATATGGATATTTTCTTGAGAACTTTTTGATAACAAAAACACATGAGGGTGTCAAAGGTTGGAGGAAGATGACCCAAACATGAGACTCCAAACTGAGGCTAAAAAAACAAAAACTAACCTTTATTAAAGTCGAGGCAGAGGGTACAAACATCCAAAACAACATGGGGCAGTAAGAAGGAACACACGAGGGCAACAGACAGTGACACAGTGAACAAAGCAACGATTGTAGTCAATGCTCACACACGCTGAGGGCTAATGGGAATTAGACACAGCTGGGAGGAAACGAGACACAGGTGCACAGAATCACACAGGAGGAAGAAAAATAAATATAAGACACAGAAGATAACTAACTATCAAACTAAAACAGGACGGAAGTAATAATAACCAAAAAGGGAAACTGAGGCATAAAATTAACTTTAACGTGAGGATCAGTGGTTGTTGATCAACGGTCATGACAATTTGCATACTAATGATCAAGAAACTGACTTCACGGCCCATTGTTTGCCAGTGGTGCTAGTTTCACTTATTATGCAAATGTGTGGTTTAAAAGGTTGGGAAACCTGCAGCTAAAGACTGAAGAAGTCACTTGGATGAGTGACGAAAGGCTTCTCCCACTGAAAACGCTGCGTCCAGATGAACAGAATCAACTTTTTGGGATTTCCTTACCCGGATGATTGATGCATGCATCAAACCATTTTAACATAAGGAAACTACACAGAAGGAAATCACAGAGAAAAACACTGACAGAACTAATAAACAAACTGTAACAACAACTAGGACAAAAAATGGAAAATATCTAAGGAATACACAACCATAAAAATGTAAACAATAAGCACACTATGTGTAAAAGTGAAAAATTTAACAAAAAACTGAATCTGAAAGTCCAAAAACTGATCATTCTGGGTCGAAGACCTAAGAGCATGACAGGGGTGGTTTATTCTCCACCGGGCAGTACCTCAACAATCTTGTAATTTCATGTGATCTAATGAAGAATGTCTAAGCTAACTAGTTAAAATATACGGTAGTGACATTATGCTATAATGTCCACTTTTCATCTTCAATACTCTACCATACGAGTATGTTGCATCAGTGTGATAAACTGTTGAGAAGGAACTGATAGAGAATTGAAAGAACAACAAAACACACAAACAAAAAAACCCAAAACAAATATGCAAATTGAAAAACACCTTTAAGCTTAGCCTGCCAAAAGACAAACATTCTTTAGGATTTTTAAAAAGAGTCAGAGCTTGTTTCCTACAATTTACATTTTTTTGTAAATGGAGCAGTGGATAACTAATTGCATTAGCCTAAGGCTGAAAAACATGGCAGTGTTGCAACATCTGATGTTTTGCAGCTCTCCGCTCACACAGGCGTGGTGCTGCGTGCAGCGCCACTTGCACTGCATGAAAGATGTTTTGATTTGTGCTGGTTTCACTAACAAATTTATGGACGAGAGGATGCAACAGCAGTCCACAGCAACTGTAAAAATAATCTCAAATGCAAAGTCACTGGAGCCATGCCACAGGCTTGGATACGGGAGGGACTTGTCCTGCCTCCTCTTTATGAGTGTCAAACCAAACAATAAACATCAAGTGTGAAAAGACAGTTTTGAATGAATATACAGTAAATTCCACAAAACAAAACAAACAACAACAACAACAACAAAAAGTAATGTCCTAATGCTCCCTCATCAATACAACAATCAATAAATAGCCAATTTCATGAAATGGGTTGTTCAAACACCCTTACTATTTTAGCACATCCCAGCTTCTTTTGAATGATACTTGGAGTTCAGCTGACTGAGAACAGAGCCTGATATTTAAGTAGGTCATTCAGCTTTCCATCTGTCCATACTGGACTCACGTCACCTGTTGGATGTGTAGGGAAAAGAAAACAACACAAAAACAACTTCTCATCACATGCAAGTTAGAAAATACAGACTTCTTTTAAGAAGATTAATAAAAAGATGTTATATTTCTGTGGCACACTCTGGTGCTGGGGTACTACTTTGCACTACACATCCCTGCCTCTGCTGAATTATTAAGTGGACTCGGAGCGGCAGATTGTAATATTTAAGAGGAATCTTATAGAAACATTCTAAAAGTACAACTAGTAAGTGTCAGTGTCAAACTTATGCCTAATCATGCATAAGGCATCCTTTTGAAAGTGCAAGCTCCAACTTCTTATTTCAACTTGTTGAAATGCGCTGGGGCTGCTGTGGCATCTCAGTAGAATGTGATGCTTACAGCTTGTTGGCTTTGATGATGATGGGCTGCTATAAAGAAGCAGCCACAACTCTGCTGTGAAAAGATAAATCCAGATCTGGCCGTCATTCACTGCATGAATCTTAGAACTCGCCGTCCATGATGCCGTAAAACATATTACAGAGGAGAGTCATTTTCAGATATTTATTGACTCTCTGTACCAATTTTCTTCTTAAAGTCCAAAAGCCTACTGTTCATCTCAGTGAGTGGACCAAAGGTTGCCTCCTTCCATGCCTGCAGATTTGCAGAGATGTGGCTAAAAATGGGGTGAAAAGCTGAAGATGACCCCATCCACAAAAAAAACAGAAAAAGGGGGCAGTAGTGTCATAAAAGCCGACTTTTATCTCAGTCTCACAAGTAGAAAATGTGTCTCTCTGCTGGAAGAGTGGTATTATGTGAAAGCTGCATTTAATTATGGTATGCTAAACTACCAATAAATATACAAATATAGTAAATATAATAATAGGCTTCAAAGTCTCCAGGTGTACTGTTGTTCTCAAATTGTTTCCATGAAATTTGTTTTAAAGCCTTGTCTTTTTTTTTTCTTCACAAATTGCACTCTGCACACCGATGTGAACCAGAAAAACAAACTAACCCATATGGAAAAGATATATATAAATCTTATAAAGTTTGTATCTGTCTTGTATGAAACTTGTATGAAAAGCATACAAGAGTGAAAACAGATATAAGATCCCTTGAAAAATTACATAATGAAACTTGTATGTTTTGTATACTTACTAAAAAAAATATGAAAGTAATGAGAAAGTGGCCACTTTCATGAGTAAATCATATATGTTTTTACTATTTCTTTTCCATATGGGAACCCTAACCCCTAACATATTCTTGATACTCGTAAATAATATATCGCAATGTTAATGTTAATGTTATTGCTTGCAATAGTGTCATAAACCTGATGAATCTGTTTTTGTGGTGGCTATTCACTGGCACCAACATCTCCTCTATAGCTCTGTAATTAAATACATATTAAATACACACCAAGGATACTGGATAAGAATGGCCTGCAAAGTTTTCAAACATTACAAGAAAAATATGAGCTAGGAAAAAGTGATTTTTTCAGATACCTACAATTACGGCAGTATTTGTCCTCAAAAGTGACTAAAGAAATTAATACACAATCCAATGAAATAATTAATCTGATTTCACAAACATACTATAAGGGATGCAAGTCAGTTATCTCTAAACTCTACCAGGGCATATTGAAAAGTAGGGGAACTTCAACAGATTATATAAAGGAACGATGGGAGAGAGAGTTGTCCTCAGTTATAACTTCTGAGCAATGGGACAATATGTGTGAGACTGCCATTTCAACCTCATCCTCTGCATACTGGCGAGAATTTAGTTGGAAAAACCTGGTACGATTTTTCATAACACCAAAACAACAAACACGGGGAAATTCTTCATGCTGGAGGAGCTGCGGGGAAACTGTTGCAAACCATACCCACATATTCTGGTCGTGTCGAAAACTTTCTAAATTTTGGGAAGATGTTATATCAAAGATAGAACAGACTATAAGCTTTAAATCAAAACAACGGCCTGTCATAACATTTTATTTAGGAGACCTACCCGAAGAATTAACAAGCAATGACAAATATCTCCTGAAGATTCTTACTGCTGCTGCAAAAAAAGCAATTACTCGTAAGTGGCTCTGTACTGACCCCCCTGTTCTGGACGACTGGTTGAGCGTTGTTGAGGAGATTCATAAAATGGAAAAACTTACCTTTTTGTTAAGGCTGCAAGCTAATATTTATACCACAAGATGGGACAAGTGGTTGAAATATATCCGAAATTAGAATGTTGTTTTGTTTGTTTTTTAATTTAATTTATTTTTTCTTTCTCCTGTTTGTGCCTACTCACATCTATATAAACTTCTGCATGCCTCTCCTAAGCTGCTCTTACATCTGTAGATGTGCTGTCAATTCATGAATATAAAGTCATGTTCTCACTGCCAGAATTGCTTTGTGGGAAAAAGCTGTGCTTTCCAGTCGACTGCTTGTTTTGTTATTGTTGTTTTTGGTTGTTTGTTGTTTTCCTTTTCTGCTGTAAAAATATGTAAAACCTTTATTAAAAACTAAGTAATAAAAAGTAAATACACACCACGGGTGACAGAGCTTTTGCTACTGTGGCTGCCAGACTGTGAACTCTCTTCCTCAGAACTTAAGATCTGCAGACTCAGTGATTACTTTAAAAAAACAGCTAAAAACACATCTTTTGACTGTTTTTGTTTTATGCCTTGTAAAGCACTTTGTGATCTTTTATCTAGAAATGTGCTATATAAATAAAATTTTACTTACTTACATACAGGTGCTCTGGATAGGAGGCATTATTTTCCCAAGAGGGTCATCTGGACATTCTAAGATGAATAAGAGCCTGAAAAGCACATATTCAGATTTATTCTGTGCATTCATTTTGCATCTGAAACAATCATTCAATGAATTATGGAGATCTTAGTTGAAGATGGTTGGATTCAACTCATTGTTTTGTTTTGGAGGTCTAGTGTGTACTTATTGTAAGGCCACGGCTATGTCCTCGGACAAGCTCCCCAACGCTGGTGAAGATCTTTATGGTAGCTCTGACACAAGGATGACAGTGTGTAGTTTGTGCAAATGGATGAAATAGTTGTAAAGCCCTCTGTAAAACTGAGGTGCTGTTACAAAAATCTGTCTAATCTGAATCTTGTAGCTTTATAAATCTTATCATATGAACCTTTTACTTACTTTTATTAGCACCAAAGCTGTTAAATAAATATTTGCATCACTATTAGAACACGTTTTCAATCAGCATTACTTCTTCCTTTTATAAAAAGGGAGTTTTGTGGCAAACATTTGTTGAGGGAAGTGAAAAAAGTAGTGGTTTTGATAACTAAAAGCCAGGAGAAACAAAAAAAAACCCTTCTTTATTTGTCCCGGATGCTTTCAGTCAGTTAATAACCAACACCTGAAACACTGGAATATAAAAGCCAAAAGAATTTTTGTTTGACCCAACAATAATCGCCCATGATAAACTCTTTTCATTTTTTAAGTTCAGATTTAATTGTACACAATAGCTTTTCTGGAGGTTGGTTAACCTCTTTCCATGAAAGCATGCTGAATGAGTGCACTGTTTAAAGGGCACTTAAAAACATTTCTCATGTGACAATACAAAGATGTTCCTAGGAGCACCGTGTCACCACACAGTGTTATGCAAATATAATAGAAACTCTGAGCATGCCTCCAAATCATTTATACTCAACAGGCACATGAGCTAAAGTGAGAACAGAGACTGAACAATATCCCATTTACATCAGCCTCAGAATGACATCAAGCATGAAGACCTTTCCTTGACTTCTGCTGCATAATGATGATAATAAATCAGAAAGATAGATCTGAGATCATGAAACAGATGGGTAACAAAAACAACCTTTTAAAACTTGGCTTGACTTGGTTCACTTTAATATTTTATTGGAAACAAACACAATCATAGAAATTGCAGATTTTTTTCTATCAGAATCAGAAAAGTCAGCTTCTATATTAATATTCATGTGGAACATATTGTAAGATCTGTGAACAACTGGAATAAAAGCCGAAATTCAAAGCTCAAAGGTTGCTATTACTAATAACTTATAGGTTTGCAAACTTAACCATACATTCACTGGACTATTTATTAGTTACACCTTGCCAGTAACAGTTTGGACCCTCTTTTGCTTTTATAACTGCCATAATCGTTGTGGCATAGATCAACAAAGTGCTGGAAACATTACAATTGAAGCTTGAGTCCATTTTGCTGCAGATCTGTCGACTGCGCATCCACGATACACCATATCCCAAAAGTGCTCTTATTGGATGATTGTGGGGTCATGTAAGTACAGTGAAGTCATGTTCAAGAAACCATTTGGAGATGATCTGAGCTTTGTGACATGGCGCGTTATCCTGCTGAGAGCAACCATCAGAAGATGGATATAGTGTGGTGACAAAGAGATGGCATGGTCAGCAACAATACTCAGACTGTAACCTGTTAACAATGCTCAGCTGGTACTAAGAGGCCAAAGTGTGTCAAGAAAATATCTCCCACACTATCAGCAGCAGCAGCAGCAGTCTAACTGTTGATAAAAGGCATGATGGATTCATGCTTTTGTGTTCATGCAAAATTCTGACCCCAAAATTGAGATTCATCAGACTGATGTTTTTCCAATCTTCTATTGCTCAATATTGATGAGCCTGTGTGAATTGTAGCCTCAGTTTCCTGTTCTTTGCTGACAGGAAACTGTACTAGACGTCTGCAGCCCATCTGCTTCATGGTTTGACGCGATCCTCTTCAGAAATACTCTTCTGCATACCTTGGTTGTAACAAGTGGATATTTGAGTTACTGTTGCTTTCTATCAGCTCAAGTGGTCTGGCCCTTTTCCTCTGCCCTCTGGCATCAACAATGCATTTTTGCCCAGAGAGCTGCTGTTTACTTAATATTTTCTCTTTTTCTGACCATTCTCTGTAAACACTGGAGATGGCTGTGTGGGAAAATTCCAGTAGATGAGCAGTTGTTGTTTTTTAATACCCAGGCCTGTCCATATGATACTGATACGTTGTGTTCAGATTCACTGAAATCAACCTTCTTCCTCATTCTGATATGCAGTTTGAACTTCAGTAGGTTGGATAGACCATTAATGCACAGCTAAAAACACTTCATTGCTACCGTATGATTGGCTGATTAGACAACAGTTGAACAGTTGAAAAAACAAACAAACAGTTGAACATGTTTATCTAACAAAGAGACTAGTGCTTATCAGTGTTGGTCAAGTTACTTGAAAAAGGTAATCAGTAACTAATTACTGATTACTTCCCCCAAAAAGTAATCCCGTTACTTTACTGATTACTCATTTTCAAAAGTAATTAATTACTTAGTTACTTAGTTACTTTTTAAAAACACGATTTACAACCTGAATAGGTGATAAAGCGATAGATCTTTCAGCCCAATTCTACTTTTTCTGCATAATCATCATACAAAATGTAATCAAATGGAAAAGTCTCTTTTTAAAACTTGTTTTATTAGTTTTAATCTTTTAACTTTATGCATCAAGCAAAAATTTAATCATCTGCAACATTCTCTGACTGGAAGAAATTAGTTTAACATTTAAACCTATTTTCTGCACATTCCAGCACATAAAATAAAATATTTTTGTGTGTTTACACTCAGTCTTTCAAATAGATGCAAGTAAAACACAGCAGAAAATAAATAAAGTCAAAGACTAGCGGTCCTGTTGCTCTATTTTCACCTGTAAAGCAGGAGTGGGGTAGGCGGAGGGTTACCCTGGTGCAGGTGTGCTGCGGTCAGTGGAAGAATCCGCGAGTTTCTCTGTGAGTTTCCCATTACGTCGTAGCTACTCGGTGCTTGTTTGGAAGTTTAGGGTTTTTTTCGCTGTAAAAAGAAGTTTTCTTCCCACGCACAACGGACACTAATGTTTTTGTCACTTTTTATGGAATCAAACTCAAAGTAAGGTCAGTACTTCCACGCTTTAAACGCTGCACGCTCATACTCTCTCTGCACTCGATATATGATCCATTGTTGATCTGCACACAGCTGTTGTCACGAACGTCGCACTCGCTTACGTCACTGTCATGAGACATTCTCGCAAAAAATCACGGTTTTAGTAACGCAGTAACACAGCGTTCCTACGGGAAAGTAACGGTAATCTAATTACGTTTTTGCAATAGTAATCCCTTACTTTACTCGTTACTTGAAAAAAGTAATCGGATTACAGTAACACGTTACTGCCCATCTCTGGTGCTTATACACGAGAGGCATGACATACATATACATGTAAAAAAGCAAGACAAGACTGGTTTGGATCCAAGATATGCATCTGTCAAACTGAAACTTGGACAACCTGCATCCTGCTACCGTAACAATCTGTAAGGATACTATTAATATAAACTGCAACGCAAGAGCAACTTTTGATGATTTGTATGGTAAACTGCAGCAAGAGGCTTTTATTTGGCTTGAAAACAAATTGGGCTTTTTAGAAAGAACAGTTGTTAGCTCTAAAATGTAGCCCGAAAACAAGAATTAATCAAGTATTTGCCTCAGTCTCACTTTTATGGGCTTACATTTACTGAAAGATATTTTATGACTTTCTCCAAGAATATACATTTCCCAGATGTTTAACATATGGCAGACTTCCTGATGTCAAGCACTTTATGCATTTCCCGAGGCTCATGAATGTTCAAGGTGTTGATTTGTTTGTATTTTTTCTGTGAAACACCTACAACACCGCCATCAATAGAGCCGCACTCACACTCACCCTCCTTCAGTAATTCTTCGTACAGCACTTTCCTGTGAAAGAGTCAGTGGCTTCCATGGAAACTGTTAGCTTTGGTGACATATTTGAATAAGCAAATCTTTGATCCATCCTCTTTGAAACAGTTACTACAATCCAATATAAAAGCAGTATAATCGAGGACTAGAACAAGTATAAAATAATTCATTCAAAAACAATATCGACAGATTTTATCTGTGACACAAATAATATTTAATTCACTGAGGTTCAGGTCTGAGGGTATCGTTTACATGTTTCCCATCTTCAAATCCCCCCAAATATTTAAGCTGGATTTAAATATTTCTTCTTTACTTGTGTCCCTAGTCTAGACCTTTCCATGATGCATTTAATACTTCCTTGTTGGGGCATTACTTAGTGCTATTATGGTTTAACTTTTAATTTTCAATGCTTCATGCATGGTCTTCATGCACATTTTGGTATAATGCAAAATTCTATCCAACATAATAACAGAATACTGATGCAGTATCTGAAATGGGGAGCATGCTATGCCTCCAAGACCCCCAATTAAAGGAAACAGCTGAAAACATAACATATCCAGCACCATGCCTCACAGCTGGTATGAGCTTCTTATAAAAAAACACGTTATACATGTTCCAAAGTTCACAGCCCATTCTAGCATACTTATGTCATATGTGATCTTGCCTGTTGAGAAGGCAGATTGTGGGTTTCGGGTTTCTTTAGATTGGCTCATAAAGACAACACGGGTGAGGTCATTCTGTGGTCGCAAATTTTGAAGCCATCCTGATAACCTTCTCCCACCAACGATGTGGAGATCCAACCCTTTTAGATCCAATTAAAATCAAGACACTTAAAAAGATGCTCTGGAAAAGAGCAGAATTCTTGGAACAGAGTTTAATGCACTGAATCATATGAACAGCAGGAAAAATACGTACAGACATTTAGCAAGAAAGCAAGCAAAGCCAAACCCCGGGTGTACAGCCTTAAGCACAGACAGCAGAGCAACACAGAGATGGACAGGAAGCAGCAGCAGAGGGGAAAAAGTGCTGGGGGTGTCCTCTGGTCCCCTAATATATAGGGATCAGTATCCCCGCCCCCTGCTGCTGGGTAACTTTCCCACGCGCCCAAACACAGCTGCAGGGGTCAGGTACAGGCCAGGGTGCGGGCAGGGCCCTGCCCAAAGGGACACCCTTAGGTCAACCCTTTGCTTTGCCTTCTGACAATAGGTCACAACATGGTCAAAGGTCACACATTAATCCTAATTATTAAATCTTTACAATATATAATCTTATAACTACATAGGTTAAAACACTTCAGTGTAGTTCAAAGTATGTGCGTGCGTGTGATTATATCGTATGATATTTTATCGTGATGTGTTCAGGATCTCTGTTACAACGTTACTGTTTTGGTTGTGCTGCATGAAAGACATTGAGTGTGTATTAGGGAAGGTTAGGTGAGTTATTCAGGAAAACTGTTACTGTAAACCTTAATAAACCTCGGTGAAGCAAAATGTCTTGCGCTTAAGACTCTACATGAAAGTTAAAATATATATGTTCAGTGCACATAGATATATAGTGTATATAGTTACATAGTTATACATATCACACAAAAATCCACCACAATTCGTTACAGGAAACCAAAGACAAATATAAACAAAGAAAACATGCCCTGTTATCATTCTGAGAACCAGTTTAAGTTCCAACCCTTTAACTATTAAGCTCTAATTTTTTTACAACCTTTCAAAAGCCTGTTTGAGGTACGAGGATTGGGAATGTATTAATGTCAGTGAATGTTGTTAAAAATAATTCCCAAGAGACATGCTTGTGTACCCCCCCCCCCCCCCCCTCCCCCCACACAGAAAGGGGAGCAGTCGCTCTTAAGGCCTTTTGGAAAGAGCAGTTGTTCTAAAACTGCTAAAAATATTAAAGGAAAACTTTGAAAACACATCAGATGTTATTATAGTAGTAATGTGTTTGCTTTCATGTATGCCTGACAGTGTCGAGGCATGCTCATGATGCAAGATGGTGTCCCGGGTATCTCCTCCCTGATCTAGACCTCCCATCATTGAGCTCCAAGAAAGTCTGAAGTGAAACCTTGTGTCCAATGGACCAAAACATAATGCATAACGGATGTAGCTCAGGTAAACATGGAGCCAGTTAATGCCCTTAATTCCTGTATACAACCCTTCCCAAACATCACTGACCTACCATCAAACTGGTCATATAAATCATGTTACAAGCAGCATATATTCTCCACTTCTTCTCCAGATCCTTTTACGTCTGTCACACGTGCTCAGGGTGAACCTGATCTGCCCATTTGCAGACCTGCCAGTTCTGGTATTCCACGGCAACAGCCAACATGGCTCCACAGTGCCAGGCGGTGAGCACTCAAGCTCCCAGGCCACCCTCACGAAGTCTGCTTCTGATTATTTGATCAGAGACATTCACACCAGTGGCCTGGTCATATTGTATGGATCTACAGTGCTGAGCCTGTTGTTTCTTGCACAAAGAAGCAGATACTGGTCCTGCTGATGGTTAAGGACCTTCTAAGGCCCTGTGCAGCTCTTCTAGAGAAATAAAATATTCTCCTCTGTCTCGAGACTCTGCTGGTAGACACAGTAAACCATCTGCCAATGATATATATTCATGTGACATCTTGGAAGAGACTCACACAAAAGCAGCTGAACCTGACTACAACCCACTTTACTACTAACTAACCAGATCATTGTCCCAAAGGTTTTACTTACTTGATGCTATATTCTGATTAAAATGTTTTTGTTGAGCTGGCTGTGGTGCTCCTCCTTGTAATGCATTATTTTTGTGGTTGCTCATTGCTTTCTGTATTGTGCTTTATTCACCCACTTCATGTCATTTTGAATTTCTATTGGTCAAAGTATGATCAGCATGCTTAATATATATATATAACCAAAATATGAGCTCCATGACGATATTATGTGTATCATCCAAATGACACAGACACTGCATTTACTCTGGTCCCGAGCAAAATACATAATCTGATCTGACAAGAGTGAAACGACCAAGCAAAGTGTAGCTGAGATAGATGAGGAGCAGAAGGATGAATTCTCGATGATTTCTTGCAGTATTTGAGGGAAAAAAGCTGATTATACTGGGTGAAAATGTTGACCTGATAAATACAGCACTTGGCTGTAGTTTAGGAGGTGATCTGCTGATCGGAAGGTTGGTGGTTCGATTCCTGGCTCCCCCACTCTGCATGCCAAATATCCTTGGGCAAGATATTAACCCCCACTTGTTCTCCGATGCATCCATCATACGCATGAACGTGTATGAGTGTATGTTAGTTAAAGCACTGACAAAGCTTAGAGTGCCTGTGTGAACGGGTGTGTATGGATAAATGTGGCGTGTTGTATAGAGCACGTTGAAAACTCCAGCAGAGTAGAAAAGCGCTGTATAAGAATTACATCGGAGAGACCAAACAGCCACTTCACAAGCGCATGGCACAACACAGAAGAGCCACCTCCACAGGACAAGACTCAGCTGTCCATCTGCATCTAAAGGTCAAAGGTCACTCTTTCGAGGATGCCAATGTTCACATTTTGGACAGAGAGGACAGATGGTTTGAAAGAGGAGTGAAAGAAGCATCTATGTCCACTGTGAGCGACCATCTTTGAACAGAGGCGGTGGTTTACGACACCAACTCTCTGCCATCTATAATCCAGTTTTGAGATCCCTCCCAGACGCCTGAACGCCCACTCACATCCTGGGCCATCTGACCTCAGGAAATCACATGATAAGGTGGGGCCAGGTTTCACAACGAGCTCATCCGAAACTCTGGCTGATTGGGACCCACACCCAGTTTCACACCTTGGCTCAGGCGATTAGAGGATCATCAGGGGGTCCTTTTGTCCCTCTGTGGGGGGAAACTCCCACTAGGTTTATATCTGGGACTCTCCACCATTTGACCTTAGAACTGAAGAAGCTTCTTGGATGAAGGTGAAACGTCTTCAAGTAACTTAAAGAAGTCCAGACGCTTTTCTTTACAAGCTCCTTTGACTACGATGACCCGGATGACTGAGAACCTTCACAGACATATGCTGTATAAGAATCACTCCATTTACCATTTGTCCAGTATTTGTAAGTAATATTGACCAGATCCCATATTTCAAAGAACAAGAAGACCAAATTCTTATTGTGAACTTCAAATAAAAGCAAACATGGAACTACATTTTCGAATGATTACTAAACTGGAACAGAACTTGTTGCTCCTGTTTGCTCCCTTTGGGATGTGGATTGTCTGTGTAAACAGGCATAAGTGGACGGCAATTAGTGTGCACAAACCAAGCAGTAAACAACTTGACTCTCTATCCGCAGCAGCTTCACCCTGAGAAAGGGCCATTGTTCAGGGCAGTCAGAAAATGAGTACAAAACAGGATATACTCCTAGCTTTCCTGTAAAGGGTGCAGACAAATATTAAACTGAAAAGACTTTCAGGGCACCAGCACAAAAGGCTTTACAACACCACACACTTTCCTGCACTCTTCCTTTTACAGACTTAAAAATGGGTAATTACTCATTTCTAACTTGACAGTCCCCACAGGTGACTGTGACCTTAATCAGGATAACAGATTGCGGCGGTCACCACTTTCTGTGGGCCATGTTGTTTTTTATTTTCCTTGTAGGAGTCTTGTACATCTTTTAAGTATGTGATATTTTTTTTTAGCATGGACTGACCAGCCTCAGTTTTGATTTATTGTTGGGGCCAACCAATGTTCACAAAAATATATCCAGTCAAATTAAAAGTTAATTAATTGAGGATGACATTGTTGCAAAGAAGCCTCGAGTCGCTGAGATGACAGCAAAGTTATATTATACTTGAAGACTCTCCAAATTAGAAGCATACTTTGGAAATAAGAATATTAGTTTCCAAGTTAAGAAGTATTAACCCAAGAAAAATTATTTTATATACAAGCTAGATTATGAAGACAGCTTTTACATGAACTGATCAGAAGACTTAAGGTTGCCAACTCATTCTTAACTCTTCTCATATGTAATGCACAACTCCTACATTATGCATTAACCTCGGCTTTAGCATCTGTGCATTTCTTATTCTTCTTTTGTGCGTGTCTCATTTGTATGTACACTGCGGCTCCGAGAATCCCGGTGGCTACATGCCCCTGACCAAGGCCTTTAGCCTTCAACTGTTCCACTGGCCAAAAGCAGAAGACACTGATGGTAGAGTCAGCACTGATATGTGGATCTACGAGAACATGGGAATATAAAGTCAGCACTATAAAGCCATAAAAAGAAGCAAATGTCTAGATGAAAAAGTTATATCCTTTATTGGTATTGACTGCTTTGAGCCGCATGAATATGAGAGAGGAAAGGAGAAAACTGAGGCAAATAGAAACATGAGCTAGAATATTAATGCACTCATTTGAAATGGGAAGCTGCTGAGAAAACACTGTAAAAGAAGTTACACAGTGGTATCCACACAGTGCATGACCAGCATGGCTGATAACTCAAGCACAAATTCCAGGGAAAGTACAGGAAGTATAGTTGAACTTCAGCCCATAATGTAATTCCTCAGTGCTTCCCTTCGAGGGGACAAAGTCCTTATAGGCGTGATAACATCTCTGCAGATAATAATCACATTCTCCTTCCCACTGCACCAGTTTCTCAGAGGTAGGTTGATTTTGTGGAATACATACATATTGTAATTACTATTCCTTCATGCAGGTCGAATAAAACTAATTATTTGCATTTTTTAAAGAGAATGCACAGCATCACAGCATTGAATGCTCGGGAGAAAACTCGATCAAATTAAAAACACTTTTGGCTTTGGTTTGATAAACACAGCCTGATTCCAATTCTTATTTTGGTATCAAAGAAGCATGCAATACATTTTTTAAAAGTTTCTCATGGGTTTATTCTATGTTTTAGGTTTAAACAGTCAGTGTTCAGAGAACAGTGAAGATCAGTGTAAGTAAAGAGAAAATCTAAAGTGTTGCACAATTTCTGTATGCAGCAGGAGAGGTTGTTTTGCATTCTGAGGTCATGCCACTGCGACTTTGCAAATTCTATGTCCACGGTCATTTCAAGAACATCAAAGGTCGTGATTGACCGGCAAAGTCAAGCGCACTGGAAGAAAACTGTTGATAAGACTTTTGATAACAAAAGAAACTATGTGGAAACTGATAAAAGTGCAATATTGAAGCAGTTATGCCTCAAGCATCAGCATCATAAACCTTCAAGGCATTTCAAATCCCCAGGCAGGCACAGAAAGCCCTCAGTGTTGAGAAACACACAAAATCAAATCTCCATGGACATGTTCCACGTGTGACCCCACTAAGAATATTAAGAGGGTGCCAGTCACTCACAAGTTAACTGTCAACTCAATAAATGTCTTAAGTGTTGTGACAGGATCGAGTGGCTCTGTTGGGTTTTTTCTGCCTTAGCAGAATGAATATTGCCATCTTGTTGGTTGGCATTGTTCAATGGTGTCAAGCTGTTTGGCATGAAGATCTACAAATCTGGTGCAAAAATTGCCTCTTAGATGCCCTGCTTGAGTAAACACATGAGTGGAAGTGGCTGCCACCACAAACTATGAGCCCTATCTTAAGAACCACTTCAGGCCCACTCTTTCCCAGTGACAACAACCAAGTGTGCAGTCACACACTAATCTCACACATTGACTCAATAACAGTTTGAGTGAGTTTCAAGATGTAGGACTTTACTTGTAGCCAAAAGCACTTATAATCCAAACACTTATAGTTCAAAGCCTGCATGAATGGGGATGGGTACATCAGGAAGAGCATCGAACATGTTGATTTTTAAGAATGACATTTCCATGCCTTGGTCAACAGGATGCTGGTAGAAACTGACCTATTGTTGGCTAGATACAAAGAAGAGAAGGGATGCTAGGGAGCCCCGCGGGGGACATGGGAGAAAAAAAAATTAAGACGGACTTTTGCGAGATCTCGCAAAACAAACTCGGGATCTCGCAAAACTTTTGCGAGATCTCGCAAAACTTTTGCGAGATCTCGCAAAACAAACTTGGGATCTCGCAAAACTTTTGCGAGATCTCGCAAACGTTTTAGACGCATTCTTCGGACGCTGGCTCGAAGCCGACCGGGCGGTCGAGGCACGATGTGCCGGAAAAGCGGTGTTCCTCCCGGCTGTAGTAGGTCTCGACCTCCCATTAGCTCGAAGCTAACGGGAGGTCGAGACCTCCCGTTAGCTTCGAGCTAATGGGAAGAATGCGGCTAAAACTTTTGCGAGATCTCGCAAAAGTTTTGCGAGATCCCGAGTTTGTTTTGCGAGATCTCGCAAAAGTCCGTCTTAATTTTTTTTTCTCCCATGTCCCCTGCGGGGCTCCGTAGGATGCAGTGAGAGAGCAGGAAAGGTAGTGCTGAGGCGAGAGTTGGGAGTTTAAATGTAGAGATTATGACTGGCAAAGGGAGAGAGCTAACTGATATGATGGTTAGAAGGAAAGTAGATATATTATGTGTTCAGGACACTGGGTGGAAAGGAAGGAAGGCCACGCGCTTTAGAGGTGGTTTTAACTGTTTGACCGTGGTATTGATAGGACGTGAAATGGAGTGGGGGTTCTCTTCAAGTAATGGTGTTGTGGAGGTGAAGAGTGTCAGACGGGATCATGAGTTTGGAGCTCGAAATTGCAGAGACGATGTTGAATGTTGTCAGTCTGAATGCCCCACAAGGTGGACGTCAGCTATAAGAGAAAAAAGATTTCTGGAGTGGTGGAAAGTGTTCCCAGGGGGGAGAGAGCGGTGATTGGAGCAGACGTCAGCGGACATGTAGGTGAAGGGAACAAGGGTGTTGGGTAAGTATAGTGCAAGTATGGGAAGAAATGCAGGAGGGCAGATGGTAGAGGGTTTTGCGAAAGGGATGGAAAGGGCTGTGGTGAAGAGGAGTGGAGGAAGCTGCACACTGGTGGAAGGTGGAGAGGAGAGAGACTGCAAGGTGGTGTCAAGGGAGTGCTGGAAAGTATTCAAAGAGAGACGTTAGTAAAGAAACACTGTGGTAGTCAGGGAGATAAAGAAAGCATGACACCAAGGGTGGAGAAAATGACTTATATCCACTGGGCTCGACAGAGAGAGGTGCAGCTGATTGGGGTGGTTAAGGGTAGAGATGGAAATGTGCTAATGATGAAGAGAGTGCGTTGAGAAGATGGAAGGAGTACTTTGAGGAGTTGATGAAAAATGAAAATGAGAGTGAGAGAGAGGAGGATGCGAGACTGAATCAAGAAGTGCAAAGGATTGGCAGGGAGGGAGTGAAGGCAGCTATGAAGACAATGAAGAGTATAGGAAGTATGGGGAGAGAGAACAGTTCACATTTTAAGCAGGTTGTTTAAAACAATCTTGAGGGAGATTTACAGAGAAGGTCAGAAGGAGTTGGACTGTCTTAGAGCATCTCGAGATAGGATAGGGAGGAGGAACTGTGGTGCTGAATGAGGAAGTCAGGACTAGCAGAGAAGTATGTGAGGCTGGTGCAGGACGTATATGACGACAGTGAAACAGTGGTGAGGTGTGTGCTAGGACTGACAGCTGGGTCAAAGGTCGGGGTGGGAATACATTAGATCTGCTCTGAGCCCTTTCTTGTTTGCAATTGTGATGGAGAGGCAGACAGACAAGATGAGGCAGGAGTCACCGTGGACTGTGATGTTCATGGATGACGTGATGTGTAGTGAGAGTAGGAAGAAGGTAGAAGAGAACTTGGGAAGGGGGAGATATGCTCCGGAGACAAGAGGAATACAAAACAGATGTAACAGTGAAGATGCAGGGAGCAGAAGTAGTGAAGGATGGTGAAAGGGAAGGTTTAGACGATGGTTATGAGACCTGCTATGATGTATGCTTTACAAATGGCAGCACTAGCAAAAATACAGGAGGAGAAGATGAAAGTGGGAGAGTTGAAGAGAATAAGATTTTCGTCAGGAGTGACCAGGATTTTAAATAAAGTACATTTTAAAAAAGAGTATATCAGTGGGAGGACTCAGGTCAAGTATTTTGGAGACAAAGCTGCAGAGGCAAGGTTAGCAAACAATTTGGGCAAGCTATAGCTGGGCTGTTTTTGTTTTCTTTTTTTGGAACACACATGGCATGGATTATTGAGGAGATGGAGCAGTCAGTGGTCAGTGAAGAATAAATGGGAATAGAAGGGGAAAAAGAAGCACACTGAAAAGAGCTACAATCCCAGGGGAGTCATAAATCAGGACTTCTATTCTAAAAATATTTTGTTGTGTTTTGAATTAAAGAACGCTGCTACATGGTAGATCATCCACAAACATGAATACACATCCAAAGCACATTTATTATGAACCAATGACAGATATTTATGCCAGATAGATTTATTACAACACTACCCCGTAAAAGGTCCCGTGGCTTCTTCCTAACTATGTTTTTGACAAATTTAATACAAAGAGCTCAAACACATATGGTTAATTTGTTCCCATGTCAGTGGGAATTTTTTTTGTATGTCTATGTGTCGCTTAAGAAATTGGAAACTGCCACCCCGTGCCCACGTTTGTGTCGAAGTCAACACATTTGGTGTGATACTGTGGACTATTTCTGGCTCTTCAAACACATACATGAACTCCACCTCTGCTTCTCCGGTGTGGAGACGAAGCAGCCTGCGGGTCTTCACAGAGACAGGAAGAGGGTAGCTCTGGGACAGGAAGACAAGCAGATTTCCCTGGTGGGAAGCCCCATTAGTCTGTCATAGATTTACAGAGGAAAAACACAATGGAAGCTGCAAACACAGTTGAACTCCCTGCTGGAGACCTGCTAAAGCCTAAAGTAATAATCTCATTATTTTTATCTAACAACCATGAACATTTTCCCTTTTAAATTGAACTCGTGTGATATGTAAAACGTATTAGCAAATTCTAGTACATTAACTTTTTAATTATTGAAAAAAAAAGTCGAGTTGTTTTGTTAAAAGAATATTTGCTTGATAAGAAAAACTCCGACAAATTCATTTGGTTTACCTAAAACAATGAAATGAATAAGGTGGGACGCAATCTTATGTTTAAAAAGAATCTTAATTACATAAACCTTTGAATATGGTGCGATTTTTTAAAAACGAATTCTAGTTTTTGACGTACTTTGAACAACAATAATATATGTTTGACACACTAATTCATAATTTTTTACACAGTAAATCTGATGCATAATGGGGCCTCCACATAAAAAAGAGCGAGAAAGGAAAGAAACACATCACACTGAGAAATTTAAACGAGTTGATCAGAAAATATAAAACTGTGAAAACTGTTCACCAAAGCATTTCATGTCTCATAGATCCAAATAAAAACATATTAATAAAGAAAGACTAATGTACAGTTGATAAATAAATAACTGAATTACAACAAGCTGACTGTTCTAGCGGATTAAAACCAGTAAAACCTATAAACTATAAATACACATTCCCAATCTGCATCATCTCTCAAAGCCTCTGTTCTCATATCATCACTACCAGACTCCGCCCTACATTCATCATATTTCCTGTACAACTCCAAGCGAGCCTATCTGCACCATCCAGTGAGGACACAGCTCCTAGGACAACAGTTGGCTTTCAACAGACATCATTGACCTTGATATCTAATTGTACAGTGGAAATGGAGCTTAGCTCCTATGTGAAGTCATTTAGCGTTGCTCTTTTTCAATTATACGGCACTGATTGGCTTTGCTAACATGCGAGGATCCCAGAGGGCCTTTCTGGGCAAACAAAAACACTGTTACAGCGAACCCTGACCGCGGCTCTTTTACAGGGCTAACTCTGACAAGGAAAAACACCGACTCAGAAAATCAGTGAAAGGAATATTTGTGACGCAGTACGTAACTACAGACAGTGACTGTTTATAGGCGTACTGTCTGACTTTTTCATTCAAACAGAGAAAAATGACCTCTCTGAGAACAGAAATGATATACAATGAAACATTAAGATGAAGGGCTTTGGTAAGTGACAGACTAATTGTTCAGGGACAAGATGAATGCATATTAATCTACGGTGCTACATGAAAAGGCATTTGAGGAACTAATAGTGAGGATGATAGACTCTTGTGTTTGGTTGTGTGGGTTTTTTTGTCTCCCTCAAGGGCGAGACGTAAGACTGCACACCTGAATTGTTTCAGCCTAATTGCAGGTTCCAACAGTCAACCAAGTCTTCATATCTTATTTTGTTTCATTAGGAATAATTGCATTGAGCCAACATGTACCATCAGTTGTAATGTTTATTTATCTGGAGGGTGGTTTTTTTACAACAACTAAAAAATAAATAAATATGATGTGAGTCGTGATGATCAGCACCATCTGCTGTTATACAAGTTGTGTGATCCATGCAAACAACCCACTGGAAAGCAACAGAGAAGCACTTAACCAACAGTGACATCTAGAGGTTTAAAATCAGACAGTATATCTAATCCTCCGATAAGCATGCATTGTGCCGTTTGTACGAAATTATCTGCTAATTGTGCTGCATAAAAACCTTACTCGGTGTGCCACTATGTGGAAAAAACCTGCATGTAAACCAATGCAAACTGAAAACTATGACTCTGCAACGTGGACGATCCAGTGTAATTTATTTGGCTTCTGGCTGTGGCCATCCAGTTAGTCATGCAACACTGTAATTTGGTGATCAGTGGGAGCTCCAGGGCAAGAAATAACAACGTAGATGGCTTCATGAGGCATGGCAGAACAAATGACAGCCATTTAGCATCAAATTACATTGCTCTGCAAGGTCAACAGCACTGTGTGGGGAACCTAGAAAGTAAAATTTTTAAAGCTACTGTGCAATTGCATGAAACCGGTGCTGCAGAGAGCACAAATATGGATGTAATTTGTTGTAATCTATACAACAGTGACTTCTTCTTGTCAGTAATAAATGCAGGTAAAAGCACGAGTTGAATAGAATAAACCTAGGACAGATTCTTTTGAAACGGTAGATGGACTGGTTCTTATGTAGCACTTTTCTACTCTAACTGAACACTCAAAGCACTTCTTACTGCAAGCCACAATCACCCATTCACACAGTGATTTATTCAATGCCTTAAGTGCTTTCTAACAATCACACACTCACACTCTGATGGCTACATCACAGGAAATTTGGGCTTCAGAATGTACCCAAGGACACTTCAGCATGCAGACTTGGGGGTAGCTGGGATTGAACCACCGCACTTGTGTGACGTGTGAGGCATCCGAAGACATCGGCAGATTTGAGACACGCTTATCCCAAACAAATAGGAACAAACCCCATCGTGCATAATGATTGGCACGTTTGATCCATATGAAATCAGACTGGATACATTTACAGACTTCACAGGTTACGTAGCGTAAAAAACATTTCTTTTATAATTTATTTACCATGCACCAAGAGATAACTGAACAAATGGCTGCAACTTCTTTAAGTGTAAAGCCTCCTATTCTATAAATATGACGTGTTTATCCACTTTTACCCATTTGCCAGGTGCTCAAAATGTTATGATCTATTTTGTGACGGTTTAGGCTGCGAGAGTGAGATTGGTAAATTGTGCTTCTGGTCAGTGGTCCCAGCAGGCAGAGTGGTTCATTTAAGAGGCATGCAGTGCCCCTAGCAACCCATTAGGATTAGAAGCGAAGAAGGCCCAGCAGTGGAAGACCCCCCTTTTTTTTTTTCTTAAGACACACACACTAGCTACAGCAGCCCCAATACATTTCTCTCCCACTCACAGGTTCCTCTTTTATCTCCCACCACTAACAAAACACTGTGTCTGCCGTGCTGCCATTCTCACTCCTCTTCCTATATAAGTTTTTACTGCTTTGGGGAGGCGAGGGAGAAGGCTTCTGTGCGAAATGGATGAGCAATCACAGGCCCTTCCTTGAAGGTTATTACCCACACTTCTTGGCTTTTCTTCACGGCCACCATGAAGCCGATGGAGGAAAATGACAATGGTCAGGTTTGTTGAGTCAGAGCATTAAGCCACAAGCAGGAGAAATAGGTTTGACACTACAGGCTCTCCAAATCACCACACTGAGCCACCTAAATGCCACGGCAATAAGCAAAGAGACAGGCTGCATTTTTCATCACAGAAGGGGAGCTCGTTTCAGAGCGAAGGAGATTGGCGCGTCTCGTTTGGTACTTTTCTTAGACCGGCGGATGTGAAGTGTTGTCAAGGAACAGCTTCACAGCGGTAGGACAAAGCTTTCATTAAGGCTTAAATTGAGGGACATCACTAGAACCCAACACATCTGGGGAGCTTTTTAGTTCAGGTAAAGCAATGCTGAAAACAAATGAACCAGCCAAAAACTCATTACACAGCCAAAAACACAGCATCACATGACAGCAGAGACAAAGCAAAAAGTAAAATTAAAAAAGAAGGCCTGGTTTATTATCTCCCATCTGAAACACACATCTGGTCAAGGAGCATGATTAAATACAACCATCTAGTACGAGCTACGCTTTTTACAAAGGAAAAGCTGTCACCATGGCTTATTCTCTCAGCTACGTGGTTAGGTTGGTGAAACGAGCCACCCTAGCTCTCTCCAAATCGTGTTTTGGAACACGTCTACAAGCAGTCAGGTGCTTAAATAACTCACCACTATTAATACAAGTTAAGCTCCACAAAGTCAGTGTGCATTATATTACATTTTATGAATTTCCTCACAACAAAATTGGTGTTTACTGTTTAAACATATTCCTCTTGTTCAATAGGGGTGGGGGAAAAAATCGATACTGTGTAGCATCGTGATATTTTGTTTGCTAATAATGTATGGATACAGGGACAGCAGAAATGGATATTTTGTTACAAAAAGGTTTTTGTGCTCTGACTTCAGAGCATGTTGATCCTTTTTCTGAGCAAGAATCCTGACATTCCTTCACTGTCCAAATGTGTTTAACTTGTTTTTTGGCAGCAATAAACATGACAGTTTACTTATTTTAATTTAAGACATGTTTTATTTGAATTAAGTTTAAAACTTTTTTATTTAATGTAAAATTATATTTTGTTTTAATTTACTTTCAAATTCTTCAGTTGCTGAAGGGGCTGCATAGTTTTCATAAACTGCATAGTTCAGAATAGCTATAATTGTACCAGATGGTTGATTCAGTTAAGTTGGACTAGACTGTAATACAAACCGTTCAGTTTGTCAACAATCAAACTGAAATGAGAGAAAGACTGAGTGTGAGACTTTGATATTAGAGAAAATGAATATTGATAAAGTTTACCTTTATGTACAGAATCTGAATATCGCAAAATATTTTAAAAAATTGCAATAATATCGTATCGTGCGTTAAGTATTGTGATAATATCGTATCGTGGGATGTATGGTGATTCCCACCTCTATTGTTCAACCACTGGAAGCATATGGTTAGCAATTTTGAAATTTGGCACAGACATTGGAGACTTGAGCACAATGGTGCCACCCATGGGTTGAAGTTAGAGGTGTGTTTATGCTGTAACATTTACCCCACTTTTAAAATAAGTTCTGTTGTTCTGAATCGGATTTCTTTGACTAAACTGAGCTCAAAGCACCCTAATGGTACCATATGAGATTTTATGAAACAGTGAACAATGTATTGCCAGTCGTCAGGGAAAAAATCCACACCAAGTGTCAACAAGGTTACCCGATGTGTTTTATATTTTTGGGCAATCGAGCTGCCAAACAGGAAATGTGGCCATGTCTCAGAAACTGTTTCATGTATTGATGCCAAATGCAGTATAATGACTTTGCAGCCCTCACCCAGTGCATTATTGGACTACTGGTGTTCTGCACTTTTAATATGATCACATCAAGTTGCCATGGCTGCTCGGCCCCTTCGCCTCTTGCAGCTACACTCTGGCCATTGTTATTCTCCACAAACATGACACGAGCCCGGCTTGACAAAATACCCCCCTCCCAGGTTTGTCTTCCTATCTCATGAATCACAAACTTCTGGAATCAAAGTGATGAAGCGTAATCTCGGAATGATGAATGCCATCTTGCATTAGATGAAACAAAACAGTTTAAATTGCAGTGAGGAAAACTGGAGTTCGCAGTGATGCTACCTAGCAGGCACACACTCATTTTCACCCAGAGAAACCTCATAAATACAAGAGCACATTTGAAATCTGCACACCACCTCTGTGTTGAATAATTGATGAAGGGGTGAAGCTGTAAACACAGATTTACTGAAGAAACAACACACTATAAAAGTTTCCTGGAATGTCAAAAAATATGGTCTGAAATTATTTACTTGAGAGCTGCATGCTGTTGAATGTTGGTGCTCCCACTGACTGTATTTCTCTCGTCCTGTTGTCATGCCATTGTTTCAAAAGCTGCTCTGCTGTGTTTTGGTGCCAACTCCAAAGATCGAGTAGGTGCCTTTTTACATCGCTTTTTAAAAAAAATGAGATTCATGGCAATTATTTCACTCCTCTGGTGGATTAATACAACTATACAAAGGATAGCTAAGACGTGCAGGCATTATTCAGAATTCCATGTCATGAATAAAGTAAATTATGTGGAAAAGAAATTACAAAACGCAGATGCAGGCAAATCCAATTTAATACTATGCATCAAGAAATGCTACCTAAAGTCTGAGTTTGTATATCCTTTGTGCAACAGACAGTCATTACTCAGCATTCTCAAATTAAAATAAGAAAAGAAACTCTCAAGGATAAGGGATTATTATTGCCACTCATTTCTTCTAAATCCATCTCCTCACTTTTCGGCCACTTGGCACTGAGTTATTAAACCCCAATGGCTCCCTTTGATCTGGAAACTTATTACGAGGCATCATGTTTTCATTATCGTGAAGATGACATCTTGATCACTCTATGATTTATTCTGCCTCATTCAGTTCGCTCAAGAACTCTGGAGGAATGGGTGAAAGCCACATATATATACACGCTGGCAGTACATAGCAGGGGATGAATGAGGACGCTGTAGGAGAGGGATACATTCATTTTGGGGACAGAATCCATTATAGCTGACCTGTCAGCCCTTCAGCTCACTTTTGATTATTTCATCTACCTTCATTTACTAGAAAGATTAAAGTTTCTGCAAGACAATAACTCTGGTAATCAATTTTATGGTTTAATAACATGTATATTTTACATGTTCCTGATATATATTATTTACTAAGCTATCCAACAAAGTGCTGGGTGTGATAGCTATATTTAAATCAGCTTGACTTAAAGACTAGGAACAAGAGGCTTCACTATTTTATTCAAATTTAGCCAAAAACCAAATATAGAACAAGCATATTTGAGAATCTTGAGGCACTCTTTTAAAACGAATAACAAAAATAAGGATCACATGCAAATTTTACACTCAATAGAAAAAGGTGCAAAACCTTTTATATAATGTGTACTGAAAGGAGCTGATTAAAAGTCAGACCCGGCAATGCTTCAGTGAACAGCAGAACACTGGTGTTAGTGGGTATCCCCCAGGTATGAATGTATAAAATGGAGCAGTAATGAAAAAATGCCCCAATATAAATTAAAAATGATCATACGGTATGATTTTAATTTTCTATTTTTCAAGGATAATCAATCACTTTATATTGCAAACCACCAACAGTACCACAGTTGGCGCTCGTAAATGAGAAAATACAGACCTAATAATCTGTGGTTGTAATTCTCCGCCTGCCTTTGCATCACATGCAAAAATAAAACCCCAAAATAAAACTTGAAGGATCAATAATTTACATCATATAATACAGAATAACTAAGGACATCTGTTCGAAGTGTTATTCCACTGGTTATGTATAGGTGCCTTTTGTTTATTTATGCACACACTGGCAACGAGACAGGAGCCCACATTAGCATACTTGTTGTCAGAATAGTACGATTACATGCTGTACTCTTGAAAACTGTGAAATTTGATCCATTGAAATCATTGCAGCATTAGGTTGTATTTGTTTTGAGTTATTAAGAGTAAAGTTTATCAGTTTGCTTTTTGGCTTAAAGAAGGACACTTAATGTTTGGCATTCAGTTGTTTTTGCTATATGATTTCTTTCAAACTAACAGCTTTTATTTTACTTGCTAGATATAAATGGATCGTTAAAACAACATTCACTGGGGAGTGAGTCACTGAAGGTCATGGAACAAACACTCAAGATCAGTAGAGGCAATGCTCATTTCTTGAATCACAATGCCATCCAGTGGCAGACCTGTGTTCTGCCTCACGTCTGACTACACAGTCCAAAATATTTTTTAAACTCTGTGTGTGCGGTATATGAGGACTTCCATGAAATATAAATATTGAATATTTTGGACTCAAACTGCACAGATAGTGAGCACGGGATGGATTTTTGAAAGTAAGGACACCATAAAAGACTCTTTCTGCTGCTTGAAGGTCAGATTAGTCATAATAGCCCCTGAATGTAGCGATGCAATATCTTTTATGAGTCTACCGGCGGTTTACAATCGAACAAAGTCGTGTTGTTAAAAGAAAATATCTGTGAACAAGTGATCAGAGTTACAACAGTTTCACCTTGAATGGCACAAATTTTGAAGAGGAAAATTTCTTATAAACTGAGGTATAGAATTTAAAAGACACTGGCATTTACCTTTATCTTGGAAAATGGGGCATCACACATCCTTATTAGAAATAAATGTCAGATACAGCAAGTATTTACTGCTTAGATTTTCACCTGTTTGAATATTATGTCTTTGAAGAACTTACTGCACAAACATAAAGGCAAACTGAGCACATAGAGAGACATTGTTTCATGTGATAATATAATTAAACTGTTAAAGGGTCCCTGTTGTGCTTCTCTTTTCTTCCTGTCATTCAGTATTTGCTCTTAGAGTGGTGGATGCTGCAGCCGAAGCCATCACTTCACGATGAAGTCAGTGCATATATGAGTTTAAAGCCCATGCCTCAGACTGATTTAAACTATCAGTTTATATGACGTCACATATGAGCATCATTATCAATCATTATTATGGTCACTTGAGGCACACAGCTCTCACAGTGAGCACAGAAGCTCCACCCGCTGGCTTTTCAAGCTCTGTTTGTCAAGGGCAGCCAATTAGATGAAAGTTGGCCTTAAAGGGAGGAGAGCTAAAATTAATTTGAGGCAGTGACTGAAAGGCTGCACCAAAGTCTACAAGTACCGGATGAGTACTTTTTTCTGTGAATGATTAAAAGCTATGTTGAGTCAAAAAATAACAAGTACAGATCCCTTTTAAATAGGTAAAAAGCACATGCTCTACTTTATTAAATAACAGAACTGGGACTTATACAGAGAAGTCGTTTTTCAAAGAGGGATCATTTTTCAATTTGAAATTTCAATAACAAAAAAAAGAAAGAAAGAAGAGAATGACATTCAACTCTGAAAATCATTTTTAAATAATCAGACTATAGTTATGATAATGCTACAATTTCTTTGAAACTCTGGATGTTTTTCACGTTTTCTTCTGCAATTAAGCAAGCATTTAAATATTTCAGAAGCTATATTTTCTCACCCTTGATCTTGTCTATGTGACTACAAATCATTTACCAAACCCCTAACAGGATCATAATGTATCATGTAAGCAATCCCAAAATTTTGGAGCATCGTGATTAATGGGCTGGAAAATCATTCGAATGTAAACAGAGTCAGTTGGTTCACAGTCCTCGGGGTTTGACAGTTTGAAAAATATGTCTAATTAACCCGCTGAACTGACCCATGGCCCTCTTAATTCCACGACTCTAAAAGGAGGACACCAATCACAGCACAACTACCCCCTTTACTGCCTGCTCGGTCATAACAAAGTCACAAACAGAATTATGAAAAGAAGCAAATACAGAACAAGTGAACAATTTGCATTTCTTGTGAAGATATGCTTTTATTTTACTTTGTACAATGAATTAACTAATATGTATAAGAAATTGAAAAATTATCTGCATGGTGCAAAACCCCAAATTTTATAACATTAAAAAAAATTCTTTTTTTATAACATGTCTTTTAATCTAACAAAGATCTAACAGATCAACCATATCATTAAAATATCTGTCACTGCAATAGCAATACCTCTTTTCAAAAATGCAAAATATTTCATAGATTTTCTAAAAATTCAATTTAAAGAAGTTACGTACTTACATGTATACTTACATCTTAAAATAGAAAATAATAAAGACACTCCTTAAAGAATATAAAGGGGATTTTTGCATAGCAGCATCCATAAACATCACAGCCTGCAGGGGGAGCTACATCCTTCAAACACATAAACTTGCTACTACCCCAAAGCTAGCTACAATGTTTCAGATTTAGTGTAATTTATGTAAAGTATGTCCAATGATCCAATGTGAAAAGAAACAAGCACACGTTTAATAGACAGTGTTTGAATTCTTTTTTCTAACATTAAAGCTTTGCACTGTGAAGGGGAACAAAAATCCAACTCGCCTGTCAAAAGACGTTATAGGAAGAAGACAATTTTAAGAGGAAAGGTTGTTACCCAAGTTTTGGCAGATGAAGACTGAGAACAACCCATGTCTGCACTCCAGGCTGCAGCTGGAAGATCAGTTCAGCTCTGGGGAGAAGAGGTGAAACTGGCCAAAGTGATGGCCATGATGTTGCAGGGCTGGAGGTTGATAAGCTTTATAAGACAACCTGCACAGACTAGATTTACCTGGCAGGAGGTGTGAAGCTCCCACGGTAGGCTGGTACAGAGGAAAAGTTCTAAATCCAATATTATCTTCTACAAGCAACCAGCAAAAGGAGCTTAAGAGGCGGAAAAACAGCCTTGTGCTAAAATCTTGAAACATTAAAATGGAAGATTAACATGATATATTTACTATCAGTCGGAAAGATAAATCCAATGCAAACCAGTTGGCAGCCTGCATAAACTCATTTTTAAAAATCAACTCACAACCCCCCCTACAATTTATATTGAGACACCATTTATTTTAAAGCATTTTGAGGCTCATCAATTCATTTTTGTCTAACTGCATCATATTTCATTATTTCATTTCATTCTCATTTGATGGTGACGATGTGGTCAAATCTCAATGTCTTTGTAAGATTATAAAACCCTGTTTTTAACACTTAATGTGAAACATGGCAGATAAAAACCTTTACGCTGTATAGAACTTTAACACACCGTGCAAATGTAATAGCTGTAATCCCCTTGATACACTTTGTATGACACTTTAGATACATTCTCAAATGCTGGTGTGCTGCTTGCACTGTTATTTCAGAATTAATGTAATTTCACTGATTGCCAGCTGGGGGCAGAACAAGCCTGCAAAAACCGGACAGTAGTGCAAAAGAATCCATGTATTAAATAACAGCTGGGGTAAAGGCAACAATATTGGGCGTGTGTTATTTTTGTAATTATATCTTGATGCTGGGCTTAAGGTGATGAGTTTCAAAAGGAATGTATCCATATTTGTACACCCTGTATTTTGCAGTATATCAAATTGTACCTGGTGAGAATAGATGGTTATTGAAGTAAAAATCCTCTTTCGCATAAACATAAAAGAGACTATAACAAATAAACAAACTGACGAATACAAGGAAAAAAGACAGTAAAGATTAAGAAACTACTGAACTACATAGTACACGTTTCTTATTGATGCTGCTCGCCTCATGATGCTGATTATTAATTCATGATGAAGACAGCCACATACAAACTGCTACAGCAAATCATTTGGAATATGCATATTGGCTTTATATATGAATACAATGTTTCCACTTTTAAATCTTATAATAAGCCAAATTTAACCGAATTGTTAAATGGGTCTTGGACGTCAGATGACAGTGCTGACAGTCACACACTGCTGTGTGATGTCCATTCATGCCTGCTGTTAATATATTCATGGGCTAAAAGTGGGGCCCTCTCACCTGTGAAATCATGGCTACAAACAGACTTTTTATTGCCCTCCTGCTTCTTCAATCAGCCTGAAGGGGAATAAAATAACGATAGCCCACAAAACACCTGTGGAGAGGCTGAAAAGGTGGCTGATGCATTCAGTCAGACTCACACCCAAGGAAGGAAAGTCACCCAAGTATTCAAGCATTAGGGGAAACATATTCACCACGAACACACAAACACAACTAGAAACATGCACACAGCACTGCTGGCATGTTGTGTGCTCGACTATGACCACGCTGCGCACTGAGTGAAGTGTTCCACATTATGGCATTATGGAGACATGAATCAACTGTGAGCCACATGCAAACAAGCATACATGTGCTACAAGTAAATACATGTATGCATACCCAGATTACTTTTTATTCTATCCAAGTTTCTGTCTCTTGCTTGTAGAAGCTTCTCCTGTCTCTCTTGCTAAGGGTCTGAGAAAACGAGTTAGAGGAGGCTGTCAAATTAGAATTAGAGTTGGCCTACTTATTCGCTGAAAAACGTCCCATGTGCCTTGCTTCTGGATGGAGAGGCACACTTTGACATGTCTCTTTACCTTATCTTCATGGCACACTTCCACAGAATTGCAGAATCTTTACTATTTGAAACCAAGTAAGAAAAATGTCAGCCGAAACGTTTGACTCAGTGATCAGTACTCTCAGCTGGGTTTGTGAATTTGGATAAAAAGCTAGCATATATCTGTGCAGAGTAAAGTTACTCTCTAATGCAACGGATACGGCCCATGTCAAGTATTTGAAGTCTTGTTTAGTTTTTTAAAGTAACTGAAGTAGATGAGTAACTTCACCATTTGAAAGTTCAGCCAAAACTTTTTACCAAAAGCAAGCTGCATGCTGACATCAGCACCGACTCTTTCAGCTAAGGTAGAAATCCTGGAAAGATCGTTCTCACTGGTCTCTGCTTGACTCATTTGATCTGATGACCACTAAGCGACTCCACTGTAGCACTTAAATATCAGGCTTTTCCAGTCCACACTGGCGGACTCAGATTTCCCAGATTTTTCTGTCGCAATGTAAGGTGCACAGAGCTGTAAAAGTTTACTTTTTCTTTTAATTACCATTGCCCTATTTTCATAAACAGTTGCATAACAGAAGCTTTGGGGAGAAAACATCAGACATAAAATCTAAAGCAAACACCAAAGCTGATAAGTGACCTAGAAATTCAGATTTGGAACAACAACAGACCAGATACCCCGTTCATTACAATATAAAGGAGCTGGTTACACCACCATTAGCTGTACTGTAGCTACACTGGCTAATCCTTCCCACAGCATTTTGGATAAATTGCTGGAAGGCAGCTTACTCTGCACAATTTAATTTCTCCCCATCCAAAGCTTTATGGCAGCAGTTCCCAAAACGCAGCTTTATACAATCCACCGCGCTTTAAATAAAGCGTTACTGTTTCGTTTCACCAAAACATTGAGTGAAATACACACAGCATGTTCAAAGCATGTTCAGGCCCATAAAACAAATAAAAACAAAACAAAAAAATCTTTATTTTCCAGCTGTCCACCGTCAGTGTAGTTTTTTTGGCTCATTATTACCCCATGTAGCCAAAAACAATGGGTCGTAATACCTAGGTCAGAGGTGTCCAACTCCATGCCTCGAGGGCCTGTGCCCTGCAGGTTTTAGATGTGTCCTTGGTCAAATACAGATGATTCAAACAGCTAAATGACGTCCTCAACATGTCTTGAAGTTCTCCTGGTAATGAGCTAATCATGTGATTCAGGTGTGTTGACCCAGGGTGGTGTCTAAAACCTGCAGGACACCGGCCCTCGAGGTCTGGAGTTGGAAACCCCTGACCCAGGTACTGGTTTCTCTGCGTAGCTTTTTTATTTAAACTGTTTATTCTGCTGAATTAAAAGAAAGAAAATAGTGACCTTATTATAAAAACTTAAAATTAATAATAAAGTTTTCCTTCAACAACTTAGTGGATAGTAAGTACACATATAACTGGAGATGGTGATAACATGTTTTATTTCTGACGATATTCAAGCTTAACAATATTGCAATGCTTCAGGGATAAGAAGAATATTTTCTACCACATCCTTTTTTTCAAACTGGGAAATAGAAATCTCCTGTATTAGCCAGAATCTGTTAATACAGTGCAATGGAAATACTGCAGAAATCACAGGCATTTTAGAGCAAAAAACCCCCCAAAAACAAAACGTATTAAACAAAACTATACATAGTACATTTTATTTCCAAGGTGAGTGCTATATTTACTGTGTGTTTACTTTACAAGATGCCAACATTTGCAATTGCCAGGAGATGTGTAAGATCATATTTTTGGAAAAGAAGGAAGCAGAGAAAACATAGATTCGAAGACTCAAATAGTATCTCTTTGGATTATAGTGTTTACATGCAAAATGTGGGGAAAAAGTTACATTTTCTTCCTTCATAGAGGGATGACTTCCTCTAAGCCCATAACCTGTGGGGGTCATCTTTAGTTTTTTGCTTATTTTTTTCACACTGCTATCTTATCTCCAACCTGTTTGACTGTCCTGCTGGATTTCCTGCACACACACAGAACTTTGTGATATTGGATTTTGGCCAGAGACATGGGGAAGAATCCAGAGCCAAAGGTAGATAAAGTGAGAGCAAAAGCAGGGCAAAGAAGAAGAAATGGATGATGGCTTGGAAAAAGAAATGAAAGAGAAGATAAGAATGAAGAGACAGAGAAGGCAAGAAAGAAAGGAGAAAATACACCGTGGGGGTTATTCGGTGAATGGCAGCAGCCACAAAACCAACGACCATCCATGAGTTAAAATAATCTCACTCGTTCTGACCTCATGGCGCTAGTTTGACACTGATGGGCAATTTCATGGGGCTGAAAATGGTGGAATCTCACCATTGGTTTGAGTCCCACCCAGAGATGGGCAGTAACGCGTAATCTGATTACTTTTTTCAAGTAATGAGTAAAGTAAGGGATTACTATTGCAAAAACGGTAATTAGATTACCGTTACTTTCCCGTAGGAACGCTGCGTTACTGCGTTACTAAAGCCGGGATTTTTTTTGCGAGAATGTCTCATGACAGTGACGTAAGCGAGTGCGACGTTCGTGACAACAGCTGTGTGCAGATCAACAATGGATCATATATCGAGTGCAGAGAGAGTATGAGCGTGCAGCGTTTAAAGCGTGGAAGTACTGACCTTACTTTGAGTTTGATTCCATAAAAAGTGACAAAAACATTAGTGTCCGTTGTGCGTGGGAAGAAAACTTCTTTTTACAGCGAAAAAAACCCTAAACTTCCGAGCAAACACCGAGTAGCTACGACGTAATGGGAAACTCACAGAGAAACTCGCGGATTCTTCCACTGACCGCAGCACACCTGCACCAGGGTAACCCTCCGCCTACCCCACTCCTGCTTTACAGGTTAAAATAGAGCAACAGGACCGCTAGTCTTTGACTTTATTTATTTTCTGCTGTGTTTTACTTGCATCTATTTGAAAGACTGAGTGTAAACACAAAAAATATATTATTTTATGTGCTAGAATGTGCAGAAAATAGGTTTAAATGTTAAACTAATTTCTTCCAGTCAGAGAATGTTGCAGATAATTAAATTTTTGCTTGATGCATAAAGTTAAAAGATTAAAACTAATAAAACAAGTTTTAAAAAGAGACTTTTCCATTTGTTTACATTTTGTATGATGATTATGCAGAAAAAGTAGAACTGGGCTGAAAGATCTATCACTTTATCACCTATTCAGGTTGTAAATCGTGTTTTTAAAAAGTAACTAAGTAATTAATTACTTTTGAAAATAAGTAATCAGTAAAGTAATTGGATTACTTTTTTGGGGAAGTAATCAGTAATTAGTTACTGATTACTTTTTTCAAGTAACTTGACCAACACTGGTACCACCTATTTAGTACCAGTAAGGTTATATTCTCCATTTAAAAAAACAAACAAACCCTTTTTTTTTTCTCCATTATTTTCAAGATTCAGTTTTCTGAGGACAGTCCTTATATTGAAGGGTCTAACTTTAATCAGGACAATTTAATCCTCAAAACTAAATTTTCATCCTAAACCGGTTCAGTAGTTGCAGCTTTTTGCTTGAACCTTCACTCATCCCTTGAGGCCAGTGAAAACCTCAACATCACCTGGTCTTCAGCTGCACCTTTGTTATGGAAGTTATTTAATGAGAATGTGTTTGCCACAAGGGCGGGCAAAAGAAAAAGCTGACTTGATATTTTTAAGACAGGGTAACATTGATGAGTCTCTAATGCATTCCAAGGGGAATGTTGACTTGGCTCTTTTTAGCTTGAGGATACACATCCTTACCTTGAAAGTATTGCTGTTGTCCTCAGAAAATGAGGCTAGTGTGGACAAATCAAAGGATGAGAATACAACGTCCCTTTAGGCAGTTGGGTTTTTGAAGACTCAACACAACGCTCAGTGATCAAAAATGTCATAATTAAAGAGTCACCTCTGCAGCAGCTGACACAACAGTTTGCCATAAGGGTTGCCTTTGTGTCCATTTCTTGGCATCACTGCAGTTTTAGCTTTAATAGGCATCCATGCACGCTCATGTTTGGGTTAAATTTAGTGACCAAGGCTTTAAAAACCTCATGAGAAGAAGGCGAGTCTGACAAAATGTTGAGCTGATTGCCCCACTGCACCCACCAGTACCTTAAATTTTCCTCCCCCCGCTCTTTCTGATTCTCCTGCTCCTATATCATTTTTCATTATTTTTATTCTTTTCCTGTGTCACTATTACACTGCCCACTTCCCTCCCTTCTTCCCTCCCATCTCCAGCTATAAATGAATGAACCGTGTGTTCATTAAACATGACACTTGGAAATAGAATAGCCTGCCACTGATTGAATGGAGTGGAGTATTATAATGAGGCGAAGGGGAGAAAAAACCCAGAAGAAAATAATTTTTCATTTTGAAAAGAGGAACACATAAATAGCGATCATTATTGGTTCACACCACCTCTACTTATCTCACTTTGCCAGTGTCAACAAACAAAGTGCAACAACTTAGCATGTTGTTTATATATGCATATGTATATAGCCAACAAGCATCAGTACAGGAAAAAATTGCATTTTGTGCAATCTCATCTCTGGTAATTCACTCAAACTCAGTGCAAATATATTTACAGACAGCATTATCAGAAAGCCATAAATAAAATAGGTAATTTCAGATATACAATAGAGGAAATATAGACCAATGATGGCAGCAGCTACAGCAACAGCAGAAGCAATTTATTATTTACATAAATATTTTTAGTATGTATGTAATATAATCATTTCCGTGTTGCTGCAAAGGCAGGAATGTGTATCCACAACAGTTCATGTGACTTTATTGATCTTCTAAACAGAAAATTGGATCCCATGTTAAGCAGGATGATAAATTGACAGCAGTGTTCAGACTTTGCACATTCAAATAGAAGATGTTGACATCAGAATCTAAAGGGGAAATTTTAAAACTCATGAAATACGTTTTGCAGTGTCATAGTGTTCAGTTTTACTGTGAGACTTAACAGATCAGCCATTTAGGAATCGAAGAAAAGGGAGTAAAACCCACAAAGGTGTGGACTGAAACACTGTGGTGTTAAAAGGGGAAATCCCTTTTCCAATACAGTGGATAGTCCATTTGCTGAGTCTCCAAGGATCAGGAAGAGGGAAAGCAAGGGACATGAGCTACTGGTGTCAAATGGTGTATGCCATCAAAGCAGCATGCTCAAGTGATCATGTAGTCACTGCTGACATAGTTAAACCGTGAGCACACAGTGAGCCTTGAAGTATATTCGACTCTAAAGAGCCAGAGGGGAGCGTCTTGATCATGCAGATTTTCTGCATGTCAAATATCCTCGCTACCGTAGACGTGCTGTATTTGCACTGTATCTCTAGTGGCTCCAAACCAAGTTTATTTATAGAAGATCTATCCCTGTATGCATGAAGGGTGCAATAAAAAAAGGTAGGTTTAGGTAGAGTTTTCCTAAACTCTGGAGCCTATTTTATTATTCATTAATTCTGTTTGTGTAATATTTATAAAAGAATTATGACCTTTGATTAAACAAGTTCAGAACTAAACTATAACCACGATGTTGCCACAGAGTCTTTCCTCCTGGAATCAGGAGGAACTGCAGATTGACCATGGTCACAGACTTGCAGTTGCTAATTCTCATTCTTGCGAATTCACACTTGGCTGCGAACTGCTTCAGTTTGAGAGAACAGGATGAACTACATCATCTGCAAAAAACAGCGATGAGCTTTGGAATCCACCAAAGTGGACGCCTTTTACCTTTTGGCTCCACCTATAAATTCTGTCCATAAAAATTATGAGTAGAATCATTGAGAAAGGGCAGCTCTGGTGAAGACAGCCATCGCTGTTTACTGCCAGCAATGTGGACCAAGCTCAAGACAGATTTATTGTTTAGCCATTAGCTGTCTGCTTAGCTTAAGTATCTTGGTGCGTCACTGTTTTGCAGCAAGCAGCGAGTAAACACATTTGGGCAGCAAAAATGATCATCTAAGACCTTAAAACCAGGATTTCAGCAAAGCACTGTGTGACAACCAGAGATGGGCAGTAGCACGTTACAAGTAACGCGTTACTGTAAAGGATTACTATTGCAAAAACAGTAATTAGATTACCGTTACTTTCCCGTAGGAACGCTGCGTTACTGCGTTACTAAAACCGTGATTTTTTTTGCGAGAATGTCTCATGACAGTGACGTAAGCAAGTGCGACGTTAGTAACAACAGCTGTGTGCAGATCAACAATGGATCATATATCGAGTGCAGAGAGAGTATGAGCGTGCAGCGTTTAAAGCGTGGAAGTACTGACCTTACTTTGAGTTTGATTCCATAAAAAGTGACAAAAACATTAGTGTCCGTTGTGCGTGGGAAGAAAACTTCTTTTTACAGCGAAAAAAACCCTAAACTTCCAAACAAGCACCGAGTAGCTACGACGTAATGGGAAACTCACAGAGAAACTCGCGGATTCTTCCACTGACCGCTGCACACCTGCACCAGGGTAACCCTCCGCCTACCCCACTCCTGCTTTACAGGTGAAAATAGAGCAACAGGACCGCTAGTCTTTGACTTTATTTATTTTCTGCTGTGTTTTACTTGCATCTATTTTAAAGACTGAGTGTAAACACACAAAAAAATATTTTATTTTATGTGCTGGAATGTGCAGAAAATAGGTTTAAATGTTAAACTAATTTCTTCCAGTCAGAGAATGTTGCAGATAATTAAATTTTTGCTTGATGCATAAAGTTAAAAGATTAAAACTAATAAAACAAGTTTTAAAAAGAGACTTTTCCATTTGATTACATTTTGTATGATGGATTATGCAGAAAAAGTAGAATTGGGCTGAAAGATCTATCACTTTATCACCTATTCAGGGTGTAAATCGTGTTTTTAAAAAGTAACTAAGTAACTAATTACTTTTGAAAATAGGTAATCAGTAAAGTAACAGGATTACTTTTTGGGGGAAGTAATCAGTAATTAGTTACCGATTACTTTTTTCAAGTAACTTGACCAACACTGGTGACAACACAGTGGTTTCATCTTGTTTTCCCTCTCTCTCTGTTCACTACACTAAGCAGCTGTTGATTTTAGTTCTAATTTTTGTTTTTAAAAGTAACTCTTGTTAAAATAACTCCAATAGACATATTTCCCAAAGTTCTTAACTCAAAATTAGAACTACGTTGTTGCATTAAAAATCCTGCAACAGGCTGCAGTAAAATATTGTTTGAATAAGTTTACAAGATCACATAAAAAGTTGAAGGCCAGGCTTTATCAAACTAGTGGTAAGCAAATTAAAAATACTAACTTTGGGTTATTTTTCAGAAAAAGAGAGATAATTAAGCCTTTAAGGAAAAAAAAAACACGCTGCAGGGATCGTTCAAGCCCATGTGTCAGGTTGGATCAGCGGTTCGGTATGTTGGGCTAGCAGGCTGACAGGAGAAGGACACTTTTTACCTCTAGACTTCTTTAACTGCTTTGACGCCCATGGCGCTTCTCAGTGAGAGCAAAAACAGCTACCACAGATAATTTTATGTAAGTAGTGATGAGACGATGCTGTAGCTGCATCCTTGTTAGGAACTTAAAGCTTTGCTTTCATAAAATGGGAAAAACTCTGTATGTGTGTGTTTGTATTGAGAATATTGGGTAGGTAATAGTTATGTGGCTGTAATTTATGAGTTTAATTTTGTATTTTTCTCCTTAATTATGGTTTCACACATTTATTTGCCTACATTACTGTCAGACATTCACTTATAATGTATAATATATGGAATCCAGCACCAGCAGCATAATTAGTTAAAGTCAGACACCAGATACCTCAGCATTACAAGAACTCCTGTTAAAATGTTTTATGCATGCGGCGCAATCTTAATAGAAAAATGAGAATATTGATGCCAAAACGTACAGAAAAACTGCTAGTTGGCTTTCTCTGATAGAACATAGCAGGCGGACTGCACTCGTGTCAGCACCTGTGGGAACTCGTCATTATGTTGATTTATTCTTCTTGCTCCTCTCTCCTCCCATGACCCGGAAATCATTCTATCTTCCTCATCATGGAAGATTTTCCAGTCCCTTGAGAAGTAGGAGGTTTCTGGAGAACCACCATACGAAACCACATATACTGCTCATCTCTTGTTTTTTCCTCACTTAATTGTTCTCCTTGCATCTGAGCTCTTCCTGATGAATATGTGATTAGCATAATGAAAAGCATCTTTGGTATCATTTCAGACCCCGATTCGATAACGCTGTGCCAGCTGTTTAGCCCTCACATTGATGGGTTTTTGAAGATTGAAGATGTAGTGTCCAGAGCAATACTGTGAGACGGAGACTCTTTGTAATAGGAGAACCTAAAGCTTGCATATTATTAAAGTATGACTGTGGAACAAATGAAACGTTGACTTAATTGGTAATTGGTCATGATTAGTACTTCCAAAATTATTCCTTATCCATCATTTGATAAGGAATAGTTATCCAAAGAACTGTCTGGGTGATATTTTATTATCATCGTCATACTTATTATACCAATCCTTAAAAATAAACTAGAAACAGCAATATTCATAACTGAGTAATCAGCAAATTAGACCACATTCAGATCTTACACATTATAAAAAAACATGTGAGAAAATGCGTAAGTTTAATTAAAGTTATCGCACGTGTAAACCTGATTTCTGTGTTTGCCAGAAGTCTACCTGCTTCTAATTTTGGGGCACGAAAGTAAAACACTCAGCTGTCATCTTTTGGCATGCCAGGATAAATTTAATGAAATTAATTTGAAACATCAATTCAATTCAATTTTATTTATATAGCACCAAATCACAACAACAGTCGCCTCAAGGCGCTTCATATTGTACATCTGTCTCTGAAGTTGGTGTTACTGGCTATTGCTGGTGTTTCTAAGTGGGTCAGTGATATTCTTGTGTTCTCATTGCATTCTCCATGCACTCTGTTTGCTGCAAGGCATGTCAGGGTGTCAGTGAAATCTTTTTTGACCAACTCTCTGTATGCTGGACTAGCCTCCATATTGCCAAGCCTATGGCTATAGCAAAGCAATAGCTCTCCAATTGGATTGTGGGGAAGACAGCTCTTGCTATCCAAGTTGGAATTTGAAGGCACTTCGATGGAGGTCTGACTGGCCACTCAAAGAGCACTCGGCAACAATCATACTGCACTTCAAAAATAAAAATGCAAAAATAGATAAAGCACTTAAAATATACACATTTTAAATGCATGAACAGAAGCGTAACAAGAGATGGGAAAAAGTTCCAACTCAGAACTTTCTTGCTGTGAGGCAACAGTACTACCCACTAGATCACCCACTTAGTGTGCCTAACTGTGTGTTTCCATCTTGCATTTTACAGCAAGCTACGTTAGGGTGTGCATGTGCTTGATAGATATCACCGTATCCAACCAATCACGATTGTGCAGCCGTCCTATTTAAGATGTCGCACTCCTGCTATCTTTGGCTCGAGCTTTCATATGACATCATATGGAAGATAACAAAGCTTTATTCTGCTCCCCCAGTTTATAGTCACTAAGTTATTATCTTGCTTTGCCAGCTAGAGGGGCAATAGTTGTTACTATACCCTTCAACTAAAATGACTCAGTCTTATTATTATGTCATAAAGTGTTTTGTTTTTTTATTAAAGAAAACCTATTGATGGAAACTGCTTTAGAAATATATACAGATTTGGTAAAAGCCTGCTCTCTCCTGGCACCCTTCAAATGTCTGCATTTTTGCCTTACTTTCAAAAAAGTCTGCATCTGGCTGTGGTGCTCTACATCCATATCTGTGGCAAGCCTACCTGTTCACCTCCTTATCTAATGACCCATCAACCCCAGCTCCGAGTAAACAAAACTTTTATTCATTTTGCTGTAGCTCATCTTAATCCCGTGTTTCCCTGTGCCACTTCATAGTCCTCTTCCCTTCTGCTTCAATCAGCTCCACTGCCCTCAGCTGCCACGCTTCTCTGTGGTTTACTCCTTAACTCTGCTCACTGTGCCACTGACATGTTAGAGCCTTACTCAACTGCCACGCTCGATCCCCTACGTGCTGCACTCAGAGTTTATGGAGGATGCTCTACACCTCCAAACACTAACCCCCTTCGTTACCTCCCACCCTCTTTTGCCATAACGCTCACTTTTCATTAAAATGATCTGGATCTAATGTGTTCTTCCTTTGCACGTGCTGCACGTGCTCATCAAATTTAATGAAATTCACCCTGACAGGTTTTTGCATAATTTTACTGACAAACCAATAAAGGGTACTGATCACATACTTTTGCCTCAGCTCTCAGGTGCAAGAAGAGACAGACTCTAGCCAGTCTGTCTTCTGGTAATAGACCCTCACAGAGCACTTGTTTTAAAAATAATTTTAAAAAGAGAAAGAAATAGAAATAGATTACTCCCCAAAACACACAGACATGTTGATTTCTCCAGCATTTCTAGGGGTTGTATTCTATTATGAACGGACATAATCCCTCATTTTGCATACTGGGAAAATAAACTCACTCATTTGTGACAAGCTAACATTCAGAGCACACATCTGTTTTACAGCTACTGAATGCTATCTGTAGAGTTGCTCATGTGGCCGACATGAACCAACCATCAGCAGTTTAAATAGTGGCAGAGAGCATGCCAGCTGGACAGCAGCGCTTCACGGCCTTGTAAAAACAAGTGAAGCCATCATATTGGAGGCAAAACAACTAATAAGAAGATTTAAGCTTATACAGAAATGACCATCTCTTGGTGGTTAAATGTAGGATTTACAGAGTGACAGTAATGTTCACTGTGGGGGGGGGGGAACTATTTCAAAGCAAACTTTGTATTTTATCACAAATCCACTTGTAACTAAAATATATGCACTGCAGATTCACATCAAAGTGCTTATTCTGGGTGAGCATGGCGAGCGCTGAGGTTTTGCAGACGTGGCGTGTAACCATGTCATGCTAACTTGTCTGTCATTTTGGTTGAGTGGCAATCATGTTGAAAAAATAAGGCCTCAGGCTACGTCCACACGTACCCGGGTATTTTTGAAAACGCAGATTTTTCTATGCGTTTGCACCTTTCGTCCACATGTAAACGGCGTTTTCGGTCACTAAAAACGGAGATTTCTAAAAACTCCGGCCAGGGTGGATATTTTCTAAAACTCAGTTTTTGCATTTACGTGTGGACGAGAAAAACGGAGAAAACGCAGAAAATGCAGCGTCAAAGGTGTGCGCCTTTTTTGACGTCACACTGTGCGCCACGTTATTGTTTCGGTGAAATGAATTTCTACAATACTGTTACTGTTAATTTTAGTCTCTGCAGTGTTTAAATGCTTACATATACACACACAGTTACTGTCCCTCCACACATAAGACTCGGTTCTGCTTCTATGCCCCAGCTTTGTTTACTATTTCCCGCCGAGGCTTCTAGACTTCTGATTGGCCAACATTTCTACACGGTTAGGAATATAGCGCCACCTGCTGCTTTGGCATGTTCCTAGCAGCGTTTTCCTTCATTTCTTCATTTTTTAAAACGCAAACGGAAAATCTCCGTTTTCAAAAATACCCGTGTACGTGTGGACGTAGCCTCAGTCTTATTCACTTGTCCTCCCTCTTCAGGCTGCTATTCACTGACCCTTGACGATTGTCTTGTTTTGAGTACTTCTGCTGCAGCATCCACAATTTACCCAAAAACTGCAGCCTTCTGCAACTCAAACCAAATTAAGTGCATTTATTTCAAGACAAATGACCCCAGCCAAACAGATAGGAGCTGGCTAAGATGTCAGCCAGTGACTTTTTAGTGTTTTTCCATTGTGGAAGAGTAAAAGGAGTAAAAGTTGCAGCTTTTGGAAAATGTTGGCTGCAGTGCTGAACCACAACTTTTACTTTTGAAGGCAAATGTTTTCTGTTACTGGACTGCAGCACACCTTTTCAACTTTTACAAGCTGTAGTAATTAGCAACTACTTGCAAACTACAGGTAATGGTGGTGATCAAGTAATGCAAGTAATTTTGCTTAGCAACAGCCAGCAACCTTGAGGAACCGCTTGGCAACCAGTTGGGAAATATAGATATTTCCCCAAGAGCTGCACTGCTGTTGCTAGCATGATCTCTGCATGATCTCTGCCACAGTGGTGTACTACGTCCGATCTCAAGTGTGAGAAACCAGTAATGCACTAAAATACAAATATGATATGTATTATATCTTTTAAGAAACATGCAGATATCAGCATCCAAACATACAATAGACTCCAAAGCTTTTTATAATTCTATGCTAGTGAGAGACACAGTGCTGTGTTTTATCAACTGATCTTAAGGCAATACAAAGAGCAGAAAAAAGTTCGACTCTGAGTAATTGAGTAAAAACAATCCTAAACAAAGGTTATACACCATTGCTTCAGTTCATTCTCCTGTCATTCACTAAGTCTGCTAATCCTGCCTGTTTAACCCCGTTGCCCATAAGCAATAAAAACCTAATAACTAGTTTTACATTGCTAAACATTGCCTATCCTTCTTGCTTCAAGTAGGTTAGTCCTTTAATTCAATTCAATTCAATTTAATTTTATTTATATAGCGCCAAATCACAACAAATGTCGCCTCAAGGCGCTTCATAGATACAGAGAAAAACCCAACAATCATATGACCCCCTATGAGCAAGCACTTTGGCGACAGTGGGAAGGAAAAACTCCCTTTTAACAGGAAGAAACCTCCGGCAGAACCAGGCTCAGGGAGGGGCGGCCATCTGCTGCGACCGGTTGGGGTGAGAGAAGGAAGACAGGATAAAAGACATGCTGTGGAAGAGAGACAGAGGTTAATAACAGATATGATTCAATGCATCATGGGAATCCCCCGGCAGCCTACGTCTATTGCAGCATAACTAAGGGAGGATTCAGGGTCACCTGGTCCAGCCCTAACTATATGCTTTAGCAAAAAGGAAAGTTTTAAGCCTAATCTTAAAAGTAGAGATAGTGTCTGTCTCCCAAATCCAAACTGGAAGCTGGTTCCACAGAAGAGGGGCCTGAAAACTGAAGGCTCTCCCTCCCATTCTACTTTTAAATACTCTAGGAACAACAAGTAGGCCTGCAGAGTGGGAGCGAAGTGCTCTAATAGGGTAATATGGTACTACAAGGTCATTAAGATAAGATGGGGCCTGATTATTTAAGACCTTGTATGTGAGGAGCAGGATTTTGAATTCAATTCTGGATTTAACAGGAAGCCAATGAAGGGAAGCCAAAACAGGAGAAATATGCTCTCTCTTTCTAGTCCCTGTCAGTACTCTTGCTGCAGCATTTTGGATTAACTGAAGGCTTTTCAGTGAGTTTTTTGGACATCCTGATAATAATGAATTGCAGTAGTCCAGCCTGGAAGTAATAAATGCATGAACTAGTTTTTCAGCATCACTCTGAGACAGGATATTTCTAATTTTAGAGATGTTGCGCAAATGGAAGAACGCAGTCTTACATATTTGTTTAATATGTGCGTTGAAGGACATATCCTGGTCAAAAATGACTCCAAGGTTCCTCACAGTGTTACTGGAGGCCAAGGTAATGCCATCCAGAGTAAGAATCTGGTTAGATACCATATTTCTAAGCTTTTCAGCGCCGAGTACAATGACCTCAGTTTTATCTGAGTTAAGAAGCAGAAAGTTAGTGGCCATCCAAGTCTTTATGTCTTTAAGACATTCCTGCAGTTTAACTAATTGGTGTGTGTTATCTGGCTTCATGGACAGATAGAGCTGGGTGTCATCTGCATAGCAGTGAAAATGTATGCTATGTCTTCTAATGATGCTGCCTAGGGGAAGCATGTATAATGTAAACAGAATTGGTCCTAGCACTGAGCCCTGTGGAACTCCATAATTAACCTCAGTGTGTGAAGAGGACTCTCCATTTACATGCACAAATTGGAGTCTATTAGATAGATATGATACAAACCACTGCAGTGCAATACCTGTAATACCTACAGCATGTTCTAATCGCTCTAACAGGATATTATGGTCAACAGTATCGAATGCTGCACTAAGGTCAAGAAGGACAAGCACAGAGATGAGTCCACTGTCAGAGGCCATAAGAAGATCATTTGTAACCTTCACTAAAGCTGTTTCTGTGCTGTGATGAACTCTGAAACCTGACTGAAACTCTTCAAATAAACCATTCCTCTGCAGATGATCTGTTAGCTGTTTGACAACTACTCTTTCAAGGATTTTTGATATGAAAGGAAGGTTGGAGATTGGCCTATAATTAGCTAAGACTGCTGGGTCTAGAGATGGCTTTTTGAGTAAAGGTTTAACTGCAGCCACCTTGAAGGCCTGTGGTACATAGCTGATTATTAGAGATAGGTTGATCATATATAAGATCGAAGAATTAATCAATGGCAGGACTTCTTTGAGCAGTTTTGTAGGAATGGGGTCTAAAAGACACGTTGATGGTTTGGAGGAAGTAATTATTGAAGTTAACTCAGAAAGATCGATTGGAGAAAAAGAGTCTAACTTAACATCAATGGAACTAAGAGTAGCTGTTGATAATATTACATCTGTGGGATGATTATTGGTAATTTTTTCTCTAATGATAAAAATTTTATTTGTGAAGAAGTTCATGAAGTCATCACTAGTTAACGTTAAAGGGATGGTTGGCTCAAAAGAGCTCTGACTTTTTGTCAGCCTGGCTACAGTGGGTCATTAGTGACAGGAAATGAACGTGGGTTCCAGAAATGACTCCCAGTAACAAAAGGTGACAGGAAGTGTAAATTTCAAAACCTCATAAATCCTGATGGGTGAGATAGCGCATATTATCTGGTATCAGTCTCACAATCAAGTATTTATAATATCAGCTTTATTACATCCTGGGGGACAGTGTACACTCCAATCACTGTGCATTTTAATTAACTACTTGGCAATTAAAGCCACAATGAGAATTAGGTTGTATAATCGCCTTACCCCTTGGCAATTTATAAAACAAATATCTTGCAAAGCAGTGATGTGAAACAAACAACTCATTCCCCGTCATAGCTGTGATACATTACTGCTTAGTGCAAGCTTTGACTTGGGAGTGAAGAAGCCTCCAGCATTTTGTGGTTAAGGGAAAACAGATTCTCTGAATAATGTTTGGTAAAAATGCCAAACAAATGGAAACGATGAAGAGTGGAAGCAGGGCAGATGGTGAAAACTCTGAGAAATATGAACAACTAATCCCTGAATGCTCAAATTGACACTACTCTCTACTCAGTTGCAGTTATTAGACATAAAGAGTGACACATTTTGAAACTGCGAGGAAAGTCTTTTTTTAAAACACCTGACGTGCAGATTTCCTGTCTACCCTACCTGTTCCTGCTGGCCTCCTCCAATTTGCTTTGCTCAGTAGACTGGAAATGAAGAATGATAGGCCTTGTAAGTGTCCGGCCTCAAACCACTCTTTCTAAACTGCGCTCTCCACAAGTGTGCCACTTATTTATAGATGATGGGTATGGTGGATTAACAAGAAATCCCAAGACTACAGTATGGAGAAATGACTTTGAGGGCTTTTGGGCGGTGTCCAGCAGTCCATTTCGAAGCACAAAACCCAGCTGAGCCTTTTGGCCAGGGTTATAGATGTGCCACTCATTGGTTTTAGACAGCGTATGAAAGACTGAGGCTCTTAAAGAGGGGGTTTAAGTTACTGCTGAACCCTGGTGTTTACAGCAGGGGTGCTTTGTTATTCCATGGAGACGGGTGATTTGTTCTGATAAGTCGTGACTGAGTGCTGTCATATTTGGACAGCATGTCATTAGTTACATCCTGATGCGCTTGCATCTTATGTTTAGTTGCAGCTAATGAACAGACATGATAAAATATGTGTATAAATAACGCTATGAGAGGGGAAAATAACAGCTGTGGATGTTTTTCACATTCCAAATGCTGGTTAGATTCACAGTGAATCAGCTATAAAAAGCAGCAGTGAGGCTTGCACTGAGTAAATTAGTGAAAACTGCGCCCTGTCCATGCCTGTCTGTGCTAGATTAGTTCTGGGTGACAGTATGTCCTGGCAAAGCTCTGGGTCTTGGCACACGCCGGCAAATCTATGTAGAGACTTTGTCTGACAGCATTTGGCACGACTGCACAACATAAGCATGCTAGCTGCAACATTTTCACTCCTCTACAGATTTATTTAAAAGGACTGAAGGGTTCAAACAACATTATGGTCGGCCAGAACATGCTAAATCTTGAATTTGCCTCTTTTTTTTCTCTTTTCTCTCGTGTAGATAAGCAGTGTTGCTCTTGGTCTCGCTCAATGCAACACCTCCTTTCAGTCACAAGCAGAGATACAAAGTGCAGCCATGCAAAGCAGCCTGGGCACTTTCAGGTGGTAGGGCAATATTTTATATTTATCAGCCTTCCAAAGAAAGTGCAAGCCTCGCTATATGCTTAGAGAGGGAGAAAATAAAGGCTTTTCCACAGCCCTAAAGATGTTTACAGGAACAAAAGCTGTTCTGCAGGGACTTGTTTATTTACTTAGGTGTCTCAGCTTTTAAAAGACTGCTATCTCAAGTGACAGTAAAAGATAAAAAATTAATTGTTGATAACATACAGAAAACATTAGCAAGGCTCTTCTTTAATGTGACCACTATGTCATTAATAAGACTTTGTTAAATTATCTCATACATATTCACAGTGTCTCATTAGGAGTAGGAATAAAAGCACTGGGAATGTAATTGAACGTGCTTCACAATTATTTCACCACTTTGGAAGAAATTCAAAACAACTCATCATTTTTCTTCTATAGCCTCCTTCAGGTTTCACTGTAATTGCTCCGATTAGCATTTTTAGTTACTTAGTGGCTGCTTTCATTTTAAAAGCAGTGATGAACACTATTCTACATGCCACCAATGAGATAAAGGTTTTATCTGCAAAGTACAAGAGCGTTTAGGTGCTAAAGAGTTAAATTGCCTCGCAATTTGGTGGAGATTAAAGAAGGAGAGAAGGAGATTAAACACCAGACTTACGTTCATCAGTTTGATGAGGAAAAACAGATTCTAAATGACTCCATATGCTTGCTTGTTTAAAGGCACCATGTTTGCTAGCAGGCTGATGACAAGGACTTAGTGTGTGTGTGTTCAAAAGTAGTTTATACAAAAGAAAATCAGATTTACAATCATAGGCCACTTAAGGCTGAATAATGTGTGTCTCTGCTCTGCTTTAATCCAATATCTTTATACCTGAGTGGCTGTTTATGGTTTAAAACACTTCCTGGATTTTATAATAATTTCATTTTAATTCTCAGCTCCATTTCACACACTGACTCCAAGAAAAAGTGCTGCATCCTCTTGATACCTGTCGTGTTGTTATGAACAGCGACGTATCATTCGGAAAGGGAAATTCTCATTAATTACTTTACTTTCAACACAGAGACAGATTACACAGCATTATGGCCAAGACTCTTATAAATGAAGAAGAATATATTCAGATTTTCAGATAACGTTTGCACGTTTCTAATGATCAAAAACTGTCATTTGGCATCTTCTTCATCGTCATGCTTTGACTACAACATGGAGAGGAACCTTGGCTACGGACGATTGAAGAGAGTGGAGACATATTTTAACTGCTTCCTTACAAATTATGAATTAGTCAAGTTTATAAATTAAAAGAAGCTACATAATAATGTAATGCAGCCATTAGGGGTGGGGGAAAAATGGATACTGTGTAGCATGGTGATATTTTGTTTGCTAATAATGTATGGATACAGGGACAGCAGAAATCGATATTTTGTTACAAAAAGGTTTTTGTGCTCTGACTTCAGAGCATGTTGATCCTTTTTCTGAGCAAGAATCCTGACATTCCTTCACTGTCCAAATGTGTTTAACTTGTTCTTTGGCAGCAATAAACATGACAGTTTACTTATTTTAATTTAAGACATGTTTTATTTTAATTAAGTTTAAAACTTTTTTATTTAATGTAAAATTCTATTTTGTTTTAATTTACTTTCAAATTCTTCAGTTGCTGAAGGGGCTGCATAGTTTTCATAAACTGCATAGTTCAGAATAGCTATAATTGTACCAGATGGTTGATTCAGTTAAGTTGGACTAGACTGTAATACAAACCGTTCAGTTTGTCAACAATCAAACTGAAATGAGAGAAAGACTGAGTGTGAGACTTTGATATTAGAGAAAATGAATATTGATAAAGTTTACCTTTATGTACAGAATCTGAATATCACAAAATATTTTAAAAAATTGCAATAATATCGTATCATGCATTAAGTATTGTGATAATATCGTATCGTGGGATGTATGGTGATTCCCACCTCTAGCAGCCATGTACTCAGTTGTTTTTGTAAATTAAAACATCTCTAGTCTGAATCTGTCCATCAGATTATTTATACCAGCTTCTAGCATGCCAAACAGTCCGAAACATGCAATGCTGGCAAAGATATGAATACATTAGCCAAGCCTATTTGAACGATGTCTCCTCCTCAAAGTTATCTTGGTTCACAGGGCTGCAAAAACATCGGTGAATGCAGTCTTCTTCAGCAGCGAATGATTCTGGGGGATTTTAAGTGATTAACATGTTATTCATCTGAGATGCACCTCCGGCCCGGGTTTGTGCATATTAAGAAAAGTGAGAGCTTTGCTCCAGTTTGGCTTGTCTCACTTGTTTCTGGTTTCAGGTGATACTGTAATCTGTGTATAGCACTGTATGCGGTGGGGGATTTGCAAAGATTTAACTCCACAATTCATGTACAGAAGCATTAATAGAGCAGTCAAGAAGGGCAAATAATTACACCATCATCACAACTATTATCTCCTGCCCTTTTGTTGGCTGTTTGAGCCCTGAGGTCAGTCCAGTTTGGAGACAGTATAAATATAGACGTTAAATTCAACACTTAAATCTTTGACAGGCAGCTGGACAGCTCCTGTAGACGGGCAGAAGTCCCAATGCAGAGACTTCTGCAGGTCACAGCAGAAACAGCAAACCTGCAAGATCGTTTGACACCAAAACACCTGAAGTGAACGAGCACACAGCGTACCACAGGTTCCAATTCATCAGCAGGCATTTAGCTTTTCTTTTTAAAGTGCTCTGCAGCTGCAACCTTGTTGTACCTCGGTAACAGGCAGGAGGGCTTGGCTTGAATTCAGAAGAAGGCAGTGCCAGAGAGGTGTCTCACACTGCTACCGTGAGTAGGAACAAACCAGCCACTTCAGCAACCATGGTTTTGCCAAGTCCAACTCAGTTTTCCCTGCCGCTTCGCTCAGTATGATGCCTTCTGGTTCCAGGCACTGTGAAATGTTATTCACCCAAGCGGTGCCATATTTTGTCATATTTGTTTATTTAGATGGGTACCTAAGTGTTTCCGGAAACAGAGTGCGAAATGAAGAAGTTGTGATTTATGTTGCTGGTTTGCCTCGATGAGGTGCTGTCTAAGCAGCTACTTTGTTTCCATCCAAATGAAGAGTCTGTAATTGATATGTAAGGTCTTCTCAAGCATGAAAGATAGTAATTCACACATATCTGAGTGTCAGCTCAGCTACTTTGCACTCTGGGTACAACAGAGATTGTCAGTGCACAAACTCTGATTACAAATTGGACGTCTTTTAAATTAAAACTCTGTTAAATGTTGTTTTTGTTTTAGTTCAGATCACTTCATTCACAATATTGTCTTGACACAATATAATATTTAATATTTAGTATCTACTGTTATCTACTGCTAGCTGGTTTATTGTGATGGTGCTGTTTTTATTATGTTGCTCTTTTTTTTGTTTGCTTTCTCTTCTGTTTTTTTTCTCCATACAGGTGATCCAGGTGTTTTGTTTTTCTTTCTTCCCCCTTTCTCACCGTCTCTTCTCCCCTCTGGTTTTCTTTCTCTCCCTCTCTTTCTTTCATTCGTTCTCCCTGTCCTATCCCCCAGTCATGTCTGTCCCGTTTGTAGCAACCGAAAATAAAATTAATTCATAATTATAATAAAGGTCAATCAAATGGACCAATATGGCCATGATGATCCACTTGGTAAAATAAATCCGCTTGGCATCTTTCTTGGCCTTAAGACAACAATTCTGATGCTAAAGATCCAAACGGGACAAAAAACAAACAAACAAACAAACAAAAAAAACAATATTGTCTTGTCTGTGTTTTTATGTATTTTACTCAGCATTTATTGTGTCATAGCTGATAAGATATGATAAAAAATGTTATATTGATGAAATCAGCATCCATTACATTTTTATACTATATTATATATTGCTTAATGATTTCAAAATGTTAATTGTTTTGAAACAAAAGTGTCATTACTAAGTCACAGAGCCCCGCCCCAGCCCCAGGGTGTCAAATACTGCAGTTCTTTCCAAGAAACTGAGGTTCCAGAGAACAAGGTGCCCTTTGGCAATGGTGCCAAGATGCACCTGCCATTACAACAGTGAGACAGGTCTCAGAGGCAGTCACCGTCACATTTGGTACCCTTAAGCATCATTTTTCAACACGCTCGGTAAATTCTGTGAACAGCTGTGTTTCAACTTTATAATAACCATGCAAATACTGTTTTAGATGCACATCACCATATTTACTAACCATTTAAAATGCGTCATACATATCTGTTTCATTTTATTTTCATCATCTTATTGAAATAACAATATTGCCGCACAGCAAGAAGGTCCTGAGTTCAGTTCCACCATCTGTGTGGAGTTTGCATGTTCTCCCCATGTTTGCGTGGGTTCCCTCCGGGTACTCCGGCTTCCTCCCGCCGTCCAAAGACATGCAGCTTGTGGGGATAGGTTAATTGGTTAATCCAAATTTCCACTAGGTGTGAATGTGCGAGTGAATGTGAGTGCGAATGGTTGTCTGTCCCTGTGTGTTGGCCCTGCGACAGACTGGCGACCTGTCCAGGGTGTACCCCGCCTCTCACCCTATGACAGCTGGGATAGGCTCCAGCGCCCCCCGCAACCCTGAAAAGGATAAGTGGAAGCGAATGGATGGATGGATGGTTATTAACCATTGTTACCATGGAATAATTTTTATGATCATTTTCATTAATTATATGTGCATATACACGTCATGACTTACAGAGTATGTAGGGAAGGGAGAGATTTGTCTGTTTGTTAGCATTCTAGCGTGCACAATTTTAGACATATCATTTTCAAATTTTGTGTGATGGCAGATATTGATAACGGCTCGAGCTGATTAAACTTTGCTAAAAATCAGGTCGAGGTCTCCCCAGATGCGAAACTAAGTGAAAAGTTTATTTTACCCTCAATTTTTTAAACTTTTGACTCTTCAAACTTCAAAGCAATGAACTAGCCCATGGGAACCATTATCATCTCGGTTGGCTAAGCGTTTGACCTCGTCCTTCACTGTTAAATAGTTGCCTGTTAAAGCTGACCTTGGAAAAATAATTACAAGAAACCATATCGAGTAATATATCATATGAAAGAGCATTGAAAGAGTGGTACAACACATTTGTTTCAATACAATACGATACAATACAATAAAGGATAGCAGGATGGATCACACTTGATGGTTTATTCACAAATAACAAGGAATCCCAACATAATCCAACAAGATTTATAGGCGAAGCATTGATTCAGGTTTCTTTTCTCTTAAAACATGGTTTCCAGTGTCTTCCAATAACACAAGTTCAGCCATACTCAGTCCTTATAATTTGACTTACTATTTATAAAACACCAAATCCCGTTTATTACACCTTGCGTCTACCAATTAATTCCTTACACCTTTAGGTGATAACTCCTGTCACTTACATCACCTCTAGATTGCTTAAAAATAAGATCATTTGCATGAGTTGAAAGTTTTTCAGGTTTTTTAAGTAAAGCACGTCTTTACTCTAAAATTTTAATCAATCGTAAATCAATTTTTGCAACTGATTTGAAGAAAAAGGAATAAATTGTCCATCCCGAAAACAAAATAATGCTATGTCAGTGATACAATGGTGCAGAAGAAATTGAAGAGTGAAATTATACTTTGCTGTCTCAAAAATCCAATTAATTGGGCTCATGGACTATGTTAGAACACTGAGCATATTCATTATATTTGATTGACCTGAAGTCTTTTCCACAGAGTAACACATGGAGCAGAAAAATGGGGGAGAAAACAACAAAACAAGAGCAAAGTCAGACTAGATTAGGATGGGCAGTATGAGTTGCACACAGACATGACTCGCAAGTCCTCCAAGCTTCGGTATGCTTTAGACCAATTAGCTCAGATAAAGTGTTGCTGTGCATGAAGATGTGCGTTTATGGAATAAAGTAATGTGGCGAGCACTGCATCCTGCAAACATAATGCAAATAGTTACCTTTCCACTTCAGCAGAGCAAGATGAGCCAAATATGCATCTCATTTACATCACAATATGGGGAGTACAGGAGAAACAACATTTAGGCTGGGACGTGAAGGGGAAAAATGAGGTCACTTCATTTATACCCTGCGGAAATGATTTTTTCCCTCATATGGTGAGAAAGCACAATGCTGAGCATTACATATTGACACAGTGCTTATACTTTAATCCTTAGCTCCTTTACACAACACAGAAAAAAAAGCGGATTTCGTTCAGTCTCCACGGGTTTCCTAACACTACTGATTTGCACTGAGTATAAAGTTATGTTTTTACACAGCTCTATGGCTTCAGGCAACAACAAATGGCTCCTAGTTTTGCCTGAGGCTGCATTTATCAAAATTGCTCAACTGTCTCTGGCTTTCTTTGCAAATGTAGTCTGCGAATATGCAGCGGCTTCATAACCTTTGCGTATTTGTCATTTGTTTGACAGTGTAGAGTTGAAACAACACATTTAATGGATGCAACCTTAATGAGGAATTGAAAAATTCATGAAAAGATGACCATTAAGGTTAAAGCTTTGCTGAGGTTACCCCTCCAGCGTGCTTCTCCAATCACTTATTAATAGACCTTTTGCATGTTTTTGACACCGACTGTCAAAGAAACCATTTTGACTCTTAATGAAAAGGGAGATTTTACATTCTGCCAGTTCTGCAGAAAGCTGTCAGAGTGCAGGAACAGCACAACACTTTATTTTATTAATCCATCTCAAACAAGCAAAGAGAGAGAGAGACTTAAAATGACTAAAAATTGTGCCATAAAAGGGAATCCTGTCTACGACCTTTTTGCATTTTCTCTAAGATAGACGAGACATTCTGAGACAGCTGGCATCACGTCATGTAAAAGTCGTTGCACGTGAATTTTCTGTGCATTTTCTTGCACAGCTGTTTCATTCAAACTTGGCCTGGTAACCATGCATCGACATAAACTGCCATAAGACAGGAGCTTCCCTTGAAGCAGTCTGTCCTCATTAATATGCAGCACAGGTAATGTGCTTTTGGACACACTCCATTCACTGTCACTTTGATTCAAATTAGAATTGTAATTTAAGGTTATTAAATGACCTATGAACCATGTCACATGGGAAAAAAACTGGATCTGTCTTTAAGGAGGAGAACATCCGTACGAAAAATTGTCCTTTTCCTACATAACATATACGATTTCAGGATTGGTATGTGTTCCCTACTACATACCAATCCAATTTGTCGCCTTTAGATAACAAACTTCCTGCTGAGATTACAGAATCACAGAAGTTATATTCACCTCATCTGTACTGAAAATAGGGGTGGGGGAAAAATGGATACTGTGTAGCATGGTGATATTTTGTTTGCTAATAATGTATGGATACAGGGACAGCAGAAATCGATATTTTGTTACAAAAAAGGTTTTTGTGCTCTGACTTCAGAGCATGTTGATCCTTTTTCTGAGCAAGAATCCTGACATTCCTTCACTGTCCAAATGTGTTTAACTTGTTTTATGGCAGCAATAAACATGACAGTTTACTTATTTTAATTTAAGACATGTTTTATTTGAATTAAGTTGAAAACTTTTTTATTTAATGTAAAATTCTATTTTGTTTTAATTTACTTTCAAATTCTTCAGTTGCTGAAGGGGCTGCATAGTTTTCATAAACTGCATAGTTCAGAATAGCTATAATTGTACCAGATGGTTGATTCAGTTAAGTTGGACTAGACTGTAATACAAACCGTTCAGTTTGTCAACAATCAAACTGAAATGAGAGAAAGACTGAGTGTGAGACTTTGATATTAGAGAAAATGAATATTGATAAAGTTTACCTTTATGTACAGAATCTGAATATCGCAAAATATTTTAAAAAATTGCAATAATATCGTATCGTGCGTTAAGTATCGTGATAATATCGTATCGTGGGATGTATGGTGATTCCCACCTCTAACTGAAAATGAAATCAGCCTCACATTTCTCCCGTTCTTACCTAAAGATGTTTTTAAAGACTTTTCAGGCATTAGACTCCCAGTGACCAGAGTCTGTCAAGCTTACAGCAGACAGAGCTTACCGGCACAAGGTCTTTTCCCCTAAATTAAATAGGAAAGCAAACAACAACACTTCCAACATAGGCGGTCCCTTACTGTTTATGATCAAAGGGAACTCACGCCTCATCCTTTCTCTCTTTGTAGGTTTATTCCACCCTTCCAAATAAATACCTTTCATGTGAAAAGGTGAAATGGGTGAGCCAGGGGTGAATCAGCTCATACATTACTAAGCATTCACACACGTCCATGCATATTAATGTAAATGCTTAAATGTGCGTGCGTACAGACTTGATCCACAAATGAATGGCAGCCTGATAAGGCAGAGGTGGCACATTGCTAGGCTTGTTAGGCATGCACATTGACATGCATGGAGTTCCAAAGCGTGACTTACTATCGCCATCCAAGAACATTAAGAGATTTCAGCGTGCTAAGGCCTTATTCTTTGCCATGCTCGTAATCGCTTCCCTCATCTTCCAGTTGCCATATTTGTCAGCTCTGTTTTGCCAGTGCGTCTCCGAGATAGGTCCAAGCTGGTCTCATCTGTTCACATGATTAACTCAGTGAGGAGAAATCTTGCATCTCACCTTTATTTGTCTCTCGCTGGCACTTTGGCTTTCTCATCTCTTATCTCGGTCCTACTCAGAATCTTAACTATGTGCCTTTGCTGCAGGACTTTCTGAGTACTATGATTCTAAGTAGAGCACTTCCTCATGGCTGATTGAAATGATCAAGAACTGAACTTGCCGGAAGGGCTAAGATACATTATCTTTCTGCTTTCTATTTAAAATGTAACATTTACTTTTAGCAATACGGTGCTTCATAATCACTAAATATGACAATAGTTTGCACATGTTTTACAAGCTGAATGCAAGTTGAAAGGGTTCATAGAGGAGGTTAAATGCTTGTAGTGCTGGTAGAAGGTTTTGTTGTATTAATATTTTTTAAGTTGTGGAGGGCACGAGGATCATCTGCAGAAAAGCTGCAATTCTGCAATTGTGATTTGTTTAACTTCTCTACTCATAAACTGAGAGTTCAAGTAAAGTTCATGTTCTATGGAGAAGAATCCAGACACACATATAAATGCAAGTACTCGACTACTGGAATTTATTATGAGATCATGACCCTTTTCTCATTATTTTCTCCCAAAGCTTCTGAGAAACAACAAGCTTTGATGTGTAGGACATGATCCCTCCACATCTGCTGTAGTAACTCGGTGCCATAAATCAATAATATGAAGAGATAATATGTATTGTTCCTCCTCACTGCAGCACACAGTGATGTGGATGATAGTAAAATGCTTATATCAGTTTCTTTGGTTTAACAGAAAAGGAAATGAAGCCAGTGATCCACATTCATCACTTTTCGTTAATTAGGTGAGATAGAAACATGTTCGTTGAAATATAAACAGCAAAACTGAGTGTAAGAAAATATTTCCTGAAACACTTTTATAAGCCTGCTTTGATAAATATGAAGATTCAAATATTTTGTGTCTCGGTTGCTTTGCTTATGCCATTAAAGACTAAATGAAATCATTCAGTGTTGTTTTCATCAAAGTCTCACCTTCACTACAAATAATAATATTTGTGCAGACGTTTGATGTGTGTTTTTCACACTCATTGCTGAAAGGAAATATTTCTCTTGGTGAGTTTTTAGTCTGGTTTATGTTTCTTCTATGCCTCCTTGTCTATGTTGGTTCTCCTAGATGCAGATGGACAGCTGAGTCTTGTCCTGTGGAGGTCGCTCTTCTGTGTTGTGCCATGCGCTTGTGAAGTGGCTGTTTGGTCTCTCCAATGTAGAGGTCTGGGCATTCCTCGCTGCACTGTACAGCAAACACCACATTGTTAAGTCTGTGTTTTGGCGTTTTGTCTTTCGGGTGAACCAGTTTGTGTCTGAGTGTGTTGCTGGGTCTGAAGTACACCGGGATGTCATGCTTGGAGAAAACCCTCCTGAGTTTCTCTGATACACCGGCTACATAGGGGATGACAATGTTGTTGCGTCTGTCCTTCTTATCCTCCCTCGCTGGTGTCTGATCTTCTTTTCTGTGCCTCTTTGCTGACTTTAAGAACGCCCATTTAGGATAGCTGCACGTTTTGAGTGCTTCCTTTACATGTGTGTGTTCCTTCTTTTTCCCTTCAGGCTTAGAGGGAACATGTTCTGCCCGGTGGTGTAGGGTCCTAATCACTCCAAGTTTGTGTTCCAGAGGGTGATGGGAGTCAAACAGGAGGTACTGGTCCGTGTGTGTGGGCTTCCGGTAAACTTCAATGTTGAGGTTGCCATTCTCTTCAATGTGCACAGCGCAGTCCAGGAAAGGCAAACAGTCGTCCTTCGTGTCTTCCTGGTGAACTTGATGTTTTTATCCACAGCGTTGATGTGCGCAGTGAAGGATTCCACTTCTTGTGTCTTGATTTTGACCCAGGTGTCGTCTACATATCTGTACCAGTGGCTGGGTACTCTTCCTTTGAAAGAGCCAAGGGCCTTGCTTTCCACTTCCTCCATGTAAAGGTTGGCTACAATAGGTGACACGGGGGAGCCCATGGCACAGCCATGTTTTTGTCTGTAATAGCCTTCGTTGTATTTGAAGTATGTTGTGGTGAGGCAGAGGTCTAACAGTGTGCAGATCTGATCGGGGTGAAGTTGGTCCTGTCTTCTAAGAGGCTGTTTTTTTGTAGTCGTTTTCTGACAGTCTCCACGGCCTCCGTGGTGGGTATGTACGTGAAGAGAGAGACTACATCAAAGGACACCATGGTTTCATCTGGATCCAGGGGAAGTATCATTAATGTAGCTTCTTTTTGATAAAGCGTATAGGCCTGGATCAGGTGACCCGGTCCCTGTTTTCTCTGTATTATTGAAGGGTCTTTATAATTTACATTACAAAGTGCCTAAAGGCAACTGTTGTTGTGATTTGACACTATATAAATAAAGTTGAACGGAATCCCTCAAACTCCCCGGCCTCTGGAGGGGGACCAAGGTTTGAGGAACAAACCTGTACCACACACCTAAGTGGGTGGGAGTGGGAAGGAGATCATATTTATATATAAAGCAAAGCATAAAATCTTTATTTTTATAGCAAATCTGGAATTCTAACATCTAACCACAAACATTTGTATAAAAACTAATTGGTTGTTTATCCAGCTTAATATATCTCAAAGTGTACGATAAGGAAGCAAGCAATCTATCAGGACTTTTTTTCCCCATTTGACATGTTTTCCATATCCTGAGCCACAAAAGACACAAAACAGATCATCAAATGTCTCATGCAGCCATGACTGTTCTGTTATGTAGATTTCACAAGACAAGACGAAGTTAGAGAAACTGTCAGAATACAATTGCTCGTGTCACCTCCCCCAAAGCAGCAGCTGAGGAAAAAGGAGACTTTTCAGTATTGGAACTCAGCCTGACAGCCTCCCAGTGAGATTTGGCTGCAGTGCAGCACAGTCACCTCTATCTCCTCTCTTTTAGGGATAGTTATCTACTTGTCAAAGCGAGGACAGGGCAGAGGGAGAAGGAGGAAGAGAGCGAGAGCTTTCACACCCATCTCCACTTTCTGAGACTTGATTAATGAAACAATTGACTCAGTGATTAACGCCTGTGCACCGAGTTACTAAAAAAAGCCCAAAGGGACCTGAAATGGCAAGATATTGATTTCCTCTCTTCCCTAGGTCAATACCCATCTCACCTGCCATATCACTATGACAATTTGCATACTCACTGGGCTTACTTTACAAAATCAAAAAGTCTGAACAAGACTTGCCCTGTAATGTACAAATAACATTTCTCCGTGTGTCAGTGTTGGATATGTGTCGTTAAATGAAAATATGGACAGATAATGACTCAATTATGAGGTTGGTATATCAGCTCATTGTCATCCCATCCCTATTATTGTCCCATCTTTATCTATTATCACCCTTGATCGCAGCGACCCGATGACGGTACTTCTACAAAAGTAGACAGTTATCCTGCTTTTGTGATTATTGTGAAAAATGTGGCTCTAACAAGATCAGTGGATGTACAATTCAGTGCATTTCTCAACTACAGGGACGTCCTCATTTGTAGCTGGACTAAAAGTGTTTGTAATTGATTTTTTGGAAAGCTTCTGGATGACATTGTTTTTGGTTTTTTTGTATACTCTAGCGAGAGTGAATGTGACAAAGACTCATGCTGATGTGGCATCCTGTAAGTAGCAAGTGACATATATATCCCACTGTAACTGTCTGCAGGCACAAATGTGTGGCAGCAGAACTTAAGGCCAATTACGTAGCTTACATGAAGAAATAATAAAAGTTGAGTACACATAGCAGCAATATTGTGCTCTTTACCACATGATAATGATTGCACAGAGCACCAAACATATAGATATTTGTCAGATACACATCAGACTGCAGTAAGGTACAAGTAGAAGGAAAACCAGTTGTTGTTTTTTAACTGTCAACGAATTTAAACTCAAGACAACTGCCTTTTCCCATCCTGATGGCTGCTTTTGAATCCACTTTCCCACCTAATGGTGGCTGTTGAATTCTCAAAATTCAATTCGTTGGATTTGGGTAAAGGCATATGAAAAAAATCAGTTTTTTAGGGCAATCATTTGAAAGGATCACTGGTTAGGAAACACAGTTTTCCTATAAACCACTTTACAACCACATTTTCAAACTGCTGGGATATTCTGCAAAATCCCAATAAAAAACAAGTGGGTTGTAAATATCCACTATAATCACTGACCGACGGAAACGAGGAGAAACACATCTCGGCAAGTTCAGTGTATGCAAAATGAGAACAGCCAGCAAAGAATATTACAATGTTTAAAACATATCTGCTTGATATTTGGCATTTATTGTCTATTCAGTCTGTATGTGAAGAACTGAGCTTTTACAGAGTTTTCAGCCACAGCAGACACAGTTTAACAAGGTGAGCTGCTCCTTCAGCACTCCAGTGATGACTGATTAAAAATAATGGCGAAGAAGATGACATAGATGAAGAGGGGAGTGCGTACTGTCATCATTTACATTTGCCCCTCCCTGAAGGTATAATGTCCTTTAGGTAAAGCATCATTTTGTCACATGTAGAGATCAGAGGAGGGTCACAGGACCAGCACCTTAGTTCCTGAACGCCCCCTCATTAGGGAGACAGCAGAAAGTGGAGCTTCATTAATTGGAATTGTGGGCCTGAGGTGGTGTGAGTGCATGAAGGCTTTAAAAGGGAAAGTTATTGTGAAAGTCTGCTCTCCTTTTGTATTAGTCCACTGTAAGTTTCTCTTTTTAGGTATTATCCGGTTTAAATGTGACAGAGTGAAGGTTTATTATAATTAAGTGCAAGTGAAACTTCCATTTTATTGTTTTTTAAATTTGTAACTGGGCTTAATAATACCAGAGAGATCGTCACCGAGGACTTTTTTCTCAGGTAAAGAAAAAAACAAGCAAACAAAGAAGGAAATAAAACATTTTATTTTTTTTAAATGTTAAATCGGTGGTGGAAATTTATTTCATAGGAACAGTGAAAAATAAATAAGTGAATATATTAAAAAGTTTTTAGGTCCCTCCTTCCTTGCTGGATTTTATTTGGTCAAAATAAAGTCATCACTCTGTCATGTGGAACGTTTCAGAATTAATTTGCAACAACCTGCATGGCCTCCAGATACGTTTTGTTTTGACACGAGACTCCAGAGGAAGCAGCAGCAGCTACAGCAATGTCTCCAACGCAGCTTCTAAACATTCAAAGACGATTTCATTTGATTAACTTTGGCATGTTTGTTTGAACCATTTTGACTGAATCGAATGAGAAACATCTGTAGAAGCTAGTACAAATACATTAAAAATAGACCCTTGAGTGGGGAAACAGCAAGGATATACAATGAGCAATTTTCTCTTATTTGAGTCTTTCATTAGGCTGCTGGTATGAATAGAAAGCAATCATGTGAGGAAACGCTTGATTCAAAAAAAACATTAATTTTCTCCCTTATTTACCAACACATGGCTTCCACATGTCATGATAAAAGTAACATTATTTTTCAGTTTAATTTAGAGAAGTAAAAACATACTGGAATATTTCCCAAATCAAATTAAATCACAGGTATAAACAGAGAGAATTTTAGTTAAAATTATTTAAGTGCCTTCAGCTAGATGGATAAGGCTTAGGAAAATGCAATAAGTACACTTTCTTTCTTTAAACCTAGTTCTTGTATTTGACTGTTACAGTGAGGAAGCAGGGTATTGACAGCTAATTCTCTGGCCAAGCAGAAACAAATTAAGCACTTGCTGCTCAGGGCATTTGTGATCATGTGGCATCATGGATTGTGACCATTCTGCTACCAGGTCACCACTAGATGGGACGTTTAAAGTTAAAATAAGTCACATAGTTTGATCAGAAGTTGGAAACTGAAGGGGGGAAATCAGACCTCGCTGCAGCAGAAGTGACAGCTGGACTTTCAGCTGACTCTGGCTCTTACAGAAGAGGACAGCCAGTTGTCCAGATGTACCCTAAACAGGGTCCCACACCCCCCCTCTGCCCATGAGGCCTGTTATCCTCAGATGGTGCCATTCATGCTCATCCACACAACATCTCCACTGAGCAATGAGCCGTCACAAAGAGACAAACGTTTGCAGACAGATCTCACTGCTCAATTCATCACACTGTGCAGATGCACATCATTGAACATGTGGCTCAATGACCGGCTGACACAGGTATCTGTTTATCGTGCATGCTCACACTGACTCCAGGACGAAGATGTTCACATGACTGCTTGACCAAATACACTTTCTATCGCCGGTACTCAGTCAAGTAAGAAAAGTGCTTTCTCAACAAATATTCAGGACAGCATCACTGGAGACGAAGCAGAAAACTAATGCCAGCTTCAGGCTGCATAATATCAGCACAAGAATAACTTGACCATGGGGACTGACAATAGATGCCAGCAACAAACTCTGACCATTTTATGATGCGAGGCGTTATCATCAGCTTGTATCATGCATGAATTTTGGAAGAATTTGCTTGTGACACTGTAGCACATGGAGTCTGCATCAGCCACGTTTTCACTACTGGACAATCCATTTGGTTTAGGTTAGTGGTTCCCTGAGTAAAGTGCAAAGGATGTAGAAGACAGTCTCTTGCCAAAATACAATAGGCTGTTAGCGCCATCAGAAAATGTTCATGTCATGCATGTAGTGAAAGTCAGCAAGCCATGATCAGTCGGGATACTGTTTTCACAAATATCTCTTTGCCAACCGACTTTGTAGATCTAGGAAAAAGGAACTTAAACTTAGACATCAAGGTAATCCATCTATACATTGTCTTCTGCTTATCAAGTTCAGGACTGCAGGAGTCTAGAGCAGGGTTTTAATAGTTTTGCAATTTTCATTAGTTTTTATTTTTATTTAGTTTTGACTTCAGATTTTCAATTTTATATCAGTTTTAATTAGTTTTTACCAATTGTTTGCTAGTTTAGTTTAGTTTTTATTTTTTTGAAAATCCTTAGTTTCAGTTTAGTTTTGATTAGTTTCAGTTATAGTTTTAGTTGTGTTTGCAATAATTAAGTGTAACAAAATCCCAGTTTCATCATATCAGTCACTCTGCTCATCCTTGGGTATGTTGCTATTCCAGCTACCATACTGCACCCTGGACAGGTCGCCTGTCTGTCGCAGGGCTAACACGCAGAGACAGACGACTCACATTCCCACCTATGGGTTCTTTAAATAAATAAATAAAGGCAGATGAACAACCATTGATACCAGGCAACTATAAAATGTATATCTTGGCCCCAATGAGACTATTAACTCTCGCAGCACCGGGTGTTCGTAATTGTGGTTCAAGTGAATTGATAAACTTTTTGAAGGTAATTGACTCACACAGTTGTGTAGATATCCCCGTCCTGTTGTCTCGGGATGCATCACGCTGCCTTGCCTGGGGTTAGCTTCTGTTTTCTGGGGATGAGGGTTGAGTGTGCTCCCTTACCTTCTCAAGGTAAGCTAGGTTAGCCTTCTTGTGTGAGCTTTTCAAGTGCACTTTAAGGTTTGTGGGATTTTTTTCCCTTTAGAAATGTCCCTCATAATTTGTCTGTTTCCACTACAAGACACTTGCTTCATCCAAAACACAGTCATATTCAAAGTAATCCCAAATTGGACTCTGGCTCCCGACTTTTCCTGACATGATTCTGCGCGTGGACGGAGCAGCGACACAGACGACTCGACTAACGTACTGCCACCTGCTGGCATAATGAGACACAGCAAGAAAAAAATCTGGAAACTAAACTTCATTTTCACCCTTGACTCTTGTATGACACGCACACATCAATGAAAACTAAACACATTTTTGCTATAAATTCAGTTAATTTTAGTTAGTTTTGTGAACACTCATTACAGTTTTAGTTAGTTTTCCTTTTTTTGTTTTTATTTTTATTTCCATTAACAAAAATGTTTTTTCACTTCTAGTTTTCGTTATTTCGTTAGTTTTCGTTAACGATAATAACCTTGGTCTAGAGTCTATCCCGGCTGTCACAGGGCAAGTAGCAGCATACATCCTGGAAGTATCGCCAGTCTGTCGCAGGGCTAACACGGGCAACCACACCCTCTACCATTCACATCTACCACCCATTTAGAATCAACAGTTCACCTAAATCATGGCTGTTTTTGGAGCACAAGTGGAAGTTGGTGTTTTTGGAGAGAACCCACACAACCACAGCAGCATTTAAACAGTGGAAGACATAAGAAAGCAGCAATAATCTATAATAAATGATAATCCTTTCCTACATCAAGACATACTATTTCATTAGCAGCCAAAATGTACAAATATATGTTGTAATTTAAGAATCCTAAGACAAAAGGGTTTGCATTCACAATAAAAGATAAACACACAAATAGCGTTGTGCAATTTCTGTGGCTATAATTCCAGTAGGTACAACATTAAATATTCACAAAAGCAGCTGTTAACTTGATGGTGCCTCATGTCATGCTGTGTGCTTTTATTTAGAGTCAAAGAAGAGCCCACTAAAGAGAAATACAGCAGATGGTAATAAAATAGCACTAAAATGGAAATAAATTTATTAGCTTTTCAGAAAGCCTTGAGGCATCAGTATGATCTATATGTGCTGTCATGATATCATCATAAACTGCGAGGTGTGCATTGATTTTTCTTTCTTTTTTTTTTACCTGTCGCTCTTAGTGCAACACGGACCCGTCAGCATGTGTTTTTCTTGCACAGTAAATATATTAGCAGTGTTTTCATTTTTATGTAAGCTTCTTTGTATTGTAGGTATATTTCAGGTGAATATGAAGGAGGTAAACACTCAGAAATCAAAGCTCAATTATTGCTTGAAGCCACTTCTGGCACCGCTCATCAGTCTGAGTAACAACATTGTTGTTTTTCTCAAGTTTAGGATGGAAACAGAATCAAATGAGATGGATTTGTACCCCTCTCAAATTTAAGCTTGCCTAATGCCGAGCAGCAGCTGGAGAAACACGTTTTTTTTTTTTCTTTCAGCCCAGCGGCTTTCACTGGCATAAGTGTGAGTGCAAAAAAAGAAAAAATACACCTTTTTCATCCCTTTCCGCTGTGTCATGAGTCTTCTCTGAGCATATTCTAAAAACTTTGCAGGACTGTGTAACAACATTATCACTGTGCCATTGCCTTTAACTATAGCTTGATATTTTAACTTCTACACGAACTCCCTTCCCCGTTCACACCATTTAATTTGCCTGCCTTACCCTGAATATGACTTACCCTGAATATGACATGCCGTTACCACATTAACAAATTCAGATGACGACATTGTTCATACGACTGGTGACAGCACAAGGGTAATTTTTCATTTAAACATATGTCACTAACTTGATTGCATAAGTAGGGGTCTCAGTGACTGAGAGATTCTCTGCTAGTGCTTGTGTTGTTTTTCTCCATATGACAGAAAAACGCGAAGGGATCCGTTTACTGCAGACAAGTCACTGTGATTGCAGAAGCCATTAAATGTTGCTGCCCTGACAGCTGTTCAGGGTCATTCGTCAAATGATGGAGTGAGAGAAAGTTGGAAAGATGAGGCGAACAGGAGGGGATGCAAATCTGCTGAGGTAGGGAGCGTGCGAGTTGATGAAACATTCCTTGGACGATTACCCCCAGGTTCAGCCGGTCCCCGTCGGCCAGTCAGACACTCTCATTTTTTCACTTTACTGCTCTGCGCTAAACTTCAAAGAGTTCGCTTAGTGATATTATGGCATTACAGAAAGTTTCAAATTTATATTATTTCAGCCTTCGAACCTCCTTCTTGCACCTCCTTCTTACTTACGGGGCAGAAAAGGAAAAATCCTAACCAACCAGTTTCTTCACACAGCCCAAAGACCTGCATATTAAACTGATCTGTGATTCAGTAATGCCCAGTGGTGTGAGTGTGGTTGGTTGGATGTCTCTATGTGCTAGCCTGGGACAGCTGAATGAATGGATGAAAAAAAGTGCAGAGAACGCCAATCCAGTTTCTTTACATGCTAATCGTTTTATTAACGTAAGAACACAGGTCAAACTGAGCTTAAGGAGCCACAATATGTAAAAGAGCTAATCCAATAATGCTAGGAAGCAAGTACAACCACAGCACCTTACTAGAAATCTTAGTGGCCAACAACACTTGGTCCTGCGCACAGGACCAGATAATTCAATTCAATTCAATTTTATTTATATAGCGCCAAATCACAACAAAAGTCGCCTCAAGGCGCTTCATAGATGCAGAGAAAAGCCCAACAATCATATGACCCCCTATGAGCAGCACTTTGGTGACAGTGGGAAGGAAAAACTCCCTTTTAACAGGAAGAAACCTCCAGCAGAACCAGGCTCAGGGAGGGGCGGGGCCATCTGCTGCGACCGGTTGGGGTGAGAGAAGGAAGACAGGATAAAGACATGCTGTGGAAGAGAGACAGAGGTTAATAACAGATATGATTCAATGCAGAGAGGTCTGTTAACACATAGTGAGTGAGAAAGGTGACTGGAAAGGAAAAACTCAATGCATCATGGGAATCCCCGGCAGCCTACATCTATTGCAGCATAACTAAGGGAGGATTCAGGGTCACCTGGTCCAGCCCTAACTATATGCTTTAGCAAAAAGGAAAGTTTGAAGCCTAATCTTGAAAGTAGAGATAGTGTCTGTCTCCTGAATCCAAACTGGAAGCTGGTTCCACAGAAGAGGGGCCTGAAAACTGAAGGCTCTGCCTCCCATTCTACTTTTAAATACTCTAGGAACAACAAGTAGGCCTGCAGAGCGAGAGCGAAGTGCTCTAATAGGGTGATATGGTACTACAAGGTCATTAAGATAAGATGGGGCCTGATTATTTAAGACCTTGTATGTGAGGAGCAGGATTTTGAATTCAATTCTGGATTTAACAGGAAGCCAAAACAGGAGAAATCTGCTCTCTCTTTCTAGTCCCTGTCAGGACTCTTGCTGCAGCATTTTGGATTAGCTGAAGGCTTTTCAGGGAGTTTTTTGGACATCCTGATAATAATGAATTACAGTCGTCCAGCCTGGAAGTAATAAATGCATGAACTAGTTTTTCAGCGTCACTCTGAGACAGGATATTTCTAACTTTAGAGATGTTGCGCAAATGGAAGAACGCAGTCTTACATATTTGTTTAATATGTGCGTTGAAGGACATGTCCTGGTCAAACATGACTAAGCAGCTTTGTCATTGTTATGATGACATCCAGAGGTATGGCAGACCTGCATGGAAAAAGTTAAGACCAGGTGTCCATTGAAGTTACACTCCTGAAAATTGCATCCTTGTTAAATAAAAAAATTAATAAGATTAAGATCAATGCAGCAGCTGTGGTTAGTGAAGAAGGAGAGGGGGTCATACACTAATTGGAAGGTCAGGGGTTCAATCCCTGGTAATCTCTATGGGGATTGTGTTTGAATGGATGAATGAGGTTTATATTAAAAAAACATTGTAAATGCTCAAATTGAGTGGAAAAACATTATTAATAGTAATAATGAATTGCATTTACAATCTGCAGCAAAGCCTGTGGTTTGCATTGTTTATGGGTAGATTTAGCAATTTGGCTTAAGTAAAAAAAAAAAAATAGTTTGGATTAAAATATAATTGTCTAAATAAATGCTTTGGGCTTCCTGTCACGGCAGCCTTGTTCTGCAATAAACCACAGCACAACTGATCTCAAAAAGAATATTTGAATTAGTAAACATGACTAGAAAGAAACAGAACAATGCTGTCGTTACTTCATGTTGGGCTGATAAAGATCAGACCTATCTGGACTACTCTGAAACGCAGCCTCACTACCCCTGATTTTAACTGTCACTCTACAAACACACAGCCAGACACACACCTAAATGCACAAATATTCCCAAGTCCACATGACAAAGACAGGGATTATCTCATGCTGTTTACTCTTTGGTCACCTCTCAAGGACACAGACCTTTATCAGGGCTGCCCAGTGCTGTTTGTCCCACCTTCCTCTCCTCCAATATGCCACTGAGTTATGGAGCGCCTGCTGATGCTCCTTAAAGGGCAGCAGGACGAGTGAGAGAAATGCAGCGTATGCTTAACACTAAGCCGATGGCTCCAGACACTCCCCATCCATCACTGTCTGCCCTGAGCAACCCCTTTTTGCCTGCCATTCAAACATTGAATTGCAGGCCCTCCAAGCCATAGTTACATTTAGCAAAATTATGCTAATCATTTCTCTCTCTTTGAGAGGACTTCTGGTAAATATTAAATAAAACAGACATATTTCATATTTGCAAACAGCAGATTTTAGATATGCATAACAAAGCAAAATTTACAAATGAACAAAAACATCTCTTTTGCCTTAGGCATGAGCGCCTAATGCCTGAGGGTCCGGGGGAAATTATTAATTTATTATAGTTTAGAGTGATATTGACTTCTTTTGATGATGTAACAAACCTTTGTTGTTACTTGCTGTGTGGGCCTTATTTAATAAACACCTTTCTTCTGTCTCATGGTTGTTTGTGGTGGAAATTGGCCTGCTAGTGTAGCCATGAAGCTATGCAATTATACAACATCCTTCAAGTTTCAAACGTCTTTTTTGTTTGTTTTTTAAAGAAGAATGGTAGTGTATGAATCAAAACAAAGCTACTTATTAACCATTCAAGGTCACAGCGCACTTCCAGATAAGGCAAATTTATATTCACTTTGTGAACACAAGGAAGACTTAGCATATCCCAATCTCAATAATGTATGTATCCTGGTGATAGTGTCGGCTTACAAGATTATGATCAGGTTTAATTGGAAGCCTGTGTCATTCTCACTCTGGCGGTTTGCCTTTTTTGGTCAAATATAATTTTCCCATCAACACTGCTGGACTTCCAACAGAGATGAATTTAAAAATGACTCGTTTATTCACAGCTGCACTCTTCCCTGGGAGGCACTTAACCCGTTTAATCCCAGAGCACGATTCATGGGTGCTGGAAACATCTCAGTGTGTTCAGAAAGTTAATAACAAATCACCTGTTAAATGCCAATAAAGATTCAACGAGTTTTTGAGATGATGATACTAAACAATGATTTTAATAATTAGTATCTGAGATCATCCTAATGGGTGGAAGACACATGGTAAGAGGAATCGCATCGTCAGGTCACAGACTCCCAGCTGTAAGGACTTGGACAATGTCACCACCAGATGGGCAGTAACGCGTTAAATAACGAGTAAAGTAAGGGATTACTATTGCAAAAACGGTAACTTTCCCGTAGGAACGCTGCGTTACTGCGTTACTAAAACCGTGATTTTTTTGCGAGAATGTCTCATGACAGTGACGTAAGCGAGTGCGACGTTCGTGACAACAGCTGTGTGCAGATCAACAATGGATCATATATCGAGTGCAGAGAGAGTATGAGCGTGCAGCATTTAAAGCGTGGAAGTACTGACCTTACTTTGAGTTTGATTCCATAAAAAGTGACAAAAACATTAGTGTCCGTTGTGCGTGGGAAGAAAACTTCTTTTTACAGCGAAAAAAACCCCTAAACTTCCGAGCAAGCACCGAGTAGCTACGACGTAATGGGAAACTCACAGAGAAACTCGCGGATTCTTCCACTGACCGCTGCACACCTGCACCAGGATAAACCTCCGCCTACCCCACTCCTGCTTTACAGGTGAAAACAGAGCAACAGGACCGCTAGTCTTTGACTTTATTTATTTTCTGCTGTGTTTTACTTGCATCTATTTCAAAGACTGAGTGTAAACACACAAAAAATATTTTATTTTATGTGCTGGAATGTGCAGAAAATAGGTTTAAATGTTAAACAAATTTCCTCTAGTCAGAGAATGTTGCAGATAATTAAATGTTTGCTTGATGCATAAAGTTAAAAGATTAAAACTAATAAAACAAGTTTTAAAAAGAGACTTTTCCATTTGATTACATTTTGTATGATGGATTATGCAGAAAAAGTAGAACTGGGCTGAAAGATCTATCGCTTTATCACCTATTCAGGTTGTAAATCGTGTTTTTAAAAAGTAACTAAGTAACTAAGTAATTAATTACTTTTGAAAATAAGTAATCAGTAAAGTAACGGGATTAATTTTTGGGGGGAAGTAATCAGTAATTAGTTACTGATTATTTTTTTCAAGTAACTTGACCAACACTGGTCACCACCCTTCTCCAAATCCCAGCCTGCACAGTAAGGCTCCTTAAAAAGCCCATTTGCATGGGCACGTATGAAAATCAAGCCCACCGTCAAGTCTTGCAGCCTTTCAATTCAGAGAGTGACCAGGAATGATAGCGTCGTCTTTACTCTTGGTGGTGAAACAATCTGATTCTTAGGGGACCCGTGAGAGGCCTTGGTAGACTATGCACGACAAGCATGTGGTCTCAAGCATAACAACTCAACTTCTGCACAAGATTGACATTTGTGTCCTGCCAGGACGGTCAATCAGTCTGGAAAAGGTGAGGCTCTTTTAGATCTAAGAGGCTTACAAGACCTGGCTATACAAGCTGCCAATCTCCAAGCACAAACATGATGCAAGTGCAGTGCAACTCAACCAGTAAATCAGGGCTCACACAATCTCAAACAAAGCCACTCGAGGATGGGGTGGAGCAGTGTTGGGTGTAATTAAATTACTTTTCCACTGAAAAAGTAGAGTAACTAATTACTGTTCATTTTTAGGTATTTTAATTACAGTTACTTACAATGTACTTGCGTTACATTGTAAAATAATTAAACTCGCTGAATATCATTGTTTAATTTCAATAATTTGTCTTCTAAACGTAGAAGTAAACTCTTTAACATCGCTGTAGTGCAGCTGCACATCATTTCGCGTCAGTTTGCTGCACGGTCGTTTTCTAAAGCAGAAGCTGTCGCACTCGGCTGAAGCGAGTGGCTGTTTTATGAAATGGACATATTCCCGTCTCTTCACTTTTCTGAAACAAGCAGACAAGAATATTACAGTCAGAGATGGGCAGTTACGCATTACTGTAATCTGATTACTTTTTTCAAGTAACAAGTAAAGTAAGGGATTACTATTGTAAAAACGTAATTAGATTACCGTTACTTTCCCGTAGGAACGCTGCGTTACTGCGTTACTAAAACTGTGATTTTTTTGCGAGAATGTCTCATGACAGTGACGTAAGCGAGTGCGACGTTCGTGACAACAGCTGTGTGCAGATCAACAATGGATCATATATCGAATGCAGAGAGAGTATGAGCGTGCAGCGTTTAAAGCGTGGAAGTACTGACCTTACTTTGAGTTTGATTCCATAAAAAGTGACAAAAACATTAGTGTCCGTTGTGCGTGGGAAGAAAACTTCTTTTTACAGCGAAAAAACCCCCTAAACTTCCGAGCAAGCACCGAGTAGCTACGACGTAATGGGAAACTCACAGAGAAACTCACGGATTCTTCCACTGACCGCTGCACACCTGCACCAGGGTAAACCTCCGCCTACCTCACTCCTGCTTTACAGGTGAAAATAGAGCAACAGGACCGCTAGTCTTTGACTTTATTTATTTTCTGCTGTGTTTTACTTGCATCTATTTGAAAGACTGAGTGTAAACACAAAAAATATTTTATTTTATGTGCTAGAATGTGCAGAAAATAGGTTTAAATGTTAAACTAATTTCTTCCAGTCAGAGAATGTTGCAGATAATTACATTTTTGCTTGATGCATAAAGTTAAAAGATTAAAACTAATAAAACAAGTTTTAAAAAGAGACTTTTCCATTTGATTACATTTTGTATGATGGATTATGCAGAAAAAGTAGAATTGGGCTGAAAGATCTATCGCTTTATCACCTATTCAGGTTGTAAATCGTGTTTTTAAAAAGTAACTAAGTAACTAAGTAATTAATTACTTTTGAAAAAAGTAATCAGTAAGTAACTGAATTACTTTTTTGGGGAAGTAATCAGTAATTAGTTACTGATTACTTTTTTCAAGTAACTTGACCAACACTGGTCACCACCCTTCTCCAAATCCCAGCCTGCACAGTAAGGCTCCTTAAAAAGCCCATTTGCATGGGCACGTATGAAAATCAAGCCCACCGTCAAGTCTTGCAGCCTTTCAATTCAGAGAGTGACCAGGAATGATAGCGTCGTCTTTACTCTTGGTGGTGAAACAATCTGATTCTTAGGGGACCCGTGAGAGGCCTTGGTAGACTATGCACGACAAGCATGTGGTCTCAAGCATAACAACTCAACTTCTGCACAAGATTGACATTTGTGTCCTGCCAGGACGGTCAATCAGTCTGGAAAAGGTGAGGCTCTTTTAGATCTAAGAGGCTTACAAGACCTGGCTATACAAGCTGCCAATCTCCAAGCACAAACATGATGCAAGTGGAGTGCAACTCAACCAGTAAATCAGGGCTCACACAATCTCAAACAAAGCCACTCGAGGATGGGGTGGAGCAGTGTTGGGTGTAATTAAATTACTTTTCCACTGAAAAAGTAGAGTAACTAATTACTGTTCATTTTTAGGTATTTTAATTACAGTTACTTACAATGTACTTGCGTTACATTGTAAAATAATTAAACTCGCTGAATATCATTGTTTAATTTCAATAATTTGTCTTCTAAACGTAGAAGTAAACTCTTTAACATCGCTGTAGTGCAGCTGCACATCATTTCGCGTCAGTTTGCTGCACGGTCGTGTTCTAAAGCAGAAGCTGTCGCACTCGGCTGAAGCGAGTGGCTGTTTTATGAAATGGACATATTCCCGTCTCTTCACTTTTCTGAAACAAGCAGACAAGAATATTACAGTCAGAGATGGGCAGTTATGCATTACTGTAATCTGATTACTTTTTTCAAGTAACAAGTAAAGTAAGTGATTACTATTGTAAAAACGTAATTAGATTACTGTTACTTTCCCGTAGGAACGCTGCGTTACTGCGTTACTAAAACCGTGATTTTTTTGCGAGAATGTCTCATGACAGTGACGTAAGCGAGTGCGACGTTCGTGACAACAGCTGTGTGCAGATCAACAATGGATCATATATCGAATGCAGAGAGAGTATGAGCGTGCAGCGTTTAAAGCGTGGAAGTACTGACCTTACTTTGAGTTTGATTCCATAAAAAGTGACAAAAACATTAGTGTCCGTTGTGCGTGGGAAGAAAACTTCTTTTTACAGTGAAAAAACCCTAAACTTCCAAATAAGCACCGAGTAGCTACGACGTAATGGGAAACTCACAGAGAAACTCGCGGATTCTTCCACTGACCGCTGCACACCTGCACCAGGGTAAACCTCCGCCTACCCCACTCCTGCTTTACAGGTGAAAATAGAGCAACAGGACCGCTAGTCTTTGACTTTATTTATTTTCTGCTGTGTTTTACTTGCATCTATTTGAAAGACTGAGTGTAAACACAAAAAATATTTTATTTTATGTGCTGGAATGTGCAGAAAATAGGTTTAAATATTAAACAAATTTCTTCCAGTCAGAAATTGCATATAATTACATTTTTGCTTGATGCATAAAGTTAAAAGATTAAAACTAATAAAACAAGTTTTAAAAAGAGACTCTTCCATTTGATTACATTTTGTATGATGGATTATGCAGAAAAAGTAGAATTGGGCTGAAAGATCTATCACTTTATCACCTATTCAGGTTGTAAATCGTGTTTTTAAAAAGTAACTAAGTAACTAAGTAATTAATTACTTTTGAAAATAAGTAATCAGTAAGTAACTGAATTACTTTTTTGGGGAAGTAATCAGTAATTAGTTACTGATTACTTTTTTCAAGTAACTTGACCAACACTGGTCACCACCCTTCTCCAAATCCCAGCCTGCACAGTAAGGCTCCTTAAAAAGCCCATTTGCATGGGCACGTATGAAAATCAAGCCCACCGTCAAGTCTTGCAGCCTTTCAATTCAGAGAGTGACCAGGAATGATAGCGTCGTCTTTACTCTTGGTGGTGAAACAATCTGATTCTTAGGGGACCCGTGAGAGGCCTTGGTAGACTATGCACGACAAGCATGTGGTCTCAAGCATAACAACTCAACTTCTGCACAAGATTGACATTTGTGTCCTGCCAGGACGGTCAATCAGTCTGGAAAAGGTGAGGCTCTTTTAGATCTAAGAGGCTTACAAGACCTGGCTATACAAGCTGCCAATCTCCAAGCACAAACATGATGCAAGTGGAGTGCAACTCAACCAGTAAATCAGGGCTCACACAATCTCAAACAAAGCCACTCGAGGATGGGGTGGAGCAGTGCTGGGTGTAATTAAATTACTTTTCCACTGAAAAAGTAGAGTAACTAATTACTGTTCATTTTTAGGTATTTTAATTACAGTTACTTACAATGTACTTGCGTTACATTGTAAAATAATTAAACTCGCTGAATATCATTGTTTAATTTCAATAATTTGTCTTCTAAACGTAGAAGTAAACTCTTTAACATCGCTGTAGTGCAGCTGCACATCATTTCGCGTCAGTTTGCTGCACGGTCGTTTTCTAAAGCAGAAGCTGTCGCACTCGGCTGAAGCGAGTGGCTGTTTTATGAAATGGACATATTCCCGTCTCTTCACTTTTCTGAAACAAGCAGACAAGAATATTACAGTCAGAGATGGGCAGTTACGCATTACTGTAATCTGATTACTTTTTTCAAGTAACAAGTAAAGTAAGGGATTACTATTGTAAAAACGTAATTAGATTACCGTTACTTTCCCGTAGGAACGCTGCGTTACTGCGTTACTAAAACTGTGATTTTTTTGCGAGAATGTCTCATGACAGTGACGTAAGCGAGTGCGACGTTCGTGACAACAGCTGTGTGCAGATCAACAATGGATCATATATCGAATGCAGAGAGAGTATGAGCGTGCAGCGTTTAAAGCGTGGAAGTACTGACCTTACTTTGAGTTTGATTCCATAAAAAGTGACAAAAACATTAGTGTCCGTTGTGCGTGGGAAGAAAACTTCTTTTTACAGCGAAAAAACCCCCTAAACTTCCGAGCAAGCACCGAGTAGCTACGACGTAATGGGAAACTCACAGAGAAACTCACGGATTCTTCCACTGACCGCTGCACACCTGCACCAGGGTAAACCTCCGCCTACCTCACTCCTGCTTTACAGGTGAAAATAGAGCAACAGGACCGCTAGTCTTTGACTTTATTTATTTTCTGCTGTGTTTTACTTGCATCTATTTGAAAGACTGAGTGTAAACACAAAAAATATTTTATTTTATGTGCTAGAATGTGCAGAAAATAGGTTTAAATGTTAAACTAATTTCTTCCAGTCAGAGAATGTTGCATATAATTACATTTTTGCTTGATGCATAAAGTTAAAAGATTAAAACTAATAAAACAAGTTTTAAAAAGAGACTTTTCCATTTGATTACATTTTGTATGATGGATTATGCAGAAAAAGTAGAATTGGGCTGAAAGATCTATCGCTTTATCACCTATTCAGGTTGTAAATCGTGTTTTTAAAAAGTAACTAAGTAACTAAGTAATTAATTACTTTTGAAAAAAGTAATCAGTAAGTAACTGAATTACTTTTTTGGGGAAGTAATCAGTAATTAGTTACTGATTACTTTTTTCAAGTAACTTGACCAACACTGGTCACCACCCTTCTCCAAATCCCAGCCTGCACAGTAAGGCTCCTTAAAAAGCCCATTTGCATGGGCACGTATGAAAATCAAGCCCACCGTCAAGTCTTGCAGCCTTTCAATTCAGAGAGTGACCAGGAATGATAGCGTCGTCTTTACTCTTGGTGGTGAAACAATCTGATTCTTAGGGGACCCGTGAGAGGCCTTGGTAGACTATGCACGACAAGCATGTGGTCTCAAGCATAACAACTCAACTTCTGCACAAGATTGACATTTGTGTCCTGCCAGGACGGTCAATCAGTCTGGAAAAGGTGAGGCTCTTTTAGATCTAAGAGGCTTACAAGACCTGGCTATACAAGCTGCCAATCTGCAAGCACAAACATGATGCAAGTGCAGTGCAACTCAACCAGTAAATCAGGGCTCACACAATCTCAAACAAAGCCACTCGAGGATGGGGTGGAGCAGTGTTGGGTGTAATTAAATTACTTTTCCACTGAAAAAGTAGAGTAACTAATTACTGTTCATTTTTAGGTATTTTAATTACAGTTACTTACAATGTACTTGCGTTACATTGTAAAATAATTAAACTCGCTGAATATCATTGTTTAATTTCAATAATTTGTCTTCTAAACGTAGAAGTAAACTCTTTAACATCGCTGTAGTGCAGCTGCACATCATTTCGCGCCAGTTTGCTGCACAGTCGTTTTCTAAAGCAGAAGCTGTCGCACTCGGCTGAAGCGAGTGGCTGTTTTATGAAATGGACATATTCCCGTCTCTTCACTTTTCTGAAACAAGCAGACAAGAATATTACAGTCAGAGATGGGCAGTTATGCATTACTGTAATCTGATTACTTTTTTCAAGTAACAAGTAAAGTAAGTGATTACTATTGTAAAAACGTAATTAGATTACCGTTACTTTCCCGTAGGAACGCTGCGTTACTGCGTTACTAAAACCGTGATTTTTTGCGAGAACGTCTCATGACAGTGACGTAAGCGAGTGCCACGTTCGTGACAACAGCTGTGTGCAGATCAACAATGGATCATATATCGAGTGCAGAGAGAGTATGAGCGTGCAGCGTTTAAAGCGTGGAAGTACTGACCTTACTTTGAGTTTGATTCCATAAAAAGTGACAAAAACATTAGTGTCCGTTGTGCGTGGGAAGAAAACTTCTTTTTACAGCGAAAAAAACCCCTAAACTTCCAAACAAGCACCGAGTAGCTACGACGTAATGGGAAACTCACAGAGAAACTCGCGGATTCTTCCACTGACCGCTGCACACCTGCACCAGGGTAAACCTCCACCTACCCCACTCCTGCTTTACAGGTGAAAATAGAGCAATAGGACCGCTAGTCTTTGACTTTATTTATTTTCTGCTGTGTTTTACTTGCATCTATTTGAAAGACTGAGTGTAAACACACACAAAAAAATTATTTTATGTGCTGGAATGTGCAGAAAATAAGTTTAAATATTAAACAAATTTCTTCCAGTCAGAGAATGTTGCAGATAATTAAATTTTTGCTTGATGCATAAAGTTAAAAGATTAAAACTAATAAAACAAGTTTTAAAAAGAGACTTTTCCATTTGATTACATTTTGTATGATGATTATGCAGAAAAAGTAGAATTGGGCTGAAAGATCTATCACTTTATCACCTATTCAGGGTGTAAATCGTGTTTTTAAAAAGTAACTAAGTAACTAAGTAATTAATTACTTTTGAAAATAAGTAATCAGTAAAGTAACGGGATTACTTTTTTGGGGAAGTAATCAGTAATTAGTTTTTGTGGAAGAGATGCTACCGCTGCGTACTGTAGAGTCTCCATCTTTAAATATTTATTATTTAAAGAGTTTAATTTCTATTGTTTGCCCACTCAAGGTTTATCGGGATTTTAAGAAGTATTTAGTTAAATTACTTATTTAGTAATTAAGTTACTTTTCTGACACAGTAATTAGATAAGTATTTTAAACACACTATTGACCAAGTAATTAGTAATTAGTAATTAATTACTTTTTTAAAGTAACTTACCCAACACTGGGGTGGAGTGCCAAACATATGATCCAAAGCCACCAAAACGGAGAAGAAAGACCTCGTCATCTCTGAAATAACCTAAATGGATGCGAAAAATACACAATTTTGTCTGTGAGCCAACAACAGGAAGGTAAACGGTCCACCTGGCAGGCCATCATCAACAGCAGTGCAAGAGGTTCTCATCTTATGACACTCTTGGAACCTCCATGTCTGGTACGGTTCACATGAATCCTGCCAGCTGTGTCACTCTTCTAATCCCAACCTGAGACGTATTCTTTCTGGCTGCACGACAGCAGTGTCAGGGGGCAGCTGCAGAAGAATTTAAAGGAAGAAGGGGCTGGTTGCCATGGAGATTGCAGACATACAAAGGATAACCTTAAAGACAGCGATATGACAGCTAACAAATATATGAGACCACCACCCAATGTAAGGTTCATGCTACAGCTGACCTAAATTAACAGCGCTTGTAATTTTCTGTAATGGTTGATCAACAAGTATGCCCAAGCTCTTTAATCAACATGATACGTTCAGGGTGACCCATATCTTAAGACTGAGAATAAGAGACGCAATAATAGATCTTAACTGCAGACAAATCTGTTACAGTTTTGACCAGTTTATATTTACTGTTCATAGCAGCAAAGCCTTCAGGGTGTCTATGTGTTCTTCCAGGTGATGATTAATGTGGAGAGCTTGTTGCTCATTCATTTGTGCAAGTCAATTCTGCATAAAATAGGAGCTTGTTTTGCCACAGTGTTGTGTCTTATTTGCTGTAGGTCCGTGTTAATTTCGATGTGACTGGGTTCACATTTAATCTGTTTTGTCACTGGTGTCACTTTCAGTTGTGTTTGTTGTTGAAACTTGGTTCACAGTCATGCTAGTGGGCCGTAAATAAACAGGAAAAGTAATGTTAGTTCTTATGGTGTAGTGCTGCATCTTTGTGCTGTGTTTTCAGTAATGTCATTTCTTATCCTATCTTGGGCTCTTTACTCACTTACTGGTGGCCTACAGCAGCAGTGTGGGAATGCTTCCTTTTTATTCATCCATCTGTGAATCTGAACAGTAAGTAGAATCTGTGGCTCTTACAATTGTTTTACATGATTCTTTATGAGGCTATTTAATGCTTGCACGTCACAGTCAATGTAACATTGATAAAAGCAGTGAAAGGTGACTTTCATGAAGACTGTGTGACTGACCTAAATGTTTTTCCATGGATATTTAAAAGTAGAATGGGAGGCAGAGCCTTTAGCTATCAGGCTCCAAGTTTGGATTTGGGAGGCTTTTAATTATTTCTATGAAATGTTTTTTTCAGAGTGGAACGATTGACATCTTTATTGACTTTAAAGAATGACCATTGGGTTTGGGGGGATTTTCTCTAATCGACACACAGCCAAAAGTATACTTACTGATCCAAACATACATGTACAGAGATGGGCAGTAACGCGTAATCCGATTACTTTTTTCAAGTAACGAGTAAAGTAAGGGATTACTATCGCAAAAACGGTAATTAGATTACTGTTACTTTCCCGTAGGAACGCTGCGTTACTGCGTTACTAAAACCATGATTTTTTTGCGAGAACGTCTCATGACAGTGACGTAAGCGAGTGCGACGTTGGTGACAACAGCTGTGTGCAGATCAACAATGGATCATATATCGAGTGCAGAGAGAGTATGAGCGTGCAGCGTTTAAAGCGTGGAAGTACTGACCTTACTTTGAGTTTGATTCCATAAAAAGTGACAAAAACATTAGTGTCCGTTGTGCGTGGGAAGAAAACTTCTTTTTACAGCGAAAAAAACCCTAAACTTCCGAGCAAACACCGAGTAGCTACGACGTAATGGGAAACTCACAGAGAAACTCGCGGATTCTTCCACTGACCGCTGCACACCTGCACCAGGGTAACCCTCCGCCTACCCCACTCCTGCTTTACAGGTGAAAATAGAGCAACAGGACCGCTAGTCTTTGACTTTATTTATTTTCTGGTGTGTTTTATTTGCATCTATTTGAAAGACTGAGTGTAAACACACAAAATATTTTATTTTATGTGCTGGAATGTGCAGAAAATAGGTTTAAATGTTAAACTAATTTCTTCCAGTCAGAGAATGTTGCAGATAATTTAATGTTTGCTTGATGCATAAAGTTAAAAGATTAAAACTAATAAAACAAGTTTTAAAAAGAGACTTTTCCATTTGATTACATTTTGTATGATGATTATGTAGAAAAAGTAGAATTGGGCTGAAAGATCTATCACTTTATCACCTATTCAGGTTGTAAATCGTGTTTTTAAAAAGTAACTAAGTAACTAAGTAATTAATTACTTTTGAAAATAAGTAATCAGTAAGTAACTGAATTACTTTTTTGGGGAAGTAATCAGTAATTAGTTACTGATTACCTTTTTCAAGTAACTTGACCAACACTGTACATGTACACCTGCACTAATATTTGGTTAAATGTCCCTTAATAAGTTAAAACTCAGCCACACCCTTTTGGTAGCCAACAAGTGTCTGGTAGTAATTGTCCGCTCTCTCAGCACAATTAGTTGAGTTCACTTCACTCTGGGCAGTGATGCTGGTAGTCCACTACTTTCCATTTCATGGCAGACTTGAGCCTTAGTGGTTCCTGTGCTGTTCTTGAAATGTTGGGCCTTCTTCTAGACACATCTAAATAACTTGTACTTACATTGTTTTAAAAGTGGCTCGAGGAGCTCTTGCCAACGTGTAAATCTACAGTTCTCCTTAGATTTTCACCAAGTTCCTTGGATTTTCCCATTTTTCTGAGTACTGGTTACTCCAAAAGTGTTATCAAACAAATCATTTTATTCTGGCAAAGAGAAACTACCGGTTAATGATCACGATCACTAACGAGAAGTTAATAGTTCTTAGATTTGTCAAGTTAAAAGACATTCTGGAAGTTGTAGAACTACTTATTAAAACATTTAAATCAGTTAGTAGATGAGTTTGAGGGATTGTATATATATATATATATATATAAAAACCTGTATTTATACTTTTGACAGAGTGGATTAAAGAAAATGCAAAATAAATTTTAAACTTTAAGCTTGCACCTGATTCTTGTTTGTTTTAAACTCATTAAAGAACCATGGTGTACAGTCATTTCACCGTGGAAAAAGAACACTTCAGACAAGTCAACAAAAGCCCCAAATCACCATTACCTTCATGCCAATAATAAGTGTATGTAAAGTTCTGACCACAACTATATTAAATAAATAACATTTTAGCTGTTACGGTCACTGTTATCGCTGTAATGTTTGAAAGTCCTATCCCAAATTACATTTTACTGTATAAAAACACGACATTAAAAGATAAACAAAAAATTTGCATCAGGAAGCGAGCCTCATCGAACATCCCTGAGGATGTGCAACATGTCAGATAACTACATTTACGTCTATCAATGGGTCTCTACGGGTCTTGTGGAAGGCAGGAGCTTTATTGCATATCCCTCTTCAGGATGTTTCCTTTATAACTGGAGTAGAACACGAATGAACAAAACTGAATTATTAGAAGATTACATCTCGCCCCTGCTCCTTTCAGTTCCCCCGTGTGGCTCGTGATGACATTGGGAACTGCATGATGCTCATATTCCCCTCCATATAAACCCAAATACAAGGTTTTCATTTGAGCTTAACAAACCAAACTTAATCAACAGCGCAGTCTTAGCGAGCTCTTGTCAAAGCAGTTATAGGTATGCATCTTACTTTTACTTTTAGTTCAATTTGAATAAAACACATTTTTTTTAAATAATTGGAGATAAATGTATTTGCTATAAAATGTAGACCTGCCACAAAAAGCCAAGGACACTGCTGGACAGTGTGGCTACGTCATAAGTTTGCAGGACATTAAATGTGTGTCTGTGTGCGCGTGTGTGTGTGTAGAGGCTTCAAAAGCCCGTGGTTGCTATAGAGACCAGCAGAGAGAATCATGAGTGGAAAAGGCACAAAGGGAAACATCATCAGTGTTTGTGTGGTTATCGTTTTAATATATTCCCTGACATCTTTTGTCGTCTTCCTGCTACAGCACAGTTGCAGTCAGGCGTCTGGTGTCTCTGCAACACCTTCCAGATTCATTTCACTGATCTGTTGTTTTATAGCTTTACACGTAGCTTAGTGTTTGGTTGGCGTGCAACCCCTCCATGTGCCCCAGGTTGTGTTCCCATTAACCATATTTATTGGTGTAATTCCTCACTTGTAAGACAGGAGGTGCAATATTGCGTCCCCCAGTGTCATTTGCTATCATTCCATTATTGTCTACTGGTTTTATTGCATTGTAGTAGCAGCAAGAAAACATTAAACCCATTATGTGACCTTCCCCGGCTCCACAACCCCACTCTGTTCCTCAGTAACTTTAAAGTCCTGAGGAAAGTGTGATTTAAGATGAAATATTCTGGGCTTCAGACAGAGTTTGTGGCAGCAGCTTACATTTGTAAAGCCGGAGGGATGCAAAATGAGGTCTAAAACATTTTTTGCCCTCAAAGTGACAAAAAGAGACAAAGAATAAGCTGTGCTTGACTTTCTAGGAGCAATAACACTATCTAAACAAATCAGACCAGCAAACACTAACACGCCAATTTTATTAATCATTAAAAGAAAACAGCAGGAGTGTCAAAAGACAGCTTCTAGTTTTCCACAGAGTGGTTTCTCATTTCACAAAAAGGCCTCTTTCTACTGTCAATTCAAGTACCAATGTCAGTGCTACCTTATTTTTCTACTTTAATTATTTATTTCACAAGCTCCCACTCTCTCTCTCTCTCTTTTCTACATCTATGCGGCCATCACGAAGGAAAAGAAAAGTGGTCAGTGGGCCTAATTGAGGCATTAGATACACTTTCCTGATTTTGTAGAAAAGCCCCATTTATTTCTTCTTATTGAATTCTTGTTTGTGTTGTTTCTGTGTTATTCAATTTTACGCAGCAGTTTGTATTCATTACGGAGCAACAGAGAGTCAGTGAGCATCCAAAGACAATGCCATGTTAAACTTAAGTGTCTCCATTTGTGTATTGATCCGAAAGTATACGTGCATTACCATCTAAAGGCTCCTGACTCTTCCTCCATCGTATAAGGAATCGAGACCTAAAAATATTTGTAGGGTTAATTTTAAAATTTAAATTGGCTGCTGTCTCACAGAGCATCTGAATATTTGTCAATTATATGATAAATCCTGAATATACTAGAATTCGCTAATGCTCTTTCAAACACCTGTGTTTCCCTTTGAGAATTTTTTTCCAACTTCATCTCCGTGTCACGACATCCATTTACGTTCTGCTAACTGTAAAAATAAGATTTGCAGTAATTTTCTTTCCAACATCTGTAAAAAGCAGCTTCTTTCACAACTAGAGATTATTGAGGAACACTGCAAATGCTACAGCAAGAGAGAGCCAGGATGCCAACTAAGGGGGGACATCAACCTCATACTCCAAGATTGGGTACCATGCCCCAAAAACAACAGGTAGGTTCAATGTCAAAGCAGCTGGCCTGAAAGAGATGATCATAGCTATCATCTATCATCTATACCAAGGCGATCCTCGAGATGCTTGGCAATAGAATGAACTAGAGGTGGACCGATCCGATATTACGTATCGGTATCGGTCTGATACTGACGTAAATTACTGGATTGGATATCGGAGAGAAATAAAAATGTAATTCGATCCATTAAATGTCAAAAAAGCTCCTCACAAAACTTGCGACATGGCGTAACTCGGCTCATAACCGTAGCATGTCGGAGCAGTGTGCTCACGTGATAGAGCGGCTGTGTGTGTTTGTAGCGTCGCTATCAAACCGGCATTTCATCTCTGAGGAAGTTTTCCCAGAGAGAAGTAAAGCAAGTGTGTAAGTTCATCTCTGAATGTTTGTAAAGCATTCCCACGTTAAGCTTAACAACAGATATATGGAGCGACTGCCTCTCTCTCTCTCTCTCTCTCCTGCTGCTACTTCAATCATGAAACTGATTAATGATCAGCTGATCGGCTTTTTTTGTCGCGAGTCTCTCTTGTTTGTTTTTGTCCCACTTCGCGCCAGAAAGAGGAAACCAGCGGCTGAACAACAGCAGCACGTTTAACCTTGATCAGCTGTTGTTAGAATTTATTTAATATTATTTCTACACCAGGATCTTTTTCTACAGCTGACGTAACTGTGCAGGGGCGGATCTAGCAAAGTTTAGCCAGGGGGGCCGATAGGGCATGAACAGGGAAAAGGGGGCACAAAGACATACTTTTCTTTCTTATTCTCATTTAAAATGTCGAGCTTTTAATAAATAATTGTTTGAATCTTACAACCAAAGTTTTAATATGATGTAAAATATATAGAAGTCCATTACTGTATATAGTAACTGTTAAGTCTAATATACCCTAGTAAGCTATAGTACTTTTTCCTTTGGGAACCATCTGTGCAGTCTGCAATTCTGTTGAAGAAAGATGTTGAATCTATTTAATTATTCTTGAAAAATAATTTATTTCTGTGCATTTTTTTTCCACACTGCATCAAATTAAAGTTGATTACGTTGATTAAGCATCATGAGGTGGGGGGTGGTTCCCTATTTTTAATTTTTTTTGCTGGGAGTTTGCAACCCTATTAGTTAGGTTGCTTAATATTTCTGCTAAGTACTCTTTAAAACACCAGAATAGGGAGGATGGAGCAGGTTTAAGGTTATTAGATTGATCAGTGTTGCTGAACTATGAAATATTTTGGGTGCAGTGTATTTTTTTACATACAGGTATAACAGAATAGCTTTAGTGTTGCTGTTTATTTAAACTTGAGTATGAACTTGTAAAAAATGCAGCATGAACAGCTTTATTGATTAAAAAACACTATATCGGATTCATATTGGTATCGGCAGATATCCAGATTTATGATATCGGTATCAGACATAAAAAAGTGGTATCGTGCCATCTCTAGAATGAACCACAAAGAGGCGTGCCAAGGCAAGATCAAGACAACATGGAGGAAAGTTAGCAAACTATCAGAGCTGCTGAAAGGTGTGATGAAGAATGGGATGCCTAAGAAATACAACAAGCTGCCCATCTCTGAGACCAAGCAAAGACTCACAGCCTCGGCTAACTGCATGAAGACACGAAAACAATAGAAGCCAGGAGCATAAATCGGATGTTCTCCACTGAACTATCCATGGTGTACTCAAACAATATAACGAGGCTGGAGACTGAGAGCCAAATCCAGCACTAGGGAGAGTGAGAACCACCATCCAGGATGAAACAACAAAGATCATTGAAATGAAATTCATTGTGATGGTTTTAGTGGCAATTTTTTTTTCTGAATATCTTACGATGCCCTTCATCTCGTCAGACAATACAGACCTTTTAAAGTGTACTTCTTTATATTCCTGCCACATAGAGAAAGGAAAACAGGAAATGCCACACTTTCCTGGTAAGAAAGAGGATACTGTCAGTTAGCTCCCTGGCCTTATTAGTGTCTCTCAGCAGGGCGTCCAGAACCAATCTACAGTTACTGGTTGTGTCAGGTTTCATGCGATATTGGGCTTTTGTGTCTTCTGCTTCCCCAGAGAGTTACCCATGTGTCTGAGAGACAGTGAATGTCGGCTTCTCTGAAAAGAATATCCCGCAGGTGTCTCAGCAGGACACTGTTTAAAGAAGGCCTCCAAGAGAGACGAGCACTAACTCCCAAAACCCTGCCTGCAAGTGAGATTGAGGTAGAGCGTCATGCAATTCTATGGCCTGAAAGGAAGGCGTTTCTGAGCCATAAAATGAAAATAATATAAGAGCCCATAAAAGTAAAAAGAAGTGAACATTTTAAAGTAGTTGGGTATTTTTACACCAAATGAGTCTTCACTCACCTTACACGCATTTGAAGTAGAGAAAGACTAAAGATGCAATTTCTTGCAAGCTAGAAAGTGGTAAGTGTTTTGCAAATTTGAAAAAGGCTGGAGTGAGACAAGTCCCTGAGGGTCTGTCATTTATGCAATATAAGAAAAACACGACAGGTACTTTTGAGGCTTGAAAATCACTGTTCTGGGGTTTCAACGGAGAACAGCAATAGTTGTGACGAGCATGGTCCAAGCATACAGTCTGACAAGAGGCTGTGACTATCATTTACAAAGGCAAGAGGACAAGTTTGGGTACTTTTAAATTTTAATAAGCCATAAACAAAATATGAAAAACAGGAGTGAAGTGCAAATGCTGGTACAATAGAGACACTTGCTGCAGGGCACAAAAGCTGTCTCAACTTAAGAGGGTTGACCCAAATGTTCATGTACAGACTTGGTGATTAGAGGAATTCATAAATAAGCGTGAGGATGTTAATTTGTCTGCAGAAACCAAACCAAGGGGATTTTTTTTTTCATACCAATATAGCACATCTTAGACAACAGGGTGAATAATGAATTGAGAGTGCAACTGAACTATTTCAAAAAGAGAATTCAAAATGCGAAAGTGAGATAATTTTGAGATCTACAATCAGTTCTCATTAGCAGGCATCGCCCTGCATCACCTCCAGATTCATTTTCAAAATAAGACGTTGTGCCTTTGCATGTCATAAACCTAATTAGCCATGATGGATGCTAGACAAGTTTTTGACAAGAACTAATAACTTTGTTGATCATTCCCTAAGAGTTTCCTGCTTCCTCTTCTTCCACCTCCTCCTCCCACACTGTAACCCTGCCCTTCATCATGTCTGGGGATGCTTTGACAAAATAAACCCACAACATGCTGATGAATTATTCAAATTTGACTCAGTGATGTATGAAGAGTTGCGAGAGAGATGCGGTTATCACTACCGGCAAACCCCCTTCCTCCAGCTGACTGAACCCCCAGTCAAACCAATTACCATCCACACCCCTCCAGCTTCTAAGCACCGTTTGAGAAGGAGAAGAAATAGGAGCGGCTGACTACATTATTCTCAAGTTGCTGCAGTCAAAACTGCTGCAGTGCAAAGATGGAGGTGATGGGATTTATCAATTCATAGTGCAGGAGAAAGTGAATTACTGTTGTTTGTCACTGGCAATCTATTCTGCTGAGAGGAGCAGGGCTACAAATGTGATGCTTTATAAAAAGAAACTTGCAATATCTTGTCATAACAAACAATTTTGATCCCTATCGACCTTTTATTATAAGACACCGTGTTTTGCCTCCCCCAATGTGTATGTGCAGCGCTCTAATACAGCATCTGCCACTTTTAGTTTAAAGCTCTTTGGCTCAATCTAAAAGGAGATTTTACACCATTTGTCCCTGATTTTCTCAGGGTTTGGGGCTTTTAGTTGTCATTTCCTGTCTCGTTTTTAATCACTAACCTTATTTTACATCTCATCAGCATTCTGCCTCACCTGTGTCGAATCAACTAATTACTCATCTGGGTATACGCCACTTTCTTTGTTCTCTGCTTGTCAAGTATTCCACTTAGCTTAGGTTGTTTCCTAGTTTAGCGTTTTATTTCCTTATGTTTGTGTCTTATTTTTTGCTGTCTGCCCCCCGCATGCATTGTGCGGTCTGTTGGCTGACCTTGTGTCTACGACTGGACCTGGCATAAAATCCCCAACTAGCAACGAGGGTGAAGAGGTGTGAGTAAACAAGGAAGCAAAATAATAGCATTACAGGCAGCAGTTGGTCAGCAGTACTTAGAGAATCTACATTAGTCTGACCTACTGCACCAGTTTATCCTCTCTTGAGAACACGTCATGTTTCCCTCCCGCTGCCCAGTGCCAGATCGAAAATATGACCGTCGACCCAAATTGTTCAGCCTTCCCTCTCTTCTTCCTCCCAAATTTGTCCCAGATTTTAAATGCATGTTTCTCTCTGCTTCACTCTCTGCTGTGAGCCCTTGGCTGCTGGTCTGAAGCTTAAATATTCACAAGCAGAGAGAGGGAGTAACTGAAAGAATAACACAGTCACCAGAACTTTACCTTGTGCAGCACAAGTCTAGAAAATTATATAACTTTCAAACAAAAACAAATTAAAAATATGCACTATGTGGCATTGTACTTTATATACACATAAATATTGTTTGCCTGGAATAGAAATAATAATTTAGAAAACTAAATGGAAGCTACAACTGACCATTTAAATCATGGTAGATGGTGTTACAGTTTTTCTCCATTGGTTTGGCTCATTTCTTGAAACAGAAATTACATTCTCAAAATAACTTGGATAAACCTCCAAACCTCTTGGCAAATGTTCACAACAGAATGGCATTTCTCATTCATTTTATCAAATGGCAAATGCCTCAGTACATGTCTCAATTGTCTCAGTGCATCTTTGCAAATGATTAAGTACAAGTAGCCTACAGTTATACAGTTAGCCCACATTTAGCACATTTTCCAAATGAATAGATCTTGTAGATCTAAACTGATTAGTTGATTCTCAGTCTAATGATCATTCCCTCCAAAACATGTCAGCATGATTTCATTGTATAAGTACTCACATGCACAACCGTCTGTTCAATCGTCAAAATTGGTCAAGAACATAATACCATGAATACCATATATGAATTTCTTTGAATATTTGATAAATTGATGACAGTCATTGACAGTCAGGTGAAACTAGGTGCCACACACAGGTGTGCTCCATGATTGTGTGCTGCCAAACACAGATATATAGAGCTTAACCAGAGCCAGTCAGATCACTGAACATGGATAGACAAGGCCAAGCAAACGGACAAGGGGAAGTTCTTCCTCAAGGAAGAGGAGGAAGAAGAAGAAGAAGAAGAAGAGGAGGACTGAGAATGCGTGGTGGAGGAATAGGGGGAAGAGGAGGCCGAGGAGCACGAAGACACAGTGCTGTCCCGAATGAAATTCGGGCCACAAATATAGACCATGTCATAAACCATGGCCTCACAATGTCAGAGGCAGGTCGTCGAGTGCAGCCTAATGTGCCTCGCTCTACAGTCTCCTCCATTATCCAAACCTTTCACAGGGAAAACAGGTATGTACTCTATGTAATCTATGATGGAATTATATGTTGTATAGGACAGGGCACTGTGCGTGAGGCAAAAAATGTATAACTTACTGTAGAGATTTTGTGTGCATCTGCCTACAGTAGTAGGTCTATACTAGCAGGTGGAGAGGACTAGTGGAATGTTTTGATACTAAATATGACAAGAAATATATTGAACAAATTACTGTAAACTATGGAATTACATAATTCATACAGTTTAGAGAAGTATTCCAGTCACTGTGCAGCGGGAGAATGAGTACAGCGAACACTGAATAAGTCCTTGTTTTTTGATTTTGTGTTCATACAATTTACTACTGTAATGTACATTTTCTTTTTACATATGTATGAAACTTTCTTTTGCATGTGAATAAAAAATGGTTATCATTTCCTTGGTAGTGTGAGTGCAATCTGTGATGTCAAACCTTGGAGGCTACTCTTTTCTGTTGTATATTGTTGGTCCTCTGCCATAGTGACAAAACATCTAAACATTTTGAATGGCAGTACTCACACAATGCCAAAGGGACGATGCATTTTGGGGGCACTGACTATTCAGATTAGAAAGAAATGTAGTTTTGATACATGAGTGAACTGTTTTAGGGGAGATATGAGCTTTTGCAGGTGGACCATGTTGTTGTGATCAACCATCCAGGTTTATTTTGACAAAAGCACCAGGAATTATGAGAATGTCCGATCTGTGTCGAGAAATGAGCCAAAGCTATTGAGAAGGATCTTTGCCATTTTGGAGACACTGACTGTTTAAATGAGAAAGGGATTTAGATTGAAGCCTGAGTGAACAGTTTTGGAAGAGATATGAGCTTTTGCAGGTGAGCTATAGTGTTGTGGTAAACTGTAAGAGTGTTTTGCCAAATGATCTTAGAGTTTTGAGAATGTAATTTCTGTTTAAAGAAATGAGCCAAACCAATGGAGAAAAACTGTAAAGCAACCAAACACTGGGGAAATTTTGGGGGTCATAAATAAGCCCATGTAAAACCGTGAACCTTTCAGAATTGGTGTTGACTTTTCAGTAAAGCACCTGATATTAAATAAGGTGGGACTCTCCCCAATAAATAAGAAAATAGTGGAGAAGCTTCTCGTGACCTTTGCTTAAACACGACCAAGTAGTGTTGGTGCTTAAACTTAACCAAACGGGTTTGTAAACAAAAACATTCAGGAAAATCTAAAAAGTAAATCTGGTTGCACGAGGAAGTAGAGCCTTTTTGCTTGGATGAAAGCATGTTTCCAGTCTGCCTCTGCCACTTCCACCTTTTCCTCCAAAAGCAAAGGTTGTCACTCTTTATATGACTCTGGAGACCATTTTCCCATTGAGGCATTCGACCAGCAAATCTACAAACACGTTTTTATTTTTGGAGAGTTATTGGCAATTGACCTGTTATGACATTTAGGTAGGAGTTGCTAGAGTCATAAAATACAGATGAAAAGCCAAAAGTACTAATATACAGAGATTTGTACACACAGAGTATCAATCTGCACTCCTGCTGAATCATGATGTTTAAGTGTGCAGAAGTAATTGCCCAGCTCAAGTGCTGTAGAGTGCACTTTCTCTGCTTTTTCTTTACTTCTGTTGAAATACCAAAGGTCACGACTATAAACGAACACCTGTGTTGTGTACAGTGCTGTTGAATCTCCTGCTGTATTCCAGCTGTGGGCTTATTTTATTGTCAGTGTGAGGACACACGCAGGTAACACAGATGAAGGTCAGGGTGCCAAGTAATTTGAGAATATTTAGCACACACTTTAGAAAAATCTGTTTCTTATTAGCTCATCGTTGTTTCTTTAGTATTTAAATATTATAGTTTCCACTGAATGGATTTTACTTTTTCTGTGACAGTCCCTCAAAACTTTAAACCAGCATATACTGAAAATATGTTGAGCTTCTTGAATTCACATCCAATTAAATTTACTCAGCGCCAAATCACAACAACAGTCACCTCAAGGCACTTTATATTGTAAGGTAGACCCTACAACAGGGGTAGGGAACTCAAGGCCTCGAGAGCCGGTGTCCTGCAGGTTTAGATGTGTCCTTGATCCAACACAGCTGATTTAAATGGCTAAATTAGCTCCTCAACATGTCTTGAAGTTCTCCAGAGGCCTGGTAACGAACTAATCATTTGATTCAGGTGTAGGGACCAAAAACCTGCAGGACACCGGCTCTCGAGGACTAACGTTCCCTACCCCCGCACAATAATACATACAGAACAAAAACCAACAATCATATGACCCTCTATGAGCAAGCACATTGGCGACAGTGGGAAGGAAAAACTCCCTTTTAACAGGAAGAAACCTTGTTATTGCAAAAAGATGAATTTCAATAAGATTCTTGTAGAGTGGATACATTTTGTTCTTAGTCCTAATTATTCTGAAATGTATGTTGAATGTTGCCATGTTAACCTTCTTCAGCAAAGCATTTGTTATTGCCTATGACAAATAATTATTATTTATAAAAGCTAAAATGTACAAAAAAAAGTTAAATTTAGTTTTTGTACTTCAGACATGCATATTTGGTTTTGTAAGGCAAATAATGGTATCGGGGTTTATATATTATAATACACGAATATAGGAATGATCAAGTGCTCTTTTTACTGTGCTGCGTTTGTGTTAATGCATCTTGTTTTGTGTTTTTATATTTCTTGTACAGTATTTGAGCGAAGCACCCACAAATTTGTTGTATTTTTTGTACAATAAAGGGCTTTTCTATCCTATTCTACTTTGAAAGCAATAAAATGCAGATGGATGTCTAACGTCTGAAGTATAAAATGAAATAATCCCTTGTGAAATCTCTTCTGTAATAAACTGATTACCAAATGACCTCACAAATTACCAAATGAAACATACTTGGTCATCTGAAGTGTAAAACATTTTTTTTAGTACAGTTACAACCTTTAGTGATGAGCCAGTGCATACAGTGCCATTTCACATGAGCACATTCCTGATGCAGCACAGTGAATCACCAGCTTCTTCAGACTGTTCTGACATCATCAGCATTAGTTAATGGCATTTTCCCCATGAAACTCTCCTTTAAGCTTGAGCAGCAGCTATATAACATGCAACCCAGGAGATGTCTGGGTATGGTGGCCTTTAAGGTCTGTTACCTGCAAAAGTGGAAGAGTACAATACCAAACTTTTCCATTATAAAAAGATAAGATGCAGTTGCTCCTGGTTTCATCATACATCATGTTGAACTCTGCAGTTTCTACCCTTTTCGTCTGGGTACCTCTGGCAGCTCAGAAAAGCTTCTCTATTGTTTATTTTATGAAACGTGACTCAAATCCCCCTTAGACTCATTACGTTGGTGAAACATTTCCTCGTCCTATTGCATCAATAACAACTGAGAGCAGACAAATGAACCTGCTAAGATTCAAGGATCCTGACCAGAAAGGGGTCAATCAACTGTGCGCTAATTGGCTCTATTTTCACCCTGAGTAATTCTGCAACTAATTTGTATCGCAGCTCAGAGTCACTGATCAATTATGAAAATGTTTTCGCAGCGCTTGCACTCAAATTTACCTTCATTTGTAACAGAATCTGAAATAATAAGAGGTTATCCACATGTTAATTTCACATACCCGTGTTGGTGTTTTGTACTCTGGCCAGTGTAAAGCTGGCCCCATGAAACACTGCAAAGGTGGATGTTGGTACTTCAACTGGAAACACTGGCATTAAACCGATTTCAGGTGCAATTGCTTTGGTAGTGCTCTCTGTATCTATGACATCGTAGGGCCATTATTCACTCCCCACTTCCTAATAAAGCCACTCAATCAGACTGTGTTACATACAAACACAACAACTGAGTTTAAAGGAATGCACCCATTTTTCTCAGTCAGTCACGCAACAATGCTCACATGCAATATGGACATTGAGTAGTTGCACTAAAAAGAGATTCTATTGTTAGTAAAGAGGAGAAATCAATACAGTGATTTTATCTTCTTCAAAGTAAATAGGGCTTTTTTTATTCTAATAAATGGTAAATGGCCTGTATTTATATAGCGCCTTACTAGTCCCTAAGGACCCCAAAGCGCTTTACATATCCAGTCATCCACCCATTCACACACACATTCACACACTGGTGCCATAAAGACTTAGTTTTCCTGCCTCATCTTTATTAAAAAGTGAAATAAAAGGACTTTTATTTTTAAAAAAACACCTTTTTATGGATTAAGTGATACAGTGTTAAAACAGAGTTTATCTATGTGTGATTTTGTTAATAAATCATCTTTAATTCTAATCCAAAATCCTAAAATTAAAATGTTCGATGAGACGATGTTATGTGTGTTGGTATGATTCAGCTTCGATCTTGGCAGATTAGTGTCTGTGACTCTGACCCATCATTATCCATGATTTTCCATCCATCCATCCATTCGCTTCCGCTTCTCCTTTTCAGGGTCGCAGGGGGCGCTGGAGCCTATCCCAGCTGTCATAGGGCGAGAGGCAGGGTACACCCTGGACAGGTCGCCAGTCTGTCGCAGGGCCAACACACAGGGACAGACAACCATTCGCACTCACATTCACACCTAGTGGCAATTTGGATTATCCAATTAACCTATCCCCACAAGCTGCATGTCTTTGGACGGTGGGAGGAAGCCGGAGTACCCGGAGGGAACCCACGCAAACACGGGGAGAACATGCAAACTCCACACAGACCCCGGCCTGATGGTGGAATTGAACTCAGGACCTTCTTGCTGTGCGGCAACAGTGCTAACCACTGTGCCACCGTGCTGCCTATCCATGATTTTGAATAAGACAAATTATGTTAAGTATGTTGCAATTGATAAACACAGAGTCATAACTTCCAATAATAGTTTAAGCCTACTGAATGAAATAAAGATAAAGACACAAGTCACTAAAGGATGCCTGCAGAAAATGAAGCTGTGCAGCGCAGAGATTTCTTTCCGTGAGGGAAAAATGACAACTTAATTCACTTCTACTGTTGGCTAATTATAATTGAACACATTACCATATTGCTTTGGATTCTATTCACTTCCATCACAAACTCACAAGAGCAACATAAAAAGAAGCTGCAGGGCACAGCATTGTTGTTTCTCACCATTTCTACCCCTGCGAGTGTCACAGGCATTACGTTGAAAATAGGACAGCCATTGAACACTCCTTCAAACTCCACTCTAACAGAAATGAGTCACACAAAGGCCGTTTAAAAGTGTTATCTTCAAAAGCGTCCTTTATAAGCCTTCTCGTCTTAAAATATAAGGAAATCTAAATGTTTTCTTCAAGAGTTTATTTCGCAGCCGATGAAGTACATTTTGCCTCGGTGAAGTCGAAGAACAAAGACAGCATAAAGCACCTTATTTATAGCTGCTGCGCCTTAAAGCTGCGCTCAGCTGCATGTTCACGTCAGCAAAGGCTGAGCTGTAGTTCATGGTCACAACTCATTGACATAGTGACTTGTGTCATAAAAAGACAGCAGCTAAAACGTACGCATCACAGTTGTAACACGACTCAGAGCTGACCGATTCCAGTCTGCTCGGTATAAAAATCATTACCATTGATCGGTGGAGAACGGGGCCTGACTTGAGTGTTTGTGTTTGTACAATAAAAATAAGAGTGGGCATCTGATAAAGAACACAAACATATTGTTTATTATTGGCTTCAGCAAACACTGAGTGCACCTGTGTTTAATTTAAAGAATCAAATTTTTTTCATGTACATTCAGGATATATTTACATGCTTTAGAAAATTTAAGAGATATGAATACAAAACCAGTAAACTTGCATTTTTTTAGGACTTCGATAATTATATTTATTATTTTTAGCTTTAAATCAATTGTGAAAAATGTGGGGTTTTCACTGTATATCAGTCCAGCATTTTGTATCGCAATAAACACTCGGCTATTATTAGAGAATGATTATCGTCCTATTTAGAATTTTAAAAAATGCTAATGAACAGCAAGATCCTGTATTAATCCCCTTAATTAATCCTTAATTTGCAAACACTCTTTCCATCTTCCAGCAAATCTGCTGTCTGATCTGAACGTCTCCAAAAGTCTTCTTGCACACATTCGTGTTGTTCAAATATTCTTCCTCCCAGACTCTTCGCCTTTTCTCCATCTCCGCCTCATCCTGGTTGCTCAGAGAGCCTCATCTGAGTCACCATCTGCTTCACTTCTACTACCACCAGTGTTTAGACACCAAGGGTCCTATCCTACTTCCTGATGTTGCTGAGACTCAGCTATACTATGTTGCTTCATCAGTTTATTAGTCAAAACTGTGCTTTAGTAAATGCAATGTTCAGTCCTTGTCGAAACTATCATCCAACTTCATTCAATGCTTGCATCATAAAGACTGTGTTTTAGCAAGTTTCTTTGCACTTGAAAAATGCTGCAACTGAACAGCTGCTACTAACAGTGACCAAACTCGATTTAACCTATACTAATAATATTTTTAGTATCAAAGCAGTTTTTACTTTGTGTCGCTTTGGTTGTACCATCAAATTCCTCATATACATGCGTTTATGTATTAGTCACGTTCCTTAAAATAATAATCAGGAGATAGGGTTAATAAGTAAGAAGTGTCCAGGCTATTCAAAGGTCAAACTCACACATAAAGAGTCTTTTGGAGTCGTGTGGAGAATTGAAATACAAATGCAGATCACAGGGTTACTGATCGTCCAAAGTTAATTCAGTCAGTCAGTACTGTCCAGTGTTGGGAAGGTTACTTTTAAAATGTATTCCATTACAGATTACATGTCCCAAAATGTATTCTGTAACGTATTCCGTTACGTTACTCAATGAGAGTAACGTATTCTAAATACTTTGGATTACTTAATATATTATCATGCTGTTTACAACTACATGAATGTACTATTGCTGTGATTTATTACTGTTACTGAAGGTCCGAACCGTAGTAAAGGGACCTCTGGCTAATACGGTGGGTTCTGTGTCGGGCTCGTAGCTGAAAACTAGCTTTACTTTGTTGTCTGGGTCAACTTTGCTAGCAGAGACAGAGAGAGGCGTTGAAAGGCTGCTCCAACAGAACTTATTGTTTCAGAGGAAAACACGAACACGGTGTACAGTCGAGTCTTAATAGCTTACTTACAGCTGGGCTCGTCAGGCTCTCTTCTTGGCTGCAGTGGTTATTATTATATTTACATGCTTCCAGCTCCCGTTTTTGCCCGATGACAGCTCGTACTTTTCCTTTTTCTCCCTCCCTCGCTCACAGACACATAACGGGTATGGCAGTCCATTCTCCCTGCAGCACGGACTACACTGCCCATGATGCTACATTCTTTAGAGCTATACCTGTAGCATTCTGCCTGTTAGCTTAGCACAACAACAAAAAGGAGCTCTTTCACCCAGGAAACACGCAGAGAGAGAGAACGTCACCCTGTAACCATGGCAACCGTAACGCTGCCGCCTGGAACAACAGAACGTAGCTGTCAAACAAACCCAAACAGTCCTGACCCGCCACAATATGAAACAGGGAAGTACCGCCGTGTAATCCATTTATTTCAACAAAGACCGAAAGGAGATGCACTTTGTTTTTGAACTGGCCTCCAAAACATCCATTACTGACCTTTCTCTTAGTGCCCTCCATAATATGTGGAACCAGATTCACACCAGTCATCAAAATTGGACCCTTTCTTTCCATTTTAGTCTGTTCAGCTAATCATACCACCGTCAAACACACCAGACCCTCGTTAAAGCTTTGACCAGCCTCCTTTTAGCTCTTTGCAGTTGTTTGGTGATGTCAAGGAATGCTATGATCGTCTGACAGGGGTCAGAGTGGCAGTAGGTCAGGTAGAAGGAGCATAAGAAGAACGACATATGCACTTCATTTTAATTTTGTCCGCATTCATGTATCTTTGGGGGAGTGTAGAGAAAGTACTGTTGTCTGATGTTATGTATAGGTCAAGCTCAAACTTCCTGTATTACTTAAAAGGAGCCTTAAGCAGAAATTAAATGCAAATTTTAATGTTTAATGGTTTGTATTTTGGAGACCTATTTTCATATTTTGGACTATTATTAGCCTCTGAAAGTAACTGTAACAAGTCATGACATTCAGTACTATTAAACACAGCTTTACAAGAAAATGCACAAGGTGTTTTTGAATGGTAGGCTTCCCTGGGTTAGCAGATCAAGCTAGCGTTGAACCCAAACACACAAGACCTGTGTGTTTTGTAGGCTTTCTTTTCATCACAAAAAAGTAAAACCCATGACTTGGTTAAATAATGAGTGGCATGGTGATGCTGTGATTAGCACCATCCTGTCACAGCAAGAAAGTTGTTGGTTCAGATCCAGTATGCACGTTCTCCCTGCGTGGATTCTCGTCAGGTACTCTGGCTTCCTCCAGCACAATGCAGTTAGCTTAATTGGTGTGAATGTGAGAGTGAGTGATTGTCTGTCTCTATGTCTTAGCCCTGTGACAGACTGGTGACCTGCCTAGGGTGTACCCTCTCTCTTGCCTTGTGACAGTTAGAATAGGTGACCCAGAATAAGCGAAGAAAATGAACGGATGGTTAAGCAATAAGGCTATATGATTACAAACGTGATAAACGTGACACTTCCTGGTAAATTTTGGTACTTTAACTATATTCCTGTATCTCAAAGATTGCAGCACAGTCATGACCAAAGGTTTTTGCAGTGGCACAAATTTTGTTTCATACAGTTTGATCTAGATTATCTTTACATAAGTCTATGATATAAATGAAGAACAATCACAAGTATTTAATACATCTAAAAGACTTGCATTGGCAAATAAATTAATAGTTGGTTTGGGCAGTGGTGCCACTGGACTGCAATAAGGATTGGAAGTTGGCGCTACAGCCAATCACATATCTTTATACTGTAAAAAATTAAGATTTGCTAGCTAGCAGTCTTTGCTAAACACCGCTATCTGTCTGCTGGCTCCAGTTTCATCCAGTAGCCTAATGTATATTTATTGTTTGCCTCATCCTCATGGTCACTTTCCCAGGCTTCCTTTCATATGGAGCAATATAAACATAACCATCTTCATTTAACCATGTTGAACAGCTGTTGCAGTGGCTCAGTGCTGCTTAACTCAGACACAAGTTAAACATAAATATGTCTTCAGACTTCATTCTTACAAGCATACAGCAGATTTACGTTGTTTCTGTCTAAAGCTGTAGCGGAGGTTGATTTGTGATATGTCTGCAAGCTAATTGGAATTTCAAAACAAACGGCTGCTCGTTTTAAATGCTGTTTAAGGGCAACTGCTTTTGAAATGTGGGTTAGGGTGCTGGAGTGAACTACGTGTTCGGGAATCATAAAATAGACTTTGACTACAGCTAATATGAATAAAATGTAGAGCTGATGTTGTATTAGACTGACTTTGACGTTGTATTCTTCCAATATTTTGGCTGACTGGCTCTGACTGATTCTTGTCATTTACATTGTGGCGCACACGTCCATCTGTCAAAGCCTATCAGCTTTCTTTTGGACTGCATGCCCACCTTGGCTGGCGGTATGAAATGAATGGATGCTTTATGCATGCAGACGGATGGTCATGTCTGTCTGGATTATTCGTTTTACTTTATGCATCTGCATCTATTTCTGCACATTTATGTTCCCATGAGAGAATTTGTCCCTTACATTTAATCAAAAAATACAAATAATATAACACTTATACATAAAGTTTGAAATCAAGTTTCTGAAGCTGAAAACACGACTGAGCAAACAGCAAATGCCACAAGGATTAGACTGAAATGGGTTTAGGGCCATATTTATGTATGAGGGGGTTAGATATGACCAAGCACGTTCTTCATTGAATGGTAGGTAGTTATTGAAGAGGTTCATCCTTTTAGAATACCTGATCAGAAAGTTTCTTCCTCACAAACTCTGTTAGGTGATAATGTATGAAACTTATTTATGAATACTGTTTTGGAAAGAAAGAAAGAAAGTACTCATTTCAAAGAGGTCTGTGCATTGACATGAGAAGAAAACAACACAGATGGTATCAAACCAAAAGTAGGACCTCAATAAATGAAAAGAAACCCAAGAAGAAGATAAAGGGGAAAAATAAAAGGGAGGTAAAAAGCAAAACAGCCCAAAGAAAAACAAACAAAGCAAAAGAAATATTGCAAAGGAGTCTGCTCAAATCCCCTCTGAATTTTGAAAAGCTGCTTAGTATGTGTGACACAATTGTTGAATTTTGTGTTTTTTCTGCAATCTGTTCTTAATTCACATTGTCTTCTCATTATCACATACTTATCTACTCATCTATTCACATTATTAAACATGGCATTTTCTCCAGAATGCACAGTCGCGTACAGAAAGGAGAATTTTACATCTAATATTGTGCAACGGCAAGAAATCATGAAAAGTATAAATACAGAGAACATGGATGAAAGAGGACAGACTTTTAGTTGTTACCAAAGTCCTGTCAAATCCAAACAGCTGAGATAAAAACCAATAAAACCAGACAGGATGGCACCTTAACCTTGTCTCTGTGTAAGTTCCTCTAAACATTATGTGGATAATCACCTCTTTAGGCCATAAACAGCACGGACCGCTGCACAAAGCTTTTTGTATTCACCCAGACCAACAGCCAAGCAGAATGTTATTTACTCTGAAGCAGAGGATAAGGAAGAAGTTAGACCACAAACAGACTACTCCAGCCACAGGTCTAACCCTCTGGGGGAGAGCTCGAGATTGGGATTTTGTGCCAGCCTGTGCAGCCATTTCTCTGCGACTAACAGCACAAACAGAAACGGGAGAAAAAAATCACTTCCCAGGAAATTCACAATTGGCACAAATGCTGGCAGCAACAGGGCTTCGGAGAATTGCATAGAATTTTAGTCCAATCTTTACTCACCTGCATAAATGTGTTGCTAACGTAAATAGTGATTTCTTAGGAGGTTTCAAGGGGAAACATTAGCCCCAGTCTCTGAGACCAACTTATTAGGTTGCTGTGTTAGAGGTCAAGTTTGGCATGTTACCACACATGCTTCAGTTATATTAGGATAAAGCTGGTTAAAGAAAACGTCGCCTTTGCTTGTATGGGTGAAAGGGGAAAAAGTCAGAGTGACTGCCACAGCTGCAACCTGACCTTTCACTACTGTGCCTCCTATTAATCTACAAAGCTGAGATGAGGGCAGCGCAAGAGGTTAAAGAATAACAGCAAAGATAAGACGCTGACAGCATTCGCCTCAGATGTCACTTAGGTAGCTTATCAGCTGTGTATTTTCTCTTTTTAGGGTTGTGCCTTTTCATTTTATGACATCAAAATAAAACTTGAATCATAATCAAATCATAAAAATCTCTCTGAGCAGCCAGTAGCTTCTTGGCCTTTGTCATGGTTATCCAAGAACTACAGCACATGCAGTCTTTTATTTGTATTGCAGAAGATTTTGGTGATTTGATGACGTTTGACTTGAACGAATGTGATATTCTTGAAGGTGGTTTGAGGAATCGCAGTGCCTTCATTAAGTATTTTCTGTTTTTGGTTTTACTGGCAAAAATTAATCTGCCGTCTATTCTATGTGCTGTTAAGTACAGCATTGTTTCTTTCATCAGTTTATTTTTCACCATTTCAATTTGTTCAGGTAATATCTTGAAAGCTGGATGCTGTTTAGTCTTTGCCTTTTCTGTGATTTCTGTGCAAACATGTAGCTGGTGCAAAGTCAGAGAGTTGAAAGTCAAATAATCTTGAATCTAAAATTATGGGAGAAACAGATTTTACTAGATAGGACTGATTCTGTATCATCTATGTTCTTTAGTAACCACTATTTCAGTGGTTCATCAGCATCAGTGGACTTCTTTCTTTTGGATGAGTTTTTCTTCATCGTGTTGGCTTTAGAATCCATATTGTGTTGTTTGCTTCACCAGTGGCCAGAAAATGCTTCCAAGTCTGTTATATCCACCACAATGATGATTGTTTTGTTTCCTCTCCAGGTCTATAACTCACACCATGCCTGCACCCTTTTCTATTGGATGCTGTACCTTAACCTTACCTTACCTCCTAGAGTATTTAAAAGTAGAATGGGAGGGAGAGCCTTCAGTTTTCAGGCCCCTCTTCTGTGGAACCAGCTTCCAGTTTGGATTCAGGAGACAGACACTATCTCTACTTTCAAGATTAGGCTTCAAACTTTCCTTTTTCATAACAACTTTCATATAGTTAGGGCTGGACCAGGTGACCCTGAATCCTCCCTTAGTTATGCTGCAATAGACGTAGGCTGCCGGGGGATTCCCATGATGCATTGAGTTTTTCCTTTCCAGTCACCTTTCTCACTCACTATGTGTTAACAGACCTCTCTGTATTGAATCATATCTGTTATTAACCTCTGTCTCTCTTCCACAGCATGTCTTTATCCTGTCTTCCTTCTCTCACCCCAACCAATCACAGCAGATGGCCCCGCCCCTCCCTGAGCCTGGTTCTGCTGGAGGTTTCTTCCTGTTAAAAGGGAGTTTTTCCTTCCCACTGTCGCCAAAGTGCTGCTCATAGGGGGTCATATGATTGTTGGGTTTTTCTCTGTATCTATGAAGCGCCTTGAGGCGACTTTTGTTGTGATTTAGCGCTATATAAATAAAATTGAATTGAATTGAACATAAACAGCCATAATCACTTCTGTGAAAAGTGGCCCTACTCCAGTCTGCATGTTGAAGTTGCCCGTGATGCAACCGTGTGAGAGGGTGTGAAAATGTTAGACAATGTTCTTAGGAATAGAAATAAACAACAAAACATTGCACGAATATTTGTGTTAAAGGTTAATGAGGCTCGCAATTAAAAAGTGGATCTGCATGTGGATGGTCCATTTACCATCCACGTGCACTCCCAAGAATTTTAATTTTATAGCCCATCTCACATGTGATAAGTTCATTTACATGAATCACAGTGTCTCATCACAGTGTCTAAATGTGGCTTAATTAGGTTTGCTTGAAGGCAAAACACCTGGCTAGTCTTTAAACACACCTCTTAATTGTCGCTTTAAAGCATGAACCACTAAATAATTACCAAAAGTACAACTTTTTGTGTTTTGTGAAATCTCTTACAACATACACCCCCCCCCCCCCCCCCCACACACACACACACACATTAAATATTAACATTAAATATTAACTCATATATTTACATATATGAGTTTAAACTTGTATCATATTTGAAACATTATTCCTTAAAAATGTCTCACAAACCCAGAAAAACTAATTTATCTAATATGTTAAACTCGGCTTCAAAGGGTTAAATTCCTGCCTGTTTTCAAACAAACTCATTGCATTCAGTTTAAAACTGTTAATCTAATTCTATAATCATGATTTATACTCCTGTCTCTTGCTTCTCTCTCATACTTCATGTAATGCAATCTTGCAGCTTCTCTGGGCCAGTGTTTATTTTCTAAAACTCCCTCTTGCATCATCTACCACAACTGATGTGTGATCTTGTGGTTTGGCCTCTAGTGCCAATAACACATCTATTTAATTTAAGGACTCTGCTATATTAAATAGAAAATGGCCAACAATCACACGATCCCCTGTGAGCAAGCGTTTAGCAGTGGTGGAAAAGAAAAACTCAGATTTGACAGAGAGTCAATGAAGAGAAGCACGGATGTTTTACAGGAAATAAAACCTCCCTTTCTAGTCCCTGTCAATACTTTCACGGCAGTGTTTGGAGTTATCTGGGGGATTTTTGGGGAACTTTTAGAACAGCTTGATATTAAGGAACTGCAATAGTCCTACAGTAGTCCAGCCTAGAAGTAATAAATGCATTAACTAGCATTTCAGCAGTCTTAAATATTTGTTTAATGTCTACATCGAAGGAAACATCCTGTTCAAAAAGGTCTCCAAGATTCCTCACAGGAATCTCACTGGAAGCCAAGGTAAAGCCATCCAAGCTAAGTATCAGATTAAACACCATGTTTCTGAGATTTTTGGGGTCAAATATGATAACCTCAGTTCTCTGTGAATTCAGGAGGAAACAGTTAATGGTGTCCTGTAACTTTACTCAAAGAATCTGGATGGGGCATTTTTCCTTCTGGTCACGGTTTTTGCATTTCCACAGCTCTTGCTTTTGCTTCATCCTGCGTGTATTTATGCTTAGTTAAAATTATAGTGTCTCAGTTCCTGAATGGCTGCCTCAATTTTTGAGAATTTAAATTCTTCACAGTAACAGCTTCTGTTCTGTTACAGCTAATGTAGATCTTCTACTAAACACACGTTAACTTTTACTTCAAATCCCTGGGCTCTGGATTTGCAGAAGACAAGAATATTAGCATTTAGCATCATTTTCACGTTCACTACATTTCCCCTTTGATCTTTCAGCTAGAGGGAGGTTTAAGGCCTTGTCACTTTTATCTTTAAACTTGACAACAAATCTACCTTCCTCTTTAAACTTTACCATTTTTCCTAATTTCCCAAGAACCCCCCACTTTAACTACCAATCCCTGATCTGTCTCTTTTATGTTGTTTTACTAGACTTTTGTTATACAGCCACCCTTTCCCTCTTTGATGGAAAGGCCAAAAGAGCTTCTATTAAACAGCTTTTCGATGTTAGCATATCAGCCAGTGTCTTGTACAAAGACACTAAATATCCAAAGCAACTTCTGCCTTCACATCTCTGACCTCTTTAACTGCAGCCTTCGTTCCCTTCCTTTGTTTTTGTGCCCACACGCTCATTCTTTCCTCTTGTGCCTCTATTCCAGTCAGCTCCACTTGTTTTGATGATGGTGTGACCCGTGTTATTTTATTAGTTTATATGTCATTTTCCGAGTCCTTCCTGTGTAATTCCTTGTCTCTGCAATTTGTTACATACCCATAAGTCTGCTAGGGTCCAACTGGGCCAGAAAAATGTTAAGCTTATCAGATGTTGATGATAAAGTCTCATCTACAGAGCCTTTACATAATAATGTACTAAATACAAATGCACGCTTCAGGTAGGTGAAAGCACTGTTACAAGAATGATTCCTTGGCTGTTGTTTCTGCAGCTGTGTGTGTTTCAGCGTCTGCAGCAGGTTTAATCGCCGCTTTCCTTTCAGACCACCTCCTGGATAATCCCTTTGTTTTGTTTTTATTTTTCTCAGACTTTACGTGGCTTACCTGTTATATCTTTTGACTTCTTTTAAAGTTCTGAATGTGTGACCCGCTCGCTCATAGAAAAAGAGCCAAACTCAAAAACAGAATTTGAATGAGCTGATGTAAATTCATGAGCCCAGTGGAATGTGAAGCTAAAGAGGCTTGTGATTTTTCACTCCTTTTTAAGAACGAGAAACCAAACGCATCTTTAATACCGTTCTTCATTGAAAGGGGACCAAGTAATTGAATATGGCGAAAGTTAATCTGCTGTATTTTCACACATAAAGACAAGTAATGGTTCTGCCTACTTAGTACATATTAGAGCTGCTGAGTGGAATCAACCGGGAAAGATGACTGACAATAAAACAGACAACTGTGCTGCTGCCCTGTGGTTTCTAATATTCAGAGGTGCTAATGGACACTGAGACCGGCTCTGCTTTCTTTCTTTTGCCAGTACATGGGGATGCATTCAATGACCTGATGCAGTAACACCATAGCAGACAGGGTTCCATCTAGTTCAAGCCACAAATATATTGATCTTTTTTACAAAGAAGAAGAAGGCACTTGCTAACCACAGCACCCACCTCAGCAGTTCATTTAATAAAACCAGCAACATCCCTACAAAAGCTCCACTTTGGTGATGTTTCCATGTGGAAAATTACTCTTTTTACAATTTTAACGGGTGCAAAGGTGGAGGCAGGTTTACCTCAGTCACTTGGTTGATAACAATATTGTATTTTGGTTCAATGAAGCTCCTTAAAAAAAAATTGGTGAACAACATTTGCTTTGCCCATACTGCAGCTTCCAGGGCTTAAAAATGAAGATAATACTGAAGTGCCAAAAACTGCCGCTCCTCCAATGGCTACTTTATGAATGGGTCCAAAAGTGAGTCACTACCTGTAGACCCCCATGTTAAAATGCCCATTCCACAGCTTTGTACAAAATGTGGCTTTGTTTTCAAAGAATCATTCACTCAAAAACCAACAACTATAAATGACTGTTTGTTCTTTTTCTTCTTTTCATTTGTCCATGTGGTACAAACCCTTAAAGAAGCTTTTTGACCCATTTCAGGTGAGTGACATTTTAGTCTGTTAGTAGTAATTAGCAGGTTTATCTGTGGGTATGCATCTCCTGGGTATAATAATAATAATAATAATAATAATAATAATAATAATAATAATAATAATAATAATAATAATCCTTTTTTAAAATAACAGCCCAGATTTTTTTGTTTGAACTGAAATAAACAAGACTTTTGTAATTTAGTTGTTTTTTTCTAAATTAGTGATTAGAAGCCAGTTTTGTCCACAGAGTGCTAACATCCTGCATGCTGATTGGTCGGCTAAGAATTTACAGGTCACGCTCCCTTGACAGCAATAGTTTACCAATGATAACTAGATGTTGTAAGCGTAATTAAACCACGGCACCTAATTAGATCTGTGCATAGAAAGCTGCTGGCTGTGATGGTCAAAGGTGATTGCTATCAGGGGACTGTTGCTGGAAATTACCTGCTGATACTTGCAGGAAAATAAAATGGTGAATGGCATAAAACAGCTTGTGGCGCTAATACTTGAAGAAAGCTATTTTATTGCGCTAGAAATCTTAAATAATAACAATTTAAAAATGAACTTTCACATTTTCCTGACACGTTTTTGAGTGTTTTAGTCCAAACTGGTCATCAGCTAGCGTGTAATTAGGTCATCATCGGAGGCCTCGCTCCCTTCATTCTAATTAAGGGTAATTACACCAGAGGCAGCCGTCAAAACAAAAGCTACTGTTCCTTTAAATCTTCACTCCTTTCAAATTTTTTGGAGCGAGGGAGGGAAATACAGTGAAAAGGAGACGAAACCACATTGTGAAGGAAAAGGAGAGAGGAAAAAAGAGACCCACACGTAAACCGACACTCCCCTTGAACACATGCACCAGCGCACTGACAGTCTGACCAGTGCCGCCCAGCCGCCTGAAGCACAGCGCCCGCTGTTTGCATGTGTTCACCCCCCCTTGGACTTGTTGGGAGGGGGGAGAAGTTTACCCAAAGACCAGCCTGGATCCCTGAGAGAGACGATGCCTTTTTCCTCCACACCGGTCTCACGATTCTTCAGTGGATTTGCTGATTCCCACAATTAACCTCGCAAGTTATTCATCGGGAGTGGGGCGAGATTTCGAGCCAGAGGATGCTCCCACAGGTCATTCGGATACTGTATGTCTTGTCTTTCTGCTTTTTCCAAGGAGTCTTTATCAGGTGAGGGAGCAATCTGCTATTCTCTCAGTGTTTGTGCGACTTATTTTCTCTCTCATCAACTGCTTCGCATAAACTTTTTTTTTTAAACCATTTTAATCGACGCTACTGGCTGTAAGACATCTGTCATTTGTTTACTTATTTAAAAGACTTTATTAGAAATTAACATCTAAACGTTTTAAATGCTGGTTGAAGGGGGGATGGAAGACTGGTACATATGAGCAAGAAACCAATCAATTAATTAATTAATTAAAAAACTAGACCTGCCGTTTACGCACAGAACAAAAAGATGCCGCTAACTATGAAGTAACCACGGAGTCACTAAATCTGTTTGCCCAGAGGTGTCAAACTACCTGTGGAATTCCCGGTTGCATTGAAAGGTTGAGTGATGGCTTTTGTGGGTCGTTTAAATCGCTACATTAATACTCCAGTGTAGGATAATCGTGGTGCTGAACAGTGATTACAAAGCTTGCTGGGGTTATAAAAACTAATGAAGCTGCTGCATACTGAACATTTGGATGCATGTTTGAAAATGGGAGCTGGGAGTGGAGCATATTGTTTCTGTGCTTAGTTTATTCACTACTGCAGGAAATCTCATTCATTGTGGGTTCTAGAAAACATTTTATTTCCACGCCATCATTCTTTCACTCAGTCCATCTAACAATAACCAAGCTCCTCTGTCTTCTTCTTTCCATGTCACCTTCCTCTCGTCCTCCCTCAACCTCTCTCCCTCGTCTTGGTGGCAAAAAGTTTTATTTGCAGTGAACACTTTTCTTATTTCATGCCCTGCCACCCTCAGGTGTGAGCGGAAGGGAATTAAGATCTGCATAATCCCAGAGCGGAACAGAGCAGTGACTCCGTGAACCCAGGGGCGAGGAGAGCAGCTCTTAGCCTGGAGAGCAGTCAACTGACAGCACCTCCTCTGACAAATTATATGCTCTCCTACCAGTCGTTCTGCTAGCCATGTAGGGAGGGAGTGGGGGGGAGGCATGAAGGAAAAGGAAGGGATTAAGGTGTAAAAGACAGGCAGAATCAGATGGAGTCAATGGACACGTTGGGGGAATGATGGAAGATGAAAATGGGAATGGAGCAACCTGGGAGGGGAGAAATGGGAACAAGAAATTGAAAGAGTGATTCATTTAGCTGGAGGTGGTGTGAAGATTAGCAAAGTGGAGACTGAGGCTGGTAGATGGAGAGAAATGGTTCAGATAGGAGAAACGAGATGGAGGGGGAGGTGTATGTTAGGTGGGAAGTGCTGTAAGAGATTTGGGGGGAAATGTCATGTGAAATAGTGCTCATCAAGCAGGATGGATATATGTTTTGGACTGGGTGTTTGTCAACAAGAGGAAATGAGAAACGGGAACGAAGGGTGTAATAAATAACCAAGTTCATATCATCCTCTGAGGGTTGGGAGGTGGTTATGTGTTGACGTGTGTCTGTAGAAAGAGGCGATGTTGTGTCTCTTTAACTTGAATGACAACCTGGAACAAAACCTGACACGTTCTCTTTTCCTGGAGCTTTTCTGCCGTCCACTTCATTTCTTTATGTGGTATCCCAGACAATTTCTGACCCTGCAAGAGGAAACTTAAAGATGCTAAGTTTTAATTGCAAAGTTGTTGATTTATGTTAATTTAAGCATCTTTAAAACTTGCACTCACAGAACTGAAACATAAAGATAATCATGGTGCTTTGCTGCAAGTCGTATTTTAAGTCCATAGCACTTAAATGACTAACTTATACATAACTTCTAAACTTTTTTATAATGGATATTTTCTTTTGCATTTTATCGCACTACTGCAAGAGAAACAGCAGCTGGCTGGATTATATTAGCTGTTTCCCTTGCTATGGTTCATGCTTGCTCACCGTTACAGTTTACTGGACACTTTAACAGAACAGTGCCACTGTAAATGTTCTTGCTAACACCTTATTGCCAACACCTTTTAAAATATTAGCTGTGAAAAATATTGTGTGCATTTGCAGAACAGGGTTTCCTGAACTTGATTTAAAATAACTGTTTAAATAAAGTAAAGCTGGATCAGAAAATGTGAAAATAGCTAAAGAAATTAGCTTTGGCTTAGTCATGAGCAGTGTTGGTCAAGTTACTTGAAAAAAGTAATCAGTAACTAATTACTGATTACTTCCCCAAAAAAGTAATCCCGTTACTTTACTGATTACTTATTTTCAAAGGTAATTAATTACTTAGTTACTTTTTAACAACACGATTTACAACCTGAATAGGTGATAAATAGATCTTTCAGCCCAATTCTACTTTTTCTGCATAATCATCATACAAAATGTAATCAAATGGAAAAGTCTCTTTTTAAAACTTGTTTTATTAGTTTTAACCTTTTAACTTTATGCATCAAGCAAAAATAAAATTATATGCAACATTCTCTGACTGGAAGAAATTAGTTTTCTGCACATTCCAGCACATAAAACACAGCAGAAAATAAATAAAGTCAAAGACTAGCGGTCCTGTTGCTCTATTTTCACCTGTAAAGCAGGAGTGGGGTAGGCGGAGGGTTACCCTGGTGCAGGTGTGCAGTGGTCAGTGGAAGAATCCGCGAGTTTCTCTGTGAGTTTCCCATTACGTCGTAGCTACTCGGTGCTTGCTCGGAAGTTTAGGGGTTTTTTCGCTGTAAAAAGAAGTTTTCTTCCCACGCACAACGGACACTAATGTTTTTGTCACTTTTTATGGAATCAAACTCAAAGTAAGGTCAGTACTTCCACGCTTTAAACGCTGCACGCTCATACTCTCTCTGCACTCGATATATGATCCACTGTTGATCTGCACACAGCTGTTGTCACGAACGTCGCACTCGCTTACGTCACTGTCATGAGACATTCTCGCAAAAAAAATCACGGGGCCTTTCTCAATATGCGTACTTGTGCGTACTTGCGTTCTCGTGTACTCGTGATACGTCATCAGTCGGAGACCAAGTACTGTTCCAATTCGAAGTACGCATCAAGCCGAGAACGCGAAAAAGTCCCGGATGTGTTCTCGCTCCGCCCGTTTTATCGAGCATGCATCGGTGGTGACTTGTGTGGACTTGGTACAGCTAAATATCCCAGAATGCATTTCGTCCAAAACTCAAACGCGGCAATGGCGGACGAGCGGGGCTAAAAACTTTTAAATATTACTCTTTCTGGGTCACAAAATAAACTTTTAAGTTCTTTTCAAGCGAGAATGTAGCTGTGTAAACTTCGAATATCTGCTCAGTTTATCAAGATATCATATATTTCCAAACGAGGTCCGACGTTTTCGGAGACGTCTGTGACCCGCCAGCTCCATAGCAGACAGCGAGGTCGAGGATTATTACAGCCGGCGAGAACAGCCGACTCACGGCAGATCGTTTTCAACCCCCCCGCGGTCTTTTCGCTACTCAGGTTAAACAAACCCCAGTGGCTGTCTATTGTATTGAGTGTCCACTAAAATAAAAATAAAAGCGTTCTAACATCTCACCTGCTTGTTTTTATTAAGGTATGTACACGTATGTACATGTACACTATTTTTATTAATAGAGATTTCACTAGTGAGGTTAAACATGATATATAAGTCACTTAGATCACTTCTAAATGTTAATGTTTGGCTTATTTCGGCTTTTTATTTGTTCCTGAGTAAACCGGTTTGACTGTGATTAAAGTTAAGCTTCATAACATATTACTCACAGTTAAATTAAGGACGGCAGTAAAAACTCCGGACCTGTGACATCATCAAGTACGCTGGTGTTCCAATTGTACAAATCGCGAGTCAGTGCTCGCGTTCTCGGCGAGTCCGTACTTCCGTGCGTTCTCGGTGAGTACGTACCCGCCGAGAACGCGAGTACGTACTCGCGTACTTGAGAATTGAGAAAGGGCCACGGTTTTAGTAACGCAGTAACGCAGCGTTCCTACGGGAAAGTAACGGTAATCTAATTACCGTTTTTGCAATAGTAATCCCTTACTTTACTCGTTACTTGAAAAAAGTAATCGGATTACAGTAACGCGTTACTGCCCATCTCTGGTCATGAGTTTTTGTTTTAGTCATACTGCCTCCTTTTTTTAGAACGCACATTATAATGGGGAGCTATGAAAGTGGATCAATTATGTTTTAATTTTTTCTGTTATAGTCTTAAAGTTGATAATATTCACTTAAACACGGCCAAGTGTCGGATAAAATTGAAGCGATCCACGTGAGCCTAAAGATCAGGCTTCACTTTTTTTTCTATTAATGACTCTATATGATTTTCATAAGAGTGATTATCTGTAATAAGGTATCCTCAGGCACACAGGTCTGCTGCGTATGGAAGCCACCCAACTGCTGTTCAAGCTTCCTGTTTATAAGAGGCATCCTATCAGAAGTAAGTTAGGTCAAAGAGAGGCTGGCCTTGAAAGCAAAGGAGCCAAAATGGCTTGTTTCAGACAGCAGATGAATTGAGAGGCTGCAGCAAGGCTCAGCATGAGGTTTAAAAAAAATCTGAGTTATGCAAAGCTACTCTAGCCAAATCCAAGAATTAAAAAAATAATAATTAGCTGAAAATTAGCAAAAGAGGTCCACATTACAACAGAACTTCTCCCACTGTCACCTCTGACTAACACCATTTGATGTGTTGTCTGAACGGGAGTTTCCACATGGTAGAACTTGAATTTTTCTCTTTGGGGTGTTCAGTGAAAAACGAGTTGGTTGTTGATACTGTAATAAAAAAAATAGCCAAACTATCACACATGAAGTCTTCACCATGTGAACATCACATCAGAGGAAATCGTGCAAATATGTCCCTGACCACTGGTCATCTGACATGTGTACTGGAAAATTGCAAGAGAAGAGTAGTGGATTGCATGAAGTGACGGGCAGAGGATTGCACACCAAGGATCTCTGCTGTCCTTGCCTGCAGTCAGCTAGAGATCATGAGTCAGAGCTTAAAAAATATCAGAGAGTAAGTCTTATCAGATGGAGCTGGGCACTGCGAGCCTGATTAGAGTGTGTGTGTGTGTGTGCACGCGCAGGCATACGTGAGAGCATGGTAGTTCAAGAGGAGGCATGGGATCTTTCCCTCTTAACTGTAATGCATTAATTGGAGTGGATAAAGACTTAACATGACCCCAAACCTCAACTTGAGAAAATAGGTCAGCCATAAACATTAAACATTATATGAGTGACATATTTGGAGATAAACATGATCACAATCCTGTAACCCAGTTAGAGACATAAAATAAGTTATTTTTACTTTTTAGACTCTTCACTGCATTGCTGGCACGTTCGGTTTCTCATATTTAGTTTATAATGTGAGGAGTAGTTTTAATGCAGTGTCACTGCATTTGCAAGGAAAGTCTAACTTAAAATTTTGAACGCTTTAAAAAAATATTTTTGTGTCTCAGAGACTAACTGGCCTAATTAAAACATTGTATTGGAATAATGTGTACACCACTGAGATACTTCCAGTGTTACTGCAGTTATAATAACAGAATAAATTTGAACCAAAGGGTTTCAAAATGAAACCAACCAATTGTTTTGGTGTGTGACGACATGCAGTTCCTTATTTTCATCAAGAGATGTGATCAACTTTTGAACTACGATGGCTGAACTAGGAGTGATGTCACTGCAGAGTTGAGCATGTTCCAGTAGTGAAGTTGGAAAATCGAGAAAAAACGGGATTTGTTTTGCTCCTTAGCAAGGTTTATGTTCACTGCCGCCATCTTGGATTGTTAAACTGGGGTTGGCCGGGCGGCTCCGACTTTCAGATTTGGAAATCCGACTTGAGGGGGCGTTCCAGTTGGAAATTCTGACTTCTACCTTAAACTGGAATGTACTTTAGCTGAATACATCTACTGGAAGATATTGATCAGCTTAGGATTGTCCTTCAAATATTTGTGATGGGGGAAGTGACCGGAAAAGGGTTTCTGTGTGGAGGTAAGCATGGACGACACAGAGCTCTCAGTTCTCACTCCTTTATTCCTCTCCAACATCAACTGAACACATCGCGCCACAAAACACAGCAACACACTTCCTCAACACTGGGTGTGAGTGGAGCCCTCTAGTGGTCCACCACACATGCCGCGGGCTGGCACTGGCGGTCAGAAAAAGCTGCGGATAACTCGGGCTCCGTTGATTGTGGGTCGCTCCTGGGGGAAAAAACAGAATCCATCAGCCCGGTGGCAGGTGGGTGGCCACGGCGAGTCTCCTTGGCCGGGACCACTTGATCATCTTGCATAACATGTGCAGGCTTAAGTCTGTCAACAGAGACAACCTCCTGCCGACCGCCAAAGTCCAAAAGGAAATGTTTTTCGCCCTGTTTAAGAACCCTGTATGGCCCGCCATACGGTGGACGGAGGTAATGTCAGCATGGGGACCGAAACGCGAAACCCATGTTGACAAAAATACTCTGGCCACCGTCACCGCTGTCTTGGACGCCAGGGGTACTGCCTCCGGCCACCTGGTCGTGCGGTCCACCACAGTCAAAAGGTGCGTGAAACCCTGTGACTGCGGCAAGGGACCAACCAGGTCCACATGAACGTAATTGAAACGCCTACCGGGGACGCGGAAAGGTTCGAGGGGTGCCTGCGTGTGCCTGTGGATTTTCAAGCGTTGGCATGGCATGGGCCGCAGCCCAGTCTTTCACTGTTTTGCGAAGGCCGGGCCAAACGAACCTGGCCCTGACCAGCTTGACCGATGCCCGGACGCCGGGATGGGAGAGGGCACACACCGAGTCAAAAACACAACGACGCCATGAAAGGGGAACCACCGGGCGGGGGCTGCCGGTGGAAACATCGCAAAGCAGGCGCGGACCGCCGTCCAACACAGGGGTGTCCTCCGTTTTTCGTTGACTGAAGGGCAAGGACGTCCAGGGCTGCCAGGGGGCCGGGTCAGCACGCTGAGCAACGTGCCCCCGACAGGGGATCGTGGAGCCAAAAGTCCGTCAGTTTCAGCGCCACAGCAAACGTAGCTGCAGCAGGAGGCGGGGGACCAGCGGCCGCTGATGCATCCATAGCGGAGTCTGTGTTATCCTCGGCCCGTAGCATGCTCGAGTCATGGGTCACCAATGTGGAGGATATGCGATATCCAGTCCAAGGGGATCAGTTTTGGCCAGTGAGCTGATCCTCTAATGGCACGTCAGCTTTTTTTTAACCTTATGTCAAATTTCATGAAAACGGTTTGTAGAAAAGTTAAGATGCAGGAATCAATGTTACAAATACGTCTTTTTGGAATAAAATGTCTGCCATAACAGTGCTAATTGACATTTAGCAAGCTCGATGTTTCTTTTGAAGCCCGTTCTAAAACAACTGCTAAAGAACAGGAAAAGGACTTCTTTATAGTAAGCTCCCTGGAAAGAAGCAAATACGATTTTTAGCCAATACAGACTTCAAAAGCTCGGTTTCTGGGCGAGGACAAAATCTTTCTGTGATAGCTTTTAATTAAATTCTGATGGTCCTCCCAGCTGGCACAGAAGTATCTGCAACAGCAAAGCAATATCTGGAGGCTAGTAAACAGCAGAGAGAAGAGGACTGCAAAGATTGTGCGCCTTCACTTTAAACATTTTGCAGCCCACGAGGAGTTGTCCAAAACACTTGCATGGGGAAAAGCCCGGTGAGAAAATGCCTGGCACTTCCATCAGAGAAAACTTTTGCATGCATTTTTTAAACCCTTTTAAAATTAAACTTCACATGTGACGTGTGTGGGGGGGTTTTAAAAGACAGCTGGACATGGCAAGAGAAAGAAACAAATGGGTAGGGTCTAACAGTGATTTCACCTTGAGTTAGACTTTAACAAACACTTTTGGGGTTTTCTCATTCTTTCCAAAAACGCAGAAAATCCCCACACACTTGGTTGATACACAGATTATAGCAGCAAGGAGTACTGGCAAAAGGAAGTGTGAAAGGAGAACAGATGGGATGTTTATGTGAGTTAATGACGAAAAAATGAGAGCCAAGCTGGATACAAGAGGCGAGCAGACGGTTTGCTCTCCACAGCCGCCACCGCCATGAGCAGTAGAGGCATGCTTATCAATGAAATATTAACCCAATAGACAAAAAAGTCCTCAAAAGATAAACAAAGAGTTCATGTTTTTGCACTTGTAATCTTCAGATTCCAATGAGGATATTATAAAAGTCAAGTAAGGCTTGTTAACCCTTTAAAGCCGGTTGGAGCGGGCACGCTCCGTTTTGCGTAACTATTTTTAAATCCCGGTAGCTCTGCAACCACGTGAGCTAGCGCAATAATTTTTTTTGCATATGAAACTGGAGGAGTTGTACTTACATCTTATGCCATCAGCTTGTCCTCGGTCACAGTTTCCTTCCACATATAGCTTTGCAAAAATTGCATAAAAAGCACTTGCAGCAACAAAAACATAATATTCCAGAAACACGCTTTGCTGATCTGATCAGCTGTTCGTAATACTTCCCACATTGAAACAGACGTCAGCGTGAACTATCACATGTCCGCCATTTCCTGCCCGAAGCCGGAAGTGACGTCATTTTCGCAGAAAATTTAGTTTTTTTACTTGTAGGTCTTAAAAGCCTATACTGGTGTTTTTATAAGTCATGTTTGACTTTATGCTTTTCTGAATAGTTGCTGGGATGCTTAGGACTCATATTGCACTGCTGGAAATAGTTTATTTTGATGCACCTGCTGTTTTCTTTGCAAATTTGCATCATAGGATTGTTTTTCGTTTTTCCTGCAGTATATAGAAATTGGTGTATTTCAAAAATAAAACTATGAAGACACTCAAAATAAATTTCCTGTGGTGGGAAACTATTTTTTGCAACTTTTTTGTATTTACAGTTTTGAGGGATAAGCCTCTTAAATTTCTCTAACTAGAAATATATGTAAAAAAACCAAAAACGATTTTCAATTTTTTTGTAGTTTATTGCACTTTTTTGCAATTTATGTAGTTACTATGGACTTAATGCATACATATGATTAAAATTTGGGCTATAATGGTTGTATTGATGTATAGCAACTTGAAATGCTCCCAAAAATGGCTCCACAGCATGTAAAAATATAAAGTAAGCTCTGGCGGCCTTGGTTCTATGGTAGGTCTTAAAGGGTTAAGGAAAGGGAGAAAACATATTTTTTTTCTGCACATTCTCAGTTTTTAATAACTCTGTGCAGCTGGAAAAAGGCAAAATGAACATCTATCTTCTATTTAAGTGCAGCTTTTAATAAAAGGGTAGCACACAGTCACATCCTTGTCAAGGAGGCACTGTCTGACATAGATCTACCCATTTCTTCAGTGGGCATTAGATTTGTATTTGGATGTATGGTGGAGGTGACAGTTCACTGATGGTCTCCAGCAGCTGGCCTGTTCCTTCACTGGTCAACTGACACCTCAGGCTGAGAGATGTGACTGATTATTTGACATACGTTTCAGTTAAACCACATATAACCTTTCCCTTTTTTAGTTACATCAAAAGTGTGTAATGGCCTCATTTGACAGATTGGAATCGTTTTCAGGTGCTGGTGGATGAAAACAGTGTTTTTGTCCTCAGGGATTTTATATGGGCAAATATGCCAGTTACTTTCTCATATCAAAATCAAACCATGAGTTAAATGGCTACGATCCTTCATATCATAAACCAGTTTTGTATTCTGGATGAGAACTGGGTCTCTGCCTGTCTTTTCCTGTCCACACTAAACCATGTATTTTTGACATGCCTCTGCCGCCAGCTGAAATCAAAACCCCAAGCCACTGAATAATAAATGCATCATGAAGCGTAACTGATGCGCATCAGCTCAGGGTAAACTTTTAATCTTTAAAGATATGTCGCCAGCTAATGCTAAGCTGAAAGAGCATTAAATGCAACATTGTCCACTGGTTATGGAGGGAACCTCCAAAAACCTTTCAGACGTGCATCAACATTTTCATGTAGCCTCTGCAGTTTTCCTCAGGTAATGGAGAACTTTTTTAGCTTTCTTTTGAGTAAACAAACCAAAACTTCATGTTCATCTCCTGATGCAATCCCTTCATTATTAATTTAAGTAGAGCTGTCCATCAGTCGTGAGCTAAGATGAAAAACTGCACGGTTTAAGTTGAAGTAGTTCCCTTCTCTGCATTAACCCCGAAAGTAGCCAGGAATGGCAAAAGGTAATTAAGCCAACCTAATCGATAGCCTCATTCCTTATGTGGGTCTTCTCACAAACCCACATAAACAAAAACCCAAGTTTCTGCCGATCAGGAAACTCTTCAGATCTACATCTACAGTTTCTATCTGGCAATTGTTTTAGTTTATAGAGTAACTAAACTGCTTTTTTTTTTTTTTTAGGTTTAATATGTAATTTTACATACAGATATGTTTTTGCTGACAGTTGTTTGCCAAAATGTACCGGAGGCCGTGCAATATTCTAGAAATGAGCCTGTTTTTAAAGAAACTACCAACTACCTGTCCAAAGATGGTATCCGCAAATAATAGTTTTATGGTCGTCTTCTTTGTATATAGTTTTTTGTTTTTGTTTTTTTTATTCTCTGAATCCTTTATTCATATTAAAACCTGTAGATGATGGCATCCTTAAAACTGAATGCTTAACTACTTGCCTTCTATAATTCTTCGAAAATGGTAACACTGATGTTCACTTATGAAACACTAAGTGTAGAGCAGTGTTGGTCAAGTTACTTGAAAAAAGTAATCAGTAACTAATTACTGATTACTTCCCCCAAAAGTAATCCCATTACTTTACTGATTACTTATTTTCAAAAGTAATTAATTACTTAGTTACTTTTTAAGTTACGATTTACAACCTGAATAGGTGATAAAGTGATAGATCTTTCAGCCCAATTCTACTTTTTCTACATAATCATCATACAAAATGTAATCAAATGGAAAAGTCTCTTTTTAAAACTTGTTTTATTAGTTTTAATCTTTTAACTTTATGCATCAAGCAAAAATTAAATTATCTGCAACATTCTCTGACTGGAAGAAATTAGTTTAACATTTAAACCTATTTTCTGCACATTCCAGCACATAAAATAAAATATTTTTTTGTGTGTTTACACTCAGTCTTTCAAATAGATGCAAGTGAAACACAGCAGAAAATAAATAAAGTCAAAGACTAGCGGTCCTGTTGCTCTATTTTCACCTGTAAAGCAGGAGTGGGGTAGGCGGAGGTTTACCCTGGTGCAGGTGTCCAGCGGTCAGTGGAAGAATCCGCGAGTTTCTCTGTGAGTTTCCCATTACGTCGTAGCTACTCGGTGCTTGTTTGGAAGTTTAGGGGTTTTCTTGCTGTAAAAAGAAGTTTTCTTCCCACGCACAACGGACACTAATGTTTTTGTCACTTTTTATGGAATCAAACTCAAAGTAAGGTCAGTACTTCCACGCTTTAAACGCTGCACGCTCATACTCTCTCTGCACTCGATATATGATCCATTGTTGATCTGCACACAGCTGTTGTCACGAACGTCGCACTCGCTTACGTCACTGTCATGAGACATTCTCGCATAAAAATCACGGTTTTAGTAACGCAGTAACGCAGCGTTCCTACGGGAAAGTAACGGTAATCTAATTACCGTTTTTGCAATAGTAATCCCTTACTTTACTCGTTACTTGAAAAAAGTAATCGGATTACAGTAACATTACAAGCAACGCGTTACTGCCCATCTCTGGTGTAGAGTTCAACTCACTCATTTACATCCTACGCAGCACCCCGACTCTTTTAGATCATGTTGTGCTTTAAAATGTTGTAAATTGTGCTCCATTCACTGCTTGCTTAAATAATTCAGTGCAAGAACTTGTTTGATTTGTATACCTGAGTAAAGCTCTATACCATAGTCTTTGTGCCAAATCCTATTTGTTCTTGATTCTAACAATGGCCTGGCGTCACAGACAAACTGCTAGTGTCGCAGTTCTTTCTTTATTTTAGTTTTGGTTGCAGAAGGCAGCCAGCCAGCTGAGGTGGAGGCGCGGTAGGTGTGAAGGTTTCAGGTGGCTTCATCAGGGTTATAAAACCACAGTTGTGTTCTGCAAATACATGTTGCTGCATCTTTGCAGCCAAAACAATCCAGCATACAATCGAACTCTCTCCAGTGTCTGGATAAGAAAATGTGACACAGTGGTAACGTAATGCAATAAAGGGGAGCTCTCCACTCTTCTTCTCTAGCTCTGGTAAATTAAAAATACCCACTTATTGACTAGGAGAGCACTTTGGCTCTGAGGTTCACTATTGTAGGTCATTATGCTCTCTACAATTAGAATCATGAAGTGGTGAACCATTATGAAACCCTCCATCATGTCATTACATCTGACCAGAAGGGCCTTGCTGATTAAACTTCACTCTGAGAGTGAGGGGGGAAAGTGTGGTCTCAGAAAGCAAGACCTCATCATACGCTGCTGGCCAAAAGAAGAAGTGGTCAGTGGAGTCGAGCTGAAGAGCTGCTTTGTAATTGAATCCGAAAGTCATTAACCGAGCCGTTTAGAGTGACCACGCTATAATCAATCATTAATTACATAGGGCTGTGTCAGCTTTGTCAGCCAAATATTGCAGGCTACAGCTAACAGTCGAACAGCAGCATACCACAATTTATTAATCATTTTGCTTGTTTTTTTCCTTTTTCTTTACTTGTCTAACTTGTGCTCTGAGTTTATGCACTGATTATGTATGTACAGTAGATCAGCGGTCTCCAACCTTTTTTGCGCCACAGACCGGTTTATGCCCGACAATATTTTCACGGACCGGCCTTTAAGGTGTCGCGGATAAATACAACAAAATAAAACTAGTACCGGTACCGAAAAAAAGAAGATTTATTCATAACACACGTGAAAAGACCCAGGAAAACAGAGTTAACGATCAAAACGATAACAAAATAACGCTGAAAACCGATAAAAACCCTGAAAACTATACATTTCACACCTGAGCCTCAACTCTCGCGGCCCGGTACCAAACGACTCACGGACTGGTACCGGTCCGAGGCCCGGGGGTTGGGGACCGCTACAGTAGATAAGGATAAACGGGGTTAGGGTCACTCACTCACTGGCTACATTATTTAGGTACATCTTGCTAGTACCCGGTTGAAAGCCCCTTTTGCCTTCAGAAGTGCCTTAGTTCTTCAATTAGGGACTGGAAACATCCCTTACAGATTTTGGTCCAAACTGACATGATGGCATTTAGTGACTGTTTGCATGTGACTCTCCTGTTCCACCACATCCCAGAGCTGCACTATTGAGTTAAGATCTGATGACAGTGGGGCATCTAAGGAGATGCTTTTCTTCATACCTTGGTTGTAGTGAGTGGTTATTTGAGTTACTGTTGCCTTCCTCTCAGCTGAAGGCATTGTGGTCATTCTCCTCTGACAACACAAGGTACTTTGGCACATTTTGACCTTGTCATTGGCTTAATGAGAGTAAAGGTTAGGAAGCATAACTGTGCGATGTTGGTAATTAATAAGGTCAAACAAAAACTACACCCGGGTTTCAAGCAGAATTCCTAATGTTGATTTGGGAAGCTGAATATAAGGACTGTGTTTTCTTGCAGCACAAACCAGATTTAATCTTTATTGTGTACAAGAAGAAACTTTTGGCTGATCCCTTATTTCCCAAGGGGATCCACATGCTTGATTTTACACAAATGTTGCAGTGGATTCCCTTCCTCATGCAACCCGCCTATTCATTCAGACTTGGGACCAGCACTAAGAGTAGACTAGATGCTGGGTTTGCGTCTCCGCCTGGTTTTTGACCAGGAAATGCAAAAACTACCATACCATGGAACCCCTAATATCCATACCAGCATGTATGTTTACACAATGTTTTAATCATAGCCTTTCAGTAGTTCGTAGCAAACCCAATTTTACCGAATAAAGTCAAAACAGCATAAGAAGTATTGTCCTCCTACATTTTACTACACCCTAAGTCACATACAATCAGTAAAGGAGAATCTGTCAGGTGGTAAAGGTGGTTGAGAAAGATTAAAGCTGTATTTGTCAGATAACCCAGCGTAAGGGAGTCTCTGCTCTTCAGCAGCATTAAATAAGGGAAGTTCACTTGCAAAGTCCTATATAAGGACCCTATATAATTCTCCTATACACTCAAAGAATTACTGTGTGTTAAGGCTTACTTTTGCTCTCACATGGTAAGAATCAAATTACAAGAAATGACGGTTTGATCTGGTGAGGAAAAAGCTTCCTGAGATGCTTTGATGTCAGTAGGTTTTCTGCCTTTGCTGTAACCGATCCAATAGTGTCTTCAACCATCAGTTAAATAGCTCTATATTGATGATTGAACTTACTGTATGTGTCCATTAGGGCTGCCACAAACGATTATTTTGATAGTCGACTAGTCACCGATTATTTTTGCGATTAGTCGACTAATCAGATCATCATCCATTGGACGTAAAACGTACAGCTTATTGCACCAGCAGCATCTGCTCTTATATAACTATCATTAGCTTACAGCTGTAAGTGTTTCAGGTATGTGCTAACTAAAAATAAAGACAAGATGATAGTTTATTAAATTTTAATGAAATTTGCAGATTGTTTCGGTGAAGTTTAATAAACTCCTTGCTATCTAAAATATAACAGGACACCGGAGTATATTCTCGAGCATCTCACACTTCTGATAATCAGCTGTCTGCTTGACGTTTATTCAGCTGTGTAAAAACTATAACTTTAATCTCAGCCAAACCGATTTACTCAGGAACAAATAAAATACTAAAAAAAGCCAAACAATAACATTTTTAAGTTATCTAAGTGACTTATATATCATGTTTAACCTGAGTAGCGAAGACGGCGGTGGGTTTGAAAACGATTTGCCGGGACTCCGGTGTTCTCATGGCTCTAGTTAGCCTAGCCCCCGGCTAGCTATCGAGCTAGTGGCTAACAGACGTCTCCGAAAACGTCGGAGCGCTTTTGAAAATATGTGGTGTCTTGATAAACTGAGCAGATATTTGAGGTTTACACAGCTACATTCTCGCCTGAAAACACGTTAAACGTTTATTTTGTGACCCAGAAAGAATAATAAGAGTAATATTAAAACTAACTAGCTGCCGCCATTGTTGGAAACTGAGCTGGGCTGCGCTATGAATTCTGGGACACAGCTTCTTCTTCTTCAGGGTTTAACGGCAGCTGGCATCCTTGTACATGCAGTGCTGCCATCTTCTGTTTCAGTCCGTTATTACACTCTTAAACCCTACTACTTATTCCTGCGTCTTTTGTGATCTTACAAAGCTTCAAACGACGTCGACTATTAAATCAGTCGACGATGATTTTGATAGTCGACGTAATCGTGGCAGCCCTAGTGTCCATTATGTGACACTTTGTGATGTAAGTGGCCCATTTACCCTACGTGGCCTTCATGTGACTCTCTTCAACAGAGTAGAAAGCTGCTTCAAGGGTAAAGCAACATTGTTCATATACCTCCACAAATCTGCCTTGCTAGCGGACTTTTTTTTTCTCTCTCCACACACACTGATGAGATGACTAGTTGTCCTTGACAGGAGGAGTAGAGTATTAAACTGTAATGGTATCATAGTGTGCTTAAGTTTAAAAAAGAAATCTTTGCTGAGGAGAGCACAACAGTGTGAGCTTTTGGAAGGTGTTTGTGTTAATCCCAAGGATATTCTGTGTTATGTTGGCGCGCTGTTTCTTTGGTTGCCCCTTGGAAAGAATGAATTTAAAAGAATCTGTTTTCTCAAAGTAATTGTTGTCTGAGGTCTACAGTAAAAGTAAAGAATGGAAAAGTTTAGATTATCTTCTAGGAATCTGATTTATTTATTGTAATTATTATTGCACTTGTTTAATCGGAGGGGAAAAGGTCTGTCTTTATAGATTCACAGCAAACCTTATTCTGGACGAAGATCATTTAACGTGGATCTTATATAAAATACTGTTGAACCAACTTAATAAGCCCAGATACCTTATTCATTAAAAAGTAGATTTTATTTAATGGAGATTTTGAGGCTTAACATAAATAAAATACTGTTTGTAATATTATGTACAACCCCCTATTGCAGTACTTTTAAAAAGATGGAACAAGGCAACAAAAGAATAGATGCGAGCAATTCATGCTGCAATTTATACCACGTCTTTTTCAGTAACTGCTTATTTCTCCAAAAATGATGTGAAACCCGGTTCTTGCAATTCGGCAGCATGCGTTCTACAGAAAGTCACCTGGCCTACCTGAATTCGAGACATGTCCCCTACTTAAAGAGGCCCTGAATTGTATGGCAGCTGAAATCTGTGGGAGACATTTAGCTTAAATCTAAAGCGAGAGCGTTTAAAAACACAGTTTTAGCCTTTGACATTTTGTGTGCCGTATATTTCAAATGGATGCACAAATTTAGGGCGCAACAGTGGTGTTGATGGCAGGAGGTTCAGGCTGCTGAGGTCCCAATAGCCCTGATCAATGCAAATAGCTGACCTGATTGGCTACCTCCCTGGACTTTTTTAGGGGGGAGGTAACAATGTTTAAAACAATAACAATAATAATATTTATATTTATAACAAGGTGCAATAATAATTAATGTGCAATAATAACAGTGTGCAATACAAATACACTTATTTTTCTTTTTTATTACTAAGTTATTATACTGTGTTGTGTTGTTTGTGTTATATGTAGTGCCGACGTAGGACAGTTTTCCAATTTCATTGTACTACTGTACTATGTATGACTGTGCAATGACAATAAAGAGTTATCTTATCTTATCTTATCTTATCTTATTTTGATGGTGCGTCAAAGTCAGTGGCCTCCGAATTGACTCGTGCATGGTTATTTTGCCTTTCTTTGCTAACCTCGTTACGGACTCGTGAACGCAGTAAAGCAGAAACCCTCGTTTAATCTCTAAATCAAAGAAATGTCCAGTGTTACAAAATATTACCAGCATATCACATTTAAGACTGTCAAAAAAGTACACACAGTCTTTGAGTCCATTAGATCCCAGCCTGAGCCTCTAACTCTTCCTCATTTTGTTGATTCAATCGATTGCCTGGCGGACATTTGTCTTCCCCAGAAAGGAGACATTTTAGTTTGTTTGCTGCAATCGTGTTAGTGAGTCCATAGATGTCCCATGTCTAACACTGAAATGGGACAACTATAATATTCATTGCTTGAATTAGTTAAATTACATTTAAATATTAATTTTTAAGCCCTTGATCATGAATTGGATAAGTGGAAGCGAGGAAGGGTGGATGGGTAAGTTTAGACGTTTCCTATAGTTAAAATGTGTTTTACTACCAACATTTCTGAGATCAGCTTCTTGAAATTTGTTTACGCAGATTGACTTATTTTCATAGCCATTGTTGCCATCAAAAGTCACTTTTGAAAGTTGGTCTTTATGATTTTCATCATCTCTCTGTTAGCGATGTTCAAACTGTCATTTCAAGGTAAGCCAGCTAATATTTCAAAAGCCTTGGTGATCATAACGGCGTAAAATTTCCCAGTGAGATTCTGTAAAAAAAGTAATTTTAACATCACAACGTTAAGGAGAAAAGTTTTTGATTATGTTTTTATGGTTCTCTTGGAGGACACTGCTTAGATGACTGACTTTATGCTCCAAAGATGTGCTTTTACCATGATTTTCTTTTTTTACCTGGTGACACTCTTTTTAGTTATGCAACACCGTGCTTCGTTCATGGTTATCTCAGTCCACACACTCACCTCAGAGCTTGCTAACCATCCATAACAGTGCTGGAGACACATCTCTCTGTCATACTGAGCAGACATCATGTGAGCTGAAGAGATTCGTTCTCACCTCCTGACCACTGAGATTCCTTCCAGTTTCATTCATTTTTTTAATGTCCCTAAAAGCAACATTGTCTCCTCAAACAGTGCTAAACGTTGTGGTTCCCTGTGTATGAGAAGTGTTTGCTGATCAATAAATGCGTCACATAAAGGCTGTTAATTAACATCAAAAGGCTTTCACTTTTCTTACCTTTTTCTTACCTTTGTTGTTTGCTTCTCTCTCACACAGTGGAATAATTAAATCCACCTGATAGGAAGACATAAAAAGGCACAACAGTGTATGTCAAACAGGATTAGTTCATAGTCTGTCTGAACGTGTTTTTCTTTAACAGGCTAAAGGATTACCATAGCCATATGCCTTTGTTCTTTGGAAAAAGCTGCTAGACATGCAATGCTTGTCCAGCACCCCAAGAGGCTCTTGTGAATAAGACATCACCCCGGAAAAAGTGCACAAAGCAAATGGAGCAGTGCCTGAGTTGTCTCTTGGACTCGAGCCTCTGAGGAAATCTCACAGAGCCAGACTCTGCCTCTCTTGAGGGTTTTACAAATCTGTGAGAAAGAAAAGTCCTCGTGTTTTCTATCTACCCTTGGCTTTGTACCATCTCATGTTTACTGAGGCATAATCGGTGATTTTAAAAAAATTGCAACATGAAAATTGTAGCTTGCAGTCAAAGTCTCAGCTATAGCTGTGGGAGGGCTGGAGACTATACCAGCTTTTATAGCACCAGAGGCAGGGAACACCCTAGGTGTTGATGTGAGAGAAAAGGAGTTATATTTGCATAAGATTACCAGAAAATAGTGTTTCATGAAATAAATATCATCTTGGAGGGGGGAGGGGGGGGGATATCTCATTGTATAGCTAATCTTTGCAGACTGTTATAATCACTTTAATGGGCAAAAATAATTATGGGCTGCTTAAATATTCAAGGCTAAAAAAGTTGGTAAAAAGACTAAAAACGAACTTTTCTTTCATCGATGTGAAATTGTACATTAGCAGCACAGGTACAACGACAAACTGATTTCACAAAGCATTGCAAGGCTGCTCTCTGTACGAGTGCGATTCAGAAAATAGCTGGTAGACGCAGCTCCACGGTGTCTTTGTCATGACGTTGTTGCTTCCAGCCAGCAGCTTGATCAAGCGAAACAGGTCAGCGGCTATGCCTACAACTTCCTTTCTCTTCAGTGTCCTGTCCAATATATGGGTCATGCAGAGTGCAGTTACTGTCTTTGTTTGTGCGTTTCTGTGGGAAGATTTTTCTGTATGACAGTCTGCTTCTAAAACCTCACTTTATTATACAGATTGACAGCAAAACCACCAGCTTTTAGGCTTTTCTTTAAAAGCGCAGGTGGACCATGACCAGGGCCAAGTGCACACTGACTCACACACTGTCCCTTAGCTTTCTTATGTCTTTCTTGGTTTTTGCAATAACCGCTCTAGTTGCTAAGGTAAAATAGGAGAGCCACCGCACTGTACTTCCCCCACAAAGAGTGACCTTTGAGAGATAATAATGAAATGATAATGAAACTGTAGTCAGAACTGTGAAAAAGCTTTAGTGCGCAATGTAGTGTAGGAAGGGAAACGCCATTACATCATCATCTTAGCAAATAGCTAATAAAAGAAAAGATTATGATAACTGGAAAAAGAAGCATCAGAGGATGTGATTTGTACTGAGACCAATGCGCGATTTCCATATTCATACAGGTGCAGGGAGCAAACGGAAGACATTTATCATAACAGAAGAGTCTACAACGTGTAATTACGTGTTCAGCTTACCTAGTTTGACAGTAGTCTACTTCTGTAAGAAATGAACTGGAGAGATTTCTCTGAGTCGCTGCAGTGATGCAGACACCAGCAGTGAAGAGACGCACTTTAAATGCCTTCATTATGTTTATTACCGTGCCCATTTGGCTACATAGAAAAATGCTTTCCCAACTTGCTAATTATTGCATTTTGTTACCTTGAATGTAAGACATGGTGAAGATGGAGATAAACACAGTGCTTTGATCGTGGCTTTTATCCTGCATTTGAACACAATCATTCAACTATAAGAAGGTTCATAATAACAATATGAATTTCAATGTAACATGTAGCAAATTATGTATATGACTCTGATCCAATTGCAGTATGAAAATGAAGCCATGGTACATTTCAAGTCCCCAGACACACATCAAGGCAAATCTTTTGCAGTCGGTATCGTCCCTTCTTTGTATCAGAAATCCTGCTAGCTCTGTTTCACAGACTGACAGGAGGCAATCCATGCTGATATCAGATTGTAGACGTGAAGAAGGTGGGCTGAATACAAAGTAGCTTGAAGAGACATCTGGGAAGATGGGTAGGTCTGAGGAGGCTTTGTGTTAGATTCGTCTCTCTTGGGTGGGCCAAGTCCGTCCCTGGTTCATCGCAGGAAAACTTCTACTGTTGGAGACCTTTAGTTTGTTGATTAGGCTTTGGCCAGAGCCAACAGGAGGTACACAATCAGCAAGTTATATACAGTTAATCCATATTTTTAAATCAAAGTTCAATGCCTTTGGTAAATTTGAAAGATGCCTTATGGAGTACCTTATATAAAGGTTCTGGGTTCCCAGGTTTTTAATAGCAAGACTACACTCTGAAATCTACTCAAAAAAGAAAGAGAAAGCTTTGCTAGATAATGTATGTGGGAGGAACAATTCATTCTGCCATGACATTTTGACAGCAGATGTTGCAATTAGGAGTTGGAGAGAGTAGATTCAGATTTAACGCAGCGTTATTCTCACAGATAAACGCATTATGTCATGAAGAATAGGATAATATATTCCCACAGCTATAAATTTAAAGTCACTAGACAAGAATGCATTAGAGAACTGAAGATTAGTAAAGGGTGCATGAGAACAGCCTGGCTGTTAGTTAGAGTTCACTGTAGTAGCAACGTGATGTTAAATCTGTCATCAAGCCACAGCTCATTGTGTCCTTGTCATTACTTACTTAGCAATTCAATTCAATTCAATTTTATTTATATAGCGCCAAATCACAACAAAAGTCGCCTCAAGGCGCTTCATAGATACAGAGAAAAACCCAACAATCATATGACCCCCTATGAGCAGCACTTTGGCGACAGTGGGAAGGAAAAACTCCCTTTTAACAGGAAGAAACCTCCAGCAGAACCAGGCTCAGGGAGGGGCGGGGCCATCTGCTGTGATTGGTTGGGGTGAGAGAAGGAAGACAGGATAAAGACATGCTGTGGAAGAGAGACAGAGATTAATAACAGATATGATTCAGTGCAGAGAGGTCTGTTAACACATAGTGAGTGAACTTAGCAGTTCCTCCTACGCCGGGCGGCGCATCTGGCAGCTAGTGATCTCCATCGATGTCGGTCAGCAGCGACTGCTTCAGCTTCGTCCCAGGCAATGTCAACAGTTCTCAGATCGTCCATGAATGTTCGACGCCATGTGGTCTTTGGTCGGCCTTGCTTTCGCTTGCCAGTGCGTGGACGCCATGTCACGGCAATCTTAGCTGGGCGATGAGGGGGTAGGCGTAAAATATGGCCCGCAAAGCGGAAGCGCCTTTCTGCAACAACATCGGCTAATGGGCGGGTGCCTGCTCTTCGTAGGACCTCCTCATTTGTTATTCGGTCCCGGTAGGAAATTCTCAGGATTCGCCGCAGGCCACGTTGTTGAAGCACATTCAGGTGTTGAATAATTGCACTTGTTGAGCGCCAGGTTTCACTAGCGTAAAGCGCAGTAGGGAAGACGATAGAGTTCAGTAGTCTGATCTTGACCCTAACATTCAGGGAGGTCCAAATAGGTTGGAGACGTCGCAGGACACCAACCGCCTTCCCTACTCTGGCGTCGACATCCCGATCAGAGACCCCGTCATTCGAGATGATGATGCCAAGATATGTAAAATTCTCCACCTCTTCAGCACATTGTTGGTTGATCATGACAGGAATGCGTGCACGTGCATAGCCAACTCGGACTTGTCATTACTGTGGCAAAAGCAAGTCTGTAAACATGTATTTATTGGTAATGACCCTGTTTGCTCTTGATGCACTATCTATATGTCGTTGCATTTAAAACTGGTGTTTATCACTTTCTAATCCAGTAAAATAATCGAGTACATTGTATTATCAAAATATAAAAATACATGGATTAGTATTGTTCTTTTGTCCAGACCCGCTCCATACACACTGAAGATTATTTCAACCAAAAATCACAGTCTGAAATTTCCACAAACTCGTAGTTCAGGCCTTTTGGAGTTAAACATTCACCCTTCCATTGAGACCATTTCTGATGAGCAGTCGATGGATCCACCGGAGAGCCAGATGCATCTCTCGGGTCAAGTCTTTGCTGGATTTCTGTGTTTTGTTTTTTTAACCTATTCCTTAAAGGCATCTTGCATTAAAACACAAGTGTAAGATCCCGGTGATGGCCCGATTAAGTGACAAATCATCTGCGCTGTCGGTACCTGTGTTTTCATACTCAAGGTGTTATAGGATGGCAGTGGTCATGTCATTGAAGATAAATGTGCAAGCTCAAATTACAGCGTGCTCCAAATCCCATTCCCCAACGTGCCTATTGATCAAAAAGCAACAGCAGTAGCCATAGGCCATCTCATACAGGGGTGTAAAGACAAGGGCTACACAGGCCATTAAAAACAAAAAATGGCATGTCATTGTATTTCCATGAAGCACACCGTTTTGATAAGATGCCTGTCACAAGCTTGAATGATTTCTGTGGTTTGGTTGGCCTGATAGAAAGTTCTGTCAATTATCTAAGAGGTATTAGATCAATACATGAGGCTCAAGTAAATGTCAAGGACAAGTTGGCAAGTAGGAAATTAGAGCAATGTGGCAACAGGCAGAGAAAGCAATTTTCTTCTGTTTCCCATTATGCTAATGGGACTAGAAACTTAGTATTTCCATGTACTATATGAATATCTAATGGCCTCGATATCCCCCAGTGCTTCCTTGTTGGAAACCAGTGAACATCCATACTGTGAAAAGATGTGCTTTTCTGCGTCTTTCTAATGAAAAAGTCATTAACAAAATATGTTTGAACTCCATTGGAAGACCCTCATCCCATCTGATTTGGTGCAGTTTTTATCTGTTATATGAAAAATAAACTGATTGTTAATAAGTAAAAAAAAAAATTGAACATATTTGTTCAAAGTAGTATTTTTATGTGATAATTAGTTGCTTCGTTATCTGTCCCTGAAATTAGTGGGCAGCTTTCTATATCTCCTGAGGCATGGAGGCGATATGTCGTGAGAAAAAGAGGAATCAGTGAATTTTGCAGCTGTTGGTCTCCTGCTGACTTAGCCTCCCTTCCCCCTCACCCTACCCAGTCCAGTTATGTCCTTATAGATTTGAACTCTATGTAATATATAGAGAACGACAGCTCAAGCCTCTTTTATCTTACTGGATGTGCTGATGTCCGTTATAACTACACCGCACTATAAATGCCTAGCATTTGTTATGTAGCTAATCTTTTTGCTTGACCTGCTTGACCTGCAACAGCAGCATATTCCTATAAATTATATTTGCACTTCATAAACATCTTATGGATTAAATCCAGTCCCAACATTCAAAGCTAGTGCAGCAAAGATTGTGCTTTTAATGCTGAGAGCTGAAATGTTAAGAGTGTGATTATCACAATAAGCTCTTCAAATTTAAAAAGCTTATACAATAATACAAAAGATCAGTTTCTGGTCCAAAGCCGTTAAACAAACAGCGTTGTCCTGTTGTATCTAAACACAATTAAACACTCATAAAAATTTGTTTAGCAACCACTATTGTGGAAACTAATGGGGTTCCTTATATAGAAATAAATCAATTAATATAAAATGTTTTCTTGTATAGCTTGTTTTTTTTTTTTTTTTTTTTTTAGATAATAATTTGGATTAAAATAAGTTTTCACATTTTTTTTTTCAATTTTTAATTATTAATTAGGTGGCGAGTATCATTATATTCCAAAAGCACAATATGACTGTAGCAGCCCTTGGCGACAAGAACGACAGAAGAGTCTCTAACGGGTGCAGCCATTTATTTCCTCACCACGTACGGCTCATTCTCTGGACATTGAGCACCGTGAAAACTATAAAATAAGAAAAAATTGATAACCGTACAGTCCTTTTGAACTATAACAACAATGAGCTTAAGTCAATTCAGGTAAGTTCAAACAAGTAATTCTGAGATATACAGTCACAGATTAAATAAAACAAAAGGGGTTACTTCAAACAGCATCAAGGGGTTACACAGCTCGGTTAAATAAAATATAACAACAGATCACCTCTCATCACATACCTCAGTCCGCTTGCCAAGGGTGCAAACTCCGGTAAACACTTAAACACTTCGGCCCGTTTCTCATGGGGTGCTGCTAGCTTGCATGACACACATGTCTAGCTAAAAAATAGCACATGGATGTAAGTAATGTAAGTAAAGAATAAAAGGTTTTCAGATAGCTCACAATACAAACGCAGCAACATACCTTACATTAGAAACACACTTATCAAAGTATTATCGTAACTTACATGGACTTTGTACAACTTATTCCTGCCGCGACAGACCGCTCCATACACGTTACGGGGCACGCCTCTGAGCACATCTGTCCTTAGTGCGACTGCGCATATAGTTCCGACAACCCTGCAAGGATGACTTATGGTACAGATCAGCGGTTCATTACAATGACAGTGGTGAAGCTAAACCAGAGCAAGTTGTGAGGAGTTGGCGATACAGCTCCGGTAAGCCAAGAGAAGCTGCTGCCAGTTTCGCTGTAGCTTAATTAGTTTGCACTGTTCTCTGTTGGGATTTTCTTTTTAAATATATACTTAAAACTAGTAAATTAATCTCTATTCATACAACATTTCTCAAAATCTGTCTGTTTTGTGTGAGGAAGAACTGTAAAACAAAGCAACCCTGACTAACACTGGCCCCTGCGTTGTTATCCGTAGACTTTTGTTTGTTTGTTTGTTTTTTCCTGGACTGAGGGTCGTGTGTACACAAGATAGCAGGATAACGCTTCTGTTACATTGACCAAAATTAACGGCAACCTGAAGGTTTATTTGTTGTTTATTTATTTTTGTTGAAAGCCTGGTGGAGTGGAAAGGTAATCAAATGCTTGCTAGCTCTTCACCCCAGTCGTACTTACTTTGGGTACACATGGTTGATCTGATAAGACGCTCCTGGCAGGTTTGCCAAAACAGCTTTTTCCTCTTGCAGCTGCCCCACTGATGTGAATTTGTGAGTTCAGGAAGATGCAGAGAGGCCTTTCAAACTGAAAACTACCCTATGATAGATTCAAACAGTAAAGTCAGGGGGGGTTTATAAAAGCAATAAAGCAAATTACCACTTCAAAGACATTGAAACATTTCTTACTGGCTACACTGTTATAACAAAATTTTCCCTGCATCTAAATATGTGTGTATACAATCACCTTTTGGCTTTGACTTTAGCTTTGTTTTAAAAATCTAATAAAACGTCACTTGCTAACGAGAGTGTTACGGGCAAAACTTGCTTTATAATGGAAGGAATGACTTGTTATTCTCAACAGCAGCCTGGCACCGATCCTCAAATGAAAGGGATGCAGGGAGAGGCAAAAGGTCAGGCTAATTAAATGTCAGCAAAGAGCATCTTAATAATTGAATCATTCAAACAAAGAACCACATAATTTAGTTTTTAAGGGTTCTGATGAGCCACTTGCAGCCTCTCTTGTAGTTTTATGGTCAATAGATTATTACATTGTTCCATCTTAACAGTGATTCCTGTACACTACATAAACCTCGATAGACTTCACATCCAAAAGCGATTGACTAAGACAGTTTCCTGATAAAGATGTCAATTTTTGGAAGTAGTTCAGTCTTTCAAAAAACCTCCAGCACTACATCTTAAACATCTGTCAGGACTCATTAGTCGGAATGCAAGTGAGCACATTTTCAAACAGTTGTATTTGTGCCAGAAACCTAAAGATAAAATTGTTTTGACACGCTTGTAAATGGCTTAGGCTGTTTCTTCTTTCACCCTCTCAGTTATATAAGATCCTATTGTGACACCATAAACAATAGCAAGAAATCCAGTTGGATATGCGTGAGGGTTGATAGAGAGGTGATGTTGGTCCCTGAGGGAAAACAAACCCACACATCCTCCTATAGCAGCGGGTAAGAAGTTCATCCATTGACCTCAAGAGTTTATTTATCCTGTTACTCATTAAATATTCTTTACTTTTGTGCTTTAAATGCACTTAAACTTTGTATTTTCTGCATACTATATTTTCATTATTGATCACCATCAGGAAACATCTTAAAACTACCAGCACCTTATTAACTGAGAAACCTCATGCTGCCATTTCCTGAGTGTATTTCCCCGAGCATAAGCAGAAATTACTCTCAGTCAGCTCTATAACGTGGGGCTGTGTTTCACTAGAAGTTTCTGTCTTAATCGTTGGCTCGGAGCACTGACGCATGCATAGTACAGTATAGAAATGGTGAACCTTGTCCTGTGAGCTATGCTTACAGCGTTGTGGGGCAGACTGAGTGCCTTGACTGCCGTTAACCTCTTCACGATCTTTTATTTCCCAAAATGTCATGTAACAGCATCTTTTCTTTGATCATGAGCCATCCACATCAAAAGCATTTACAGGGCACTGCCAACACATGCTTGTTGTGGGGTCTTATTCTTTGTCTGTCAATATTTCTTCAAGATTAAAGAGTTTACTGTCACAGTCATTTGTCTTTGAATTCTTGTGACCACCTGTGAGAGAAAAATCACACTTTAGGCCAAACAGGATGCTTTATTGTTCTGTGTTGGTTTGTGAAAGGGACGCAACCCAAGACAGATTGTTTGTTGTTATCAGCGGCTTACTGCAAGTAAGAGGCTGACCATCAATCCATCCCCTTGTGCACCTGTTTGTGTTTGTAGCCAAGTGCTTGTGAGAGGGGGAAAAAGATAAGAGAGGTGCGCGTATTACATCAGTGTTACTAGAGCGGGAGAAGTGCGTGGAGTGAGGGGAGTTATGGGACTAGTGAGAGTTGAGCTTTCACAAAAGACTGATATGTGCACATCTGTATGATGAAAGCAAAAGAAGGGCTGCAGTGATAAGGCTTGTATGTTCATGGGCATGTTGTTTTGGTTGTCAGTGAATCCATCTAACCTCACTATGTATGCGAGGCAACAAGCTCGCTTTACTTGTGGTACAGACGCTGGTAAAATCAATGAGCACAGTAACAGTAAAACTAGAGTTGCAGAGGTATAGATGAGCTGTCTGTACCAGAAGTACTGTGGGTAAGCACAACACAATATTCAGTCTAAAAATAAAAGTTTAAAAAATATATACAAAGCTTCTCCAAAAGTTGATTCTGTTCATCTGGACGTAGCATTTTCTGGGAGAAACGTTTCGTCACTCATCCAAGTGACTTCTTCAGTCTCTGAGAGACAGTTGGATGAAGAACTTGGATGAAGTCACTTCAGTCTCTCTCAGAGACTGAAGAAGTCACTTGGATGAAGTCTCTCTTCAGTCTCTGAGACCAACTCTCAGAGACTGAAGTGACTTCATCCAAGTGACTTCTTCAGTCACTTGGATGAAGTCACTTCACTTCATATACAAAGCTTGCTAGTAAAACTATCACAGAAGTGATAATCAGATTGTAAGTGTTGGTCTTTGAATAACAACAGCAAGTTGAGTACATTTGAATGAATTCATTAAAAAATAAAGCTGAAAATGCTTGCTTGGAAACTCGGACTTTCTAACATTCACACACAAAATCAGACTCCGATAGATGCATCGGAGCCACTTTGTCCAGTGATACTTCACCACATTGCATGGAGCAATCGGGGCTCGATCACAGACCTTCCAATTGGTAGGCAATACGCTTTAGTATCTGAGCCATAGTCACAGGTTTCGGAACAACAAGGAGTTCTTCTTTCAGTAACTGAATCTACACACAGTGATACATAAACATGTCTTGTCACAGTAATAGATGGCAGAGCTAGATTATACGTTTAGCTCAAATCAGCTTCCTTATTTAAATCAAAGGGGACTGATGACAAAAAGCTTTTCCATTAAAGAAGCACCAGAAGTGAATGTTTGTCCCATTAATGACTCTGATCATGATCTAAAACCGAATGAGAGGATGTAAAATGAAAGCAGTTCAAAGAACAAAACAAACGTGATGCATTCTTTTACCCCTGCACACACTGCAACGGGAATAAGAGGAAGTGAGTGTAGTAATTACCGTGCAGGCTATTTTTGGGTACAGTTGGTGTCCATCAGAACTGAGAATTACAGAGGCAAAATGTCACCATATGGAAATGAATATATCAGTCTGCGAAGGAATTTCAATTTTTAAAAAAATCTGTAGAGTAATATAAAATAAGTGACGGCACAAGTGGATAAATTGAGTCACAAATTGGACTTCTTGCATGCAGTAAACGCCAAACTGGCCACAGTGATCCATCGCTAGAGCCCCCATCCATCCATCCATCCATTCGCTTCCACTTCTCCTTTTCAGGGTTGCGGGGGGCACTGGAGCCTATCCCAGCTGTCATAGGGCGAGAGGTGGGGTACATCCTGGACAGGTCGCCAGTCTGTTGCAGGGTCAACACACAGGGACAGACAACCATTCACACTCACATTCACACCTAGTGACAATTTGGATTATCCAATTAACCTATCCCCACAAGCTGCATGTCTTTGGACGGTGGGAGGAAGCCGGAGTACCCGGAGGGAACCCACGCAAACACGGGGAGAACATGCAAACTCCACACAGAAAGACCCCGGGCTGATGGTGGAATTGAACTCAGGACCTTCTTGCTGTGCAGCAACAGTGCTAACCACCATGCCACTAGAGCCCCCTTTTTTTAAATTCCTAATTGTAGTCTGTGCTATTGCAAATAACGCATATCTTAGGACCAACTCGGCTTCACACATGTTTAAAAAATATTGTCCCCAAAGTCACCCTGTAAACTATAAACTGACCATGCAGTTTTTGTGACTCTAAAGCAAAGAGCATACGATTGGTAAATCAGACTGGTTCCAGACTTAATCAGGAAAACACAGGCTATCAGCAACACTGTGCCTTCCAATGACTGAACCTGCCATCTGTACGTAGCTTTAGATCTCGACAGAATCATGAACTGTTAACAGTTGTATCAAATTCATGGGGTGCAATATGCTGTGCTGCAGCCAGAGCCAAACAGAAGTCAAATCCAATGTGTGCTGTTCTTTGTGTGTTCCTTAAGATATCCCCCTTTGTTACTCTTCTTCTTTTTCCTTTCACTCCAGGCTGTTGGTTATTCTTGTCAGTGGCTGCCCGAGCCTTACTGGAGCTCGTATCAACTCCTTCCTCTCCCCAGTGTGACATTCATAGCATTACAATTGAGCCATCAATCTGTCAAGCTTTACCCCTGCTAAGCCGCAAGCAGCGGGAGGCACAGAGGAGGGACAAGTTTACCTCTGCTTCTGTTTTGCTTCTCAGTAGTTAGGGTCTAACAACTTCAATAAGTCTTAGTCATGATGGGAAATAGATAAGCTTTTAGTTGCCAGCTGAGGCAAGCCATTCAGTTATCATTTTTCACCCTCATTTCGCATCTACTGCTGTGCTTTGTGCTGATGACTGACTTGCTGGCTTCATTTATTTTTTTCTTTGCCCACAACCCCCACTGCTACCTCTCAGACATGCATACACTCCTTCACGACCGTTTTTCATATCCTCTCTCTTCTCTTTCTCTTTGTATTTGTTGCTCCCGTCTTTGCCTCTCCTCCTGGGTAATGTCAGACTGAGCTCCTGTAAGGAGGAGATAAAGCACTCCAGCAGACAAGAGCTTTCACCTTCTGACTTCCTGGACAAACTCATGGGGAAAACATCAGGATATGATGCACGGATCAGACCCAACTTCAAAGGTACAGCGTACGCCATGGCAGACCGTCGCAGTAGCCCTCAAGAAAATCCTAGAGAAAGTACAAGCATTAGAAAACAAAGCCAACAGTAGCGAGTCTGTGCTGTGAAAGCTAAACTCGCCAAGCTCATGTGCGTTTGCCGTGTATGTGTCTTCACCAAAACTGTTTTCACTTCATCACTTAAATCACTTTAAGCATATTTGCACTGCACAAGACACTAAATAATGTGGATTGCACAACACTGGACATTATATTCCTCATTTCCAGTTAATACTTGTACAGCTGCTGTTATTGTGTGTGTGTGTGTGTGTGTGTATGTATCTATATATATATATATATATATATATATATATATATATATATATATATCTATATAGATATAGAGAGAGAGAGAGATATAGATATATATAGATATATATAGATATAGATATAGATAGATATATATATATATATATCTATCTATATCTATATCTATATATATCTATATAGATATAGAGAGAGAGAGAGATATAGATATATATAGATATATATAGATATAGATATAGATAGATATATATATATATATAGATAGATAGATAGATATTTCTATACTGTGTATTGTGTATTTTGTTGTACAGTTATTTTATTTTCAACTTTAATTTATATATTTTATCTTATTCTTTCCCAGTTAAATTTACCCTTCATTCTAATTTGTGTTGTACAGTTATCTCATTTTTAACTTAATTTTTATATTTTATTTTATTTTATTTTATTCCTTCCTAGTTAAATTTACCCTTTTTGATTTTCATATTTATTTCCTTTCTTATTCATAGCCTTTTCTTTTTTTCTTTAGGTCACGAGCAGTTGTCTAAGCATTTCACTGCATATCGTACTGTGTATGACTGTATGTGACAAATAAAATTTGAATTTGAAAATTCTAACATTTAAAGCAGTTCTTATGCTTTATGCTATGGGACACCCAACCACTGTAATTTTGTCTCAGTACGACCTTACTTCCAAAAACCAAAATTCTGTTACATACAAAATATTTGTGCAAAACTGCTACCTGGATTTTCTAGAGAAGAAACAGTTTGAACCACCCACAAGTCACCAGGAGAGGATATGGGTAGATGGTGTACATACAAAGCACCTGAGAGTAAGGTTATCATGTGTGTCCTCCACACAGCTCCAGGGTTTAAGCAACAAAACATTTTTCTTAATGTTGTACCTCTCTGTGGTGTACTTGTTAGTGGAGTGTGTGACTCTAACTTGATAACACATCCTCCCTGAGTTATGTAATGTAGACAGGCCTGAGCACTATTTTTTTTCTCAGACGAGTATATTTGTTCATCCTGTCATTATCTTTGTGCCCAGACTTTTACATGAAGCTTTTAAGCTGTCGTTACACTGACAGTGAGAGCAATAGCAGGAACTCCAACTTCAGAACTGGAATTAGCATTGCATGCTAGGGATGCAATGATACCAATTTTTTCAAACCGATACGATACCGATACTTGGATCTGAGTACTTGCCGATACAGAGTACAAAAACCGATACTTCTACCACACACACACACACACACACACACACACACACACACACACACACACACACACACACACACACACACAAATGCAATTAATTGAAAGACAGGTTTTATTTTATTCTCTGCCGATAAAAAATAAAATCTTAATAAAAATGACCACAAAAAAATTTCAAGTGAAAAATAAGCACTTCTGTTAAATTATTGCATTGTAATTTACATTGTAATTTAACAAAATATCACTGAACTATTGGCACTGTCTCGAGCTTTCAGAATAATAAATAAACACTTCTGTTTGGAATAAAATAAATACAAATTAGGTTTGAGAATAAAATAAACTTTTAAATTATTGCAGAGTGTCCATATTGTAAACAAACAAAATAAGTATTCGGCATTGACGAACGAACTCCTCATCTGCCCGTGGATCATCAGTCCACTGTGCCGTTAAACTGAGGACTGACATCGCACACACTGCTTGTCTTTACCTCTTCAGAAAGTTTTGGCACCGTTATCTCCCTGATTTTCCACGGCCAGCATTGGCTGGTCATCCAGAGCGATAAAATGAGTCAGAGCCTCTGTTATTTTAACTGCCCGTGGATTTTCTCTTGACATTTTTCATCACTTTTCCAAAACCTGAGTTAAAGTTGGCTGTTCCACACTGCTGACATTTTGTTTAGCCTAGCTACAGCAGCCTCCAGTTTCTCTTTTTTATCTGGAGCTGCCAGTCTCACTCGCCTAACCCTGTGCCTGTTTAGCGCGGGATGTCCCCCTAGTGGCCAATCTAAAAACTACAACAGAAATGACAAGCCACCCTCTGATTAATGAAATAAGTTGGTATTGGTTCATGGTATCGGTTAGCTCTTACGAGTATGAGTACACACACATTTTACAGTATCGGCCCCGATATCCGATACCAGTATTGGTATCGGTGCATCCCTATTGCATGCATTGCAATAACATTTTTAAGTCACAGTCACTGTAAGCAGATGAAAAGTAGTGATACAGTGGATACATTTTCTGTAGCCTTAAAGGTGCAAAGACAAATATTCACAGTGGTGCTTTTTCATAAATCGCACAAGTGTGCATCTATGTTCTTATCTCTTTTCCCAGGTCCGCCTGTGAATGTCACCTGTAATATTTTTATCAACAGCTTTGGTTCGATCACAGAAACGACCATGGTAAGAAGAGCATGTACAAATATTACACATCTCTTAAAAATGCAAGTTTTGCTTTTTCTTCGTAGCCCAGAAAATTAAATATTGTAAATACTCTTTGACATGATTATAGCAGCAGATTATGGTACAGTTGTATCTCTCTGCATGATTAATAATAAAAAATACTTTCATTTTCCTTTTCTAACTTATTGGTTTCTAATCCTTTAAGTGCTGAAGCAATTTCTGTTTCCTGGAGCATAACAGTGCAACCTTCAGAGACCATTGGGGTCACTGACATGCTGATAATGAACTGTCCACTCTGCAATTAAAATGAAAAATTGAGAAAATGAAAGAAAAGGGAGAAGGGTGAAAGGACAGGAAAAATGGCTCCCCTTACGTCTGCATTAACACTACAGTAAAGCAGTGAAGTGTTTAAGGGTGTCCAGGGGACTTCCAGAGCTCCAAAGCTGCAGTCAGGTTAACCCAGAAAACATTCATATTTTAACTGGAGGACTTTTCTTATGTTTTTAAAAGAAATAAAAGAAAAAACCTTAATAACTGCAATTGGCCACAGAGAAATTAAGAATTATTTGTACTGATTAGATTTCTAATTTAATTACTTATTATTCTGGCTGCAGGCCGGGCTGTGTTTGGTGTATTTCCTTAGCCTGGCTTGCATTATCAGTCTTTTCTTTTCTTTTTTTACTAAACCTGACAAATATAATGCAGCAAACAAAGATGAATTATCTGTAGTGACCTTAGTGCTTGCTCTTTCTTGATTTTCCATTTATTTGCTCAGTCTCCAGGGTTTCCACACATTTCACATTTCTCAAATGAAATGATGTTCATTAAAGTGTGTTATTCTCATCATGAGGAAACATAAAGTAGAAAAATTATATCGCTCGAATTAATGTTGTATAAAGTTTCAAGCCGTACTAACTAATCCCAAGAGAATAACTTTCATGATATTTCTGTCTGGCTTTGAGAAGTTTAGCTTCAATTCAAAATAAGAACGGACAAACACTGACCCGTATCAGAACTTCTCAAACTACAGCAGAACTTCTGAGTTTTCCATCTAACTGCAACCTCCACTGATGACATATTTTCCATTAACTACCCTGCGTTCTTCCACAGGACTACAGGCTCAATGTCTTTCTACGGCAAAAATGGAACGACCCTCGTCTGGCATACAGTGAATACCCCGATGACTCCCTCGATCTGGATCCATCCATGTTGGACTCTATCTGGAAACCTGATTTATTCTTCGCAAACGAGAAAGGAGCCAATTTCCATGAGGTCACTACTGATAACAAGCTGCTACGCATTTTCCAAGATGGCAGCGTTCTTTACAGTATCAGGTAACTAAAGAGAACAGCAGGACCACTGGTGCTGGGTTATCTAGTTATATGTTTAGAAAACACTTTAATTTATTTTTTAACAACATGAATTTATTACATTTCAGTCTCTAGTAGGTTTGGATTTGTGAGTGAGAGTCTGACCTGAATTTGTTTTTGCCCATTTCTAACCATAAACCCCTTAAAGAGGGAATTATTTATGTGTGAAGTCCATTTAATTATATTCAGTTTGAGCTTGAGACTTTCTATTTTACTTCACATTTTGTTCTGTCCTCTTTAGGCTTTATATACAACATTACTGTACATGCAATATATTCCAAACCAAATTCAGAAAGTGTTGAAATGCTGTGTAAAATGTAAATGAAAAGAAAATGTATTGATTTGCAAATCTCATAAACCCATATTTTATTCACAATAAAGAACATGGTAAACATATCAAATGTTTAAAGTGAGAAAATGTACTATTTAAAGAAAAGTGTAGCTCATTTTAAATTTTTTGGCAGCAGCACATCTCAAAGGTGAGACGGTCATGTCATGCAGATTCTTGATATTATGGGCTGTAGATGATTAGATATTTGCAGCCTTCACAATTTTACCTCTGCCCATCTTTAGTTCTTAGAAACTGTTTCTTAGATTCAGTTCAAACACTGAATATGTTTTCTTTGCGCTGCTGTGACAAAGATCTGGGATTATGAGTTTTGAAAATTGTTGTATTTTCTTTTGGTTTACATTTTAAACAGCGTCTTTTTCCTTTTTTTTTTAATCGAGGCATTAAACTCAAACTATGTATATGCATCAGTAGGGCTGTTCGATATAACGATATATATCGGATTACGATATAAAAACGTCTGTTGTTTCATTTTAGATGATGACAAATGCCGGGGAACATAGTAATGTGCCTCTGCAGGCCAATAAATGTGCCCAGGCAGTGACTGGCTGTTTTGTCAATTGAACCAGTCAATGTGCTGCACCTCTTCTTTATCACTCACTTAGTTTAAGGTGCTTGCATGCAAAGTGTGACTTGAAATAGTTCTGTGAGTCTATTTTTTTAACTTAATATATCTGGTATAGGGCTGTTCGATATAACGATATATATCGGATGACAATATAAAAACATCTATCGTTTCATTTTACGCTATCGTTTGTTTCGTGGTGTCGCAAAATAAACTGTTTACAGCAATATTTGTTCATGGTTTTGATGTCACTGTAGTGGTTAAATTAATTTCTTAAAGTTCTCTCTTTCCCTTATATTTAATATAACCACACTACGGACAGACAAGCGACTGTTTTTATGCGTTGTTGTTAGCAACAACGACAGTAAAACAATCACGTGTTCGCTTGTTTATGTTCCACATAAACCTTTCACAATAAAGTTCAAGATCCTGTTGAGACTTTTCAAAATAAACTGAATCACGTGAAAGAGCAGATTATTTACGGATGAGAAGTAAAAAAGACGCCAGGTGCTAAAAAATAAACCTTAGACTCAAACGTTAGAACAGGCTTTTCCCCGCAGCACGCCGTGTAATAAATACTCACAAAGAAAACAGCGACTGTTACAACTTATGTCTAAAAATGTATCGTTTCATGCATCGGTTAAAACACTCGACTCCAGCTACATGACGCACAGCTGGAAACACTTCACGCAAGTCGAGCTGCCCGAGATTCACAGAATTTACAGAAAATGTTACATTTTTGTGATTTATATCGTTATCGGACGATAGATGTTTTATATCGGGATATGAGATTTTGGTCATATCGCACAGCCCTATGCATCAGCAAATCATTACTCAACTTGGGCACTCAATATCTGCTAAATTCAGTGAAGAAATCCCCCCCCCCCCCTCTAAAGAAAAAAAAAAATTGCTCCCCAGTCTAGTGCTAGCAGAGAAATGGAAAATAAATCCCACTCAAACATGACTTCTTAACTAAAATATAGCAGATTGCTGAAATGCCAGTTACTCTCATCTTACTGCATCTTTCCACCCAACCAGTGCGTGTCTATGCGCACTGGAGGTCACCAAACTATTAATAGGGTGCAAACATGTCAAGTGGCAAGTGTGTGACGGAGTCTTTGATGCGATTTTGTTTAATGACACTCTGCGCCAGATGGGAAATTTGCAGCCGACTTAATAAACGATTGCACGGGAGGAGTAGATGTAGTTTTACTCCGTGCTCGTGTGTCCCGAGTTCCCATTTTAAAGCTTTAAACGTGTTTGTAATAAAAATGTACACAATACAAAACAATTTAATCACAAAAGTCTGTTCGCGTTAAGTTATTATGTTGTGCAGTGATATTTATAATGTTTAATGTTTTGTTGTTGATTTTTCCATCATGAAATTACTATTTTACTGAGAAGAAAAACTTCTTTAGGAAGAGGGAGAGGCATAAACATGATCCATTGAAAACAGACGCACAGCATTGCAAATACAGATAATCACCTCCTCATTCCACTGATTTACTGCATCTCTTAGGTTTGCTTGCAAACTATGTTCGGTAATTATGCATCAAACATCTTTGTTCCCTCTAAGTGCATGACACAATTTAGGCAGCGAGTCAACCAGCGGAGTATTTGTAGTTTGTTCTTCTGCTGGTGAAAGAGATATTGTCATCATAACACAGTTGCAAATGGGTGCCTGAGTGTATATTGCTGCCGGCTCTTGTCTCGCCTCTGGGCAATGCATTACAGCAGGTAATTACAGAGCTTTCCTCCAGACAGACTCCCAAATAGCTCTCTCTCTCTTCTCTAAGAATCCTTGAAGGCTTAATGCATCAAAACAACAAATAAAAGTCGGGATGCCTACACCAATTACTTCTCTATTACTGTGGTGAGTGAGCGAGCGATCAAATGGCAGACAAATTCAAGCTGTTTTCCAATCTACTCTTTTTGTTTATTATTTTTATTTATTCGATTACTTTTTATTGAACATTTTCAGACAGACTCATAAATTGCAAAACAAAGCAGCCGACGCTGATAAAGCCACTTTTTAAAGATGTTGTAATCGATCGTTTCTTCTTATGCTTCGTGTCTTTTCCTTGAGCTCTGTCGTGCCCTCTGACATCCTCTACATCCTATTTCTCTTCTCCAATCTGTTGTTTCTCTCTCAGGCTGACTCTTACCCTGTCTTGCCCTATGGACTTGAAGAATTTCCCAATGGACATTCAGACCTGTACCATGCAGCTTGAAAGCTGTGAGTTTTCATTTCCTCCTCTTCCTTTTGTTTCACTTCTCTTTTATCCTCCTTTGGTTTCTTATTTTCTGCATTTGCCCTTTTCTACGTTTGCCTTGCTGTATGCCAAACCTACAGGTCTGTGTGAGCATGACGTTTTGTAATTGCTTCATATGTTTGTCCATATTTCTAATCGATATTGCTAATATGATTGTTACTCAAGCTGGTGTTGACCATTGGCTGTACTATTTCACAGAAGGAGCGATTGTCCACATATTGCTTAACAGCAGTAATTAAATATTTATTAAACTACGACTGCAAAGGTGAAACTGTAAGACCTCTACCAGCTTGATTGAGAAAGATGCTAATGTGCAAGCATATGTTGGGTGCAGTCTTGCAGTCAGGGATCCAATTGTACTTAATCCATCCACAATCTGATATTGCCGTGTTGTTCCTCTATCACCATAATTAATGTTGCTTCCTGGACACTGTTACAACTGACTGGTCACGTTGCTGTGATGTCATAGCTTTGTACTTTCTAGAAGTTTATCTTAAGGGTTTTCAAATAGCAAAACATCTAACAGTGCAAAAGGGTCTATATTAACCCAAACCATAACCAGCATTTGTAGAATTAGTATAAGAAACACTGTCTCCTGTGACAGTGATCAAAAGTCATGCTATGTTGTATAGACCGATGTTTGCGCTTTTTGTCCTGTAGATTAGGATCTGGGGAACTTTACACTATCAGGTAAAGCTTTTCTATGAAATACAATTGCTTTTACCGAAAACAGCCTCATTCTTGTTCCCGTTTTAAGAGCAAACATGTCATTTCAAAACCTTTTAAGCTGTGGAAGTTAGCCAACTAACTTCCACATCTGAGGCAGATGTTGACTGACATTACGTCAACAACAGTAGTATTTTTATCCACTTGGTGAAGCTAACTATGTTAGTCAGCAGAGATGGGCAGTAACGCGTTACTTGTAACGCGTTACTGTAATCCGATTACTTTTTTTCAAGTAACGAGTAAAGTAAGGGATTACTATTGCAAAAATGGTAATTAGATTACTGTTACTTTCCCGTAGGAACGCTGCGTTACTGCGTTACTAAAACCGTGATATTTTGTGAGAATGTCTCATGACAGTGACGTAAGCGAGTGCGACGTTCGTGACAACAGCTGTGTGCAGATCAACAATGGATCATATATCGAGTGCAGAGAGAGTATGAGCGTGCAGCGTTTAAAGCGTGGAAGTACTGACCTTACTTTGAGTTTGATTCCATAAAAAGTGACAAAAACATTAGTGTCCGTTGTGCGTGGGAAGAAAACTTCTTTTTACAGCGAAAAAACCCCTAAACTTCCGAGCAAGCACCGAGTAGCTACGACGTAATGGGAAACTCACAGAGAAACTCGCGGATTCTTCCACTGACCGCTGCACACCTGCACCAGGGTAACCCTCCGCCTACCCCACTCCTGCTTTACAGGTGAAAATAGAGCAACAGGACCGCTAGTCTTTGACTTTATTTATTTTCTGCTGTGTTTTACTTGCATCTATTTGAAAGACTGAGTGTAAACACACACAAAATATTTTATGTGCTGGAATGTGCAGAAAATAGGTTTAAATGTTAAACTAATTTCTTCCAGTCAGAGAATGTTGCAGATAATTTAATTGTTGCTTGATGCATAAAGTTAAAAGATTAAAACTAATAAAACAAGTTTTAAAAAGAGACTTTTCCATTTGATTACATTTTGTATGATGATTATGCAGAAAAAGTAGAATTGGGCTGAAAGATCTATCACTTTATCACCTATTCAGGTTGTAAATCGTGTTTTTAAAAAGTAACTAAGTAACTAAGTAATTAATTACTTTTGAAAATAAATAATCAGTAAGGTAACAGGATTACTTTTTTGTGGAAGTAATCAGTAATTAGTTACTGATTACTTTTTTCAAGTAATTTGACCAACACTGTTAGTCAGTTACTGAAAATTGGTGCTGCTGCTGACAGCAGCTGTCATTTTATACCACAATTGCCAAAACGTGTCAATTAAGTTGGTTTAGGCATCTAGTTAGGATCCCTCCTAGGCATCTTTCTTTTGGGAGGGGGGGATTTTTCTGCTTACATCTGCTGAGTGAAGACCCCAGTGTAAGGCCTGAAACTCACTTAAAGGAGTATAATGGGAATATCTGAGGATCCCCCGGTGGAACTGAAACCTTTGCTGGGCAAAGGGACGAGTGGAAACCCCAGCTATGTTGCTGCTGCTGCAATGTGACCTCAGACAAGGAAAAATAAAATGAACTTTTCCCCCCTTGAATCATTCACATTTTCTTACATGAAATATGGCAGAATTGTCAGCTTCTCACACTTTGTTTCTATCTTTAGTCTGACACTGTCTGCACTCCTGAACATTTCAGTGGGAGAGAGGATTAGATTTTCCCCCTAATCACTCTTTAGAGACTAACCTCTTTGTCTGAAGCTATCACAATTTCAGGTTGACACTGAAGTGCAGTCGTGCAAACATATTGGTTTTGCTGGGGTTTAAAGAGCAGAGCAGACCAAAGCAAGATCAAACTGCGACGTTACCCCTTGTATAGAATGCACCATCTATGTAAAATACTCTTGAGGGGATCATGTCAATTTCAGCAGCACAAATGCAAAACAGTCTGATTCCTCATTTGCACAGCTTGACAACTGCTTGGCATCAGCATTGATGCTGCCAGTGACACTGGCTAATCTTTAGTCCTGCTTTTTGGTGCTCGTTGGACTGAATGTTTGACAGAGAAGCTACTTTTTCACGTCACAGTGCCAGACGAATCAGTCAGCTCAGTGGAGTGGACAGTTTCAAAGGTTTGGATCAAGGCACCACATTTTCTCCGCATTTATTAAAACCAGAGAGTTTGGAAAAAATGTAGAAAACATATTTGAAACCTGTTAAAATGTTATGCACTGATAAAACAGAGTAGGAAGAGTATTCTCCTCTATCAGACTTCCTTTGCCTTTAGCAGAGATAGTATCTGCCCTCATGAAACCAATTTCCAGGATATAAATAATAAAACTTTAATTTTGTGTCCCTTTTATTATATGTGACCCACCCGCTGTGCCTAGGGGTGACCCAATTTCCCTTCACAGGGACAAAAAATTCAACTTTGGCAAAGGGTGAAATAGACAGAGCCTTCCAGAAATTCAGCTTTTATCCAAATAAGTTTAGTTTAAAGTTTTAACCTCTCTCTGGATTTGTACCTGACTCGGTAATAATCAAGAAGCAGAGGGACAAGCTGAGTTTTTATTTAATCTAATAAAATATAAAGACATTTCACCCTTCAGAAGTGCAAGAAGAGGAGACGTCGGGTAAACAGATGTGTGCCTGATGTGGCAGTGTCTGTCTATATGTGCGTGTATGTGTGTTAGTTCTGGGGGTTACTGTATCACATCACACTGCCATTAGAGGAGAGGTAATCATTTATGATTAAAGGCCTACTGAGGATGCTGCTGGTGTACACCACCCAAGGGTGCGATCACCTTGGCTTGAGCTTAATGTTAAGAGGACATTATGGGTTTTGCTGTCACTACCAGAGCTCTCGCAACACCATCTGCTCAGCATGAGAGAGTGAGAGGAGAATAATTGGGGGGGTTATCTTCTGAGGTTTAGAGAGCCAAGGCCACGGGCTTATATAGATATATAAATAGAGCCAACCATAGGATTCTGACACTTCAAAGCCTCATATATGCAGCTTATACTAGTTTGCTTTGCCATGAGCCATTAATGTTCAGAAACCCCAAATCTACTTGGAAGTTCCTCTATTAGTGAAAGCCAAGACTAAAACAGGAAGTGTGAAGCATAACCGCAACTTTCATTAGGTGAAAGACTTTATAACATGAAAAAAGAGATGGCATGTGACTAATGCTCATTACTCTACCTTGCTGAGATATTCCAGACATACTGGCTCATGAATTCCATTTTTATTGCACCTTGAAAGCTGTGTCGGTTGCGTTTTGACGTCTGTTAGCTCCGTCTGGCTGAAGAACAGAACAGAAAAGCATCTCATTATCTCAGGAAAGCATTGGTATTCCCCTTGGTTGTTGTAGCAGGATGTCTGAATGACAGTGACTTCTCCTTGTGAACGACATAAGCGTGTTTTAGTGGTGGTGTTTTTCAGACTGGTGGTGTGGGATTGGATGTAACATCGTGAATAATTGATGTCTTTTGTATTTCAGGCCCTAAAGGGTCCCAGTGGACATCAGTATTATTTAGATGTGCGAGGAACTCCTTGCTGTTGTTGCATGCAGCATGCATTTTTAATACACCTATAATCACGCAGCTGTGAGGAGTGTAACCCTTTTAAAAAATGATGCAAATCAACATGTGAATTATTTGTGTTTCAGGAAAAACAGCTGTTGACTTATCCCAAGTGTTTACATCTAAGTGCTTCTCTAAACTGCTATGTTGTAGTTCGTGCGTTAATGGTGTGTTGGCACCAGTTTCTCCGAGTTTCTCAGGCAGATATGCTCCTCGTGTCGCCTCCTTAGTCTGTAACCTTCAAACAACAACACAACTGTTGCTGTGCAGTATGATGTGACCTTTACTGTGACAAACAGGATGGCAGAGGGTAGCTGGTAGCTGGACAGATGGGGAGAGGAGCATTACATCACCACAGCCTTCCAAGTTTCATTCTGCCTCTCTCCAAGTGTCATTAGCCAAGGTTTCTCATGCACGGATTTTATACCGTGGTAGCAAGATCCCCTTGAAAAATTGGGTTAAGGAGGAGGAATAACGGCAGTGATAACAAGAATATTCGATAGCTGCTGAAGCAGGTTATCTGAGTTAAACAACACACAGACTTCTTTTTTGTAAACTTCTGCACTTCTCGTCTCAGAATGACTAAATAATGTGCAGCCTTGTTTTTCACTACATTCTGTATTTTGTGAAGAGTGCTTCCATAACTCTGTAAAGTGCTGTTGTACTGGTGCAGTTTGGCAGATAGTCAGTGGTAACTTGAAAATTGCATGTTCAATACTGAGTGTGCGAAGTGACGTACGTTAGCAGCTGCATGCATTTTTTTCATAATATGCAGTAGTGTAGGAAAATGCATGATGTGAAAATAGTGGGGTATATATCAGCTAAATGCCTCAAATATCAGGGAAGGTGCAAGGGAAAAACACAAACACAAGGAGGGATTTGTTTAGAACGAGTAGAAGAGACTAAGTTGTAATTGGAAGAGCACGTTTCTCACCATCTGTGTCTGTTCTCTCCTTTTTGTGCCCCTTGGTTTCCTTTCACAGTTGGTTACACGATGAATGACTTAATCTTTGAGTGGCTGTCTGAGAACCCCGTTCAGGTGGCCGATGACCTCACCCTCCCTCAGTTTGTGCTAAAAGAAGAGAAGGATTTGGGCTACTGCACTAAGCACTACAACACAGGTGCAATAAGTGTAACCAAGTTACCCATGTTATAAGACTTTTTTTGCACGTCATCTTATTCCTGTACACCCTGCATAATTCTGATTGCATGAAGTCTAGTAGCCTTCAAGAAAAATGTCATTTTAAAAGACAAACTTGTTTCTTACTGTATTTATATTTCAGGTCATGACACAAAAACATGAAAAACAAGTAAAGCAAAACAGGCAGTCTTTTGTCTTATACCAACTTTCTGCAGGTCAGTTCACCTGCATTGAGGTGAAGTTCCACCTGGAACGTCAGATGGGTTACTACTTAATCCAGATGTACATCCCTTCCCTTCTCATTGTTATCCTCTCATGGGTGTCTTTCTGGATAAACATGGATGCTGCACCAGCCAGAGTTGGTCTGGGCATCACCACAGTACTTACAATGACCACACAGAGCTCCGGTTCAAGAGCCTCTTTGCCCAAGGTGAGTCCTCAGCACAAAAATGGGTGAAAAAATACGACTGTAGTTTAACTTTCATGCAAGATTAAGCAATCAGTGTGTATGTATATGTATATGTATATGTATATATATATATATATATATATATGTATATATATATATATATATATATATATATATATATATATATATATATATATATAATATTAGGGGTGCAACAATACTCGTATAGATATTGAACCGTTTGATACAGTGCTTTCGGTTCCGTACGCATATGTATCGAACAATACAAAATTTTTAATTTATTTTTTCAACTTTCCTTCTGACGATGCTGTCTGTGTTGAGCGCTCAGTGGATCTGCGCTCGACAGTGCAGCCTGGGCGGAGTAGTCGAACACAGATTCACTGAGCACAGCGCAAGCTAGCTAGGCAGAAGTTAAGCTCGTTGCAACATGGCAAATTGAACCTCCCCCACCCTCATTCAGATCTGGCGTTTGGAACTATTTTGGTTTTCATGTGAGGTATGACCCTGAAGGTAAGCGCCTTATGGACTAAAGTAAAACAGTATGTTGGATGTGCCACGCAATGCTCAATTACATTGGTGGGAACTAGCGCGTTAGCGCAGTTAGCTCGTTTACGTGTTGACCGTCCAGCCCCACGCACGGGGCGATCAGCGGTAGCTCGTTAACGGAGATTTGCCGGGTTGTGGCGTTAACATCATTTCAGATTAACGCTGACAGCACTAGTGGGAACATAACGAATATGACTGCACATTTTCTCCGACATCATCTTAGTGCAAAGACAAGTGGAAGCAGACAAAAACAACAAGCACGCATGCTACAAACTTTACCCGAGTCATTTAGACAGCTGTTAGCACATGAAGTTTAAAATAAACATATCGGTCTGCTGGATTTAGCATGTTGCTTCTAAAATTAGAAGATCTGAGATGGAATAAATCACATCTAAAATGTCAGCAAAGTGCAAAGAAGTAACTTTTCTCCCACAGGACCTGAAATATTATCCTCAGAAACAAATGAACAGATTTTGAAACTAATAATATTCCCAGATTTGTCCAAAAACTTAAAGTATGAGAGGAAATAGGATTACATAATGCTATCAGCTCCAGAAAAAGGTCATTGACCAAGTGAAACATATGTAATAAATGGCATTGTGAACACTATTCTGACATTTTCAGACATATCCTTGAAAAAGTGATGCAGGATTTACAAAAACCATTAACTTTCCTGATAATACCTGACAAGACAAATCAAATGTTTCATGAGATATCAGAGAATCAATGTCTGTAAAAGACATTTTACGTGTAATTGGTCTGTATGAGTCTAGATTTAATGCGAAGACCTTGTGACTATCACAAGAAAAGCATCAGACACACTATGTCAGGCATTTCAGATCTATACACAACCTTAATCGGCACTTATCTATTTGATGACTGCAGTTTGTCCCAGATTTGAGCTGAATTAAACTGAGCATGTACTGAGTTCCTGAGACACTTCAGTGAGAGTTTGACGGAAACCAGAATTTGTCTCGTCCTGTTATTACTCCTACAAAGTTGTGCTGGCTGTGCCCACCAAAGTTAAGTCAATGGAAATGAAAAAAAGTCTTTATTTTGTCTTTATGTGGTAAATGGGCTGACATCTATACAGCACATTTTTAGTCTTTTGACTATTAAAGCCACATTTACTTATTCACAATAACATTACAGCAGCTTATTCTGACCCGCTCCACCTCCTGAGCCACAGGGAGTCATTTAAAAGAAACTGTTTGTCAATCCCTGTTTTTCCCTTGCTTCTCTGTATGTATCTGTAACAGTCAGTAAAATGCTGCTCAGTTGAGTGAGTGCCTGCTCAGTTGGTGTTGCTGATGTGGTGTGACAGATCTGTTCTCATGAATGACACGGCGAGGGGACTCCCCGAGCCTTAGCTGTGACCTGCCTCATGGCTTTGTGTCAACAGCCCACAACCCACTGACTCATTCGAATTCTAGGCCATCCCAAAGATGTATGTCATTATAGCGCAGAGCCAGAACGGGCCGACTGTGAACAACAAACGAAATTATCCATCAGCCTTATTGATCGGCTATTGATTACACTGTGACCTTGTCCTTTTCCAGGTGTCTTATGTGAAGGCCATTGACATCTGGATGGCAGTGTGCCTTTTGTTTGTGTTTGCTGCCCTTCTGGAGTATGCAGCAGTTAACTTCGTCTCAAGGCAACACAAGGAGTTCATCAGGCTGAGGAAAAAGCAGCGGCAGCAGAGAATAGTAAGTGTAAATGACGCAAACACACACTGCTACCAGAAAGAAAAACACACACACTTGTATTCAGTGTCACAATCTAGTAGATTCTGAAAAGCACGGATGAAGAAAGAAGACTCTCGAGTCCTCGTCATCCTATTTAGCAATGAATTTTGCCTCTTGTTGTTGTGCGATGCTGTAGATCCAGGAGCTGACAGCATCAACACGCTACAGCTGGCTGTCACATTAAATAAGGAAGATCCAGTCTCTTCAGTTCAGCTCGTGAGCAGTGACCTGTTAGAAGATCTTGTGATCTTTTACCTCTACCACTACTTTTGATGCAGAGCAACAGGCTTCTTACCAACCCTGTGACACTGAATTACTCTAAATTTGACTGTTATGACAGATATGAAAAGGTTATACTGATTAGTGTAGCCATCCAGTAACTAGGCAAGTTTATTTGTATAGCACAATGCAACAGCAAGGTGATTCAAAGTGCTTTACAGATATATTAGAAACAAAAACAATGGTTTAAAATTGATTAACACAAGCTAACTAACTAACAAACAAACAAACAAACAAAACAGATAAAATCAAAACAGATAAAATCAGAACAGTAGATAAAATCAGTAGTTAAAATATAAGTTTTGAAATTTAAGCTTAACAGTGTGGATTTGGTGTTTTATTCAGATGCAGCTGAGAACAGGTGAGTCTTCAACCTGGATTTAAATAAACTGAGTGTTTCAGCTGATCTGAGGCTTTCTGGGAGTTTGTTCCAGATATAAGGAGCATAAAAGCTGAATGCAGCTTCTCCGTGTCTGGTTCTGACTCTGGGAACTGATAAAAGACCGGATCCAGATGACCTGAGGGATCTGGAAGGTTCATACTGGGTCAGGAGGTCACTGATGTATTTTGGTCCTAAACCATTCAGAGCTTTATAGACCAGCATCAGAACTTTAAAGTCTCTCCTCTGACGGACAGGCAGCCAGTGTAAAGACCTCAGAGCTGGACTGATGTGGTCCACTTGTTTGGTTTTAGTGAGGACTCGAGCAGCAGAGCTCTGAATGAGCTGTAGATGTCTGACTGATTTTTTAGGTAGACCTGTAAAGATGCTGTTACTGTTACTACTGCAATTTAATTTAATTTCTTTGTCCTTGCTCTATTTTTTCATCAAATTATGTGAAATTGGGCTCGGTAGTTTTTGAATAATTTTACTGAGCACAGCTAAGAGTTGACTTTTACCAACAATGTACAAAATAAGAATATCATCTATTTTTTAAACACTAAAACAAACCTATTCCAACAGGTAGACATGTAAATATGTAAATGACCTATGGGCACTTTCCAATAAGCCAACCAGCCTGCAGGTGCACTCTAAATGTCAGTGAAACACTGAACTCCATGTATTTATAATTTTCTATCACACAATAAAGTTTGCAGCTATAGTTGGTAAGTTGCTATTAAAGGGGCACAAGCACGTTCACATTGTATGTGCAGAAGATAAACAGGCATAAGTCCCATTATTAGGCTGTCCATTTGAATTAAAAGAGTAAAACTGTGATAGAGCATCTTAGCAAGACAAACACCAAAGCAACAACTTAGCAATTTGGTTTGTTCTTATTAATAGTTTCTTATTTACCTGGAACGCTTGAATTTGTGTTTATTAATAGTGATCAGTCTAAAAGTTGCAACACCAACCCTCAGTAAGTGCTATCTTTTGGTTTTTGGTCCTGGCATATTCTTCCATCCAAAAACATATCTCCTAAACTGAATCCATGTCCTGAATAGCAGTTGTTAGAGACGACAGCTTGTAAGTTGACAAATAAAAGTCTTTAAAGAGTGGTAAGACAGAGATGTTTGTCTCAAGAGAAACAAGCAGGATATTTTGAAAATCCCATTAAACACCTCCAAGTCTAGACAGCCTAGACCCGTGGCAGCGTTCCCTGTAAATGCAGGAGAGTCCAGCAGGTTTGCAGGACAGCCAGCCTCCTGCACAGCAGAGAGAAAAGAGGAGAGATGGAGAATAATGGTCTGTAGAGAAAAGGACTTCCCCTGTTCACATCAGTTGGACAATTACTCCCACAGAGTTGGAGGGCACAAACTATACATCTGAGGGATATTGACGCCCGGCCCTGTAGTTGTAGCAGAGAGATGTTGCGAGTCTGAGGCAAACAAATCCCAGACTGACTGAGGCTTAATCAATGAGAGGCGAGATTTCAACCAGCTACTGTATACTGTGCATACCCACAGCGATCAAATGTGTAAAAATAAATACATGGATTTGTACTTCCATTTATAGTCTTTACAAAAATAACTTGAGCTGTCTCCCTGAGGAGTCTTTTTTTGTCTTCAAAGTCGTTTCTTTTCACTAACATCTACACTCAGTATCTCTTTAATTAAAAGCTAAGAACATCTACTTGAGTTTGTTATTTGCACCTAAAGTTTGTGTGTATTATATCACATGATATAATATGAACATGATTTTTTTTTAATTTATCTCTAATACTCAAAACAAATCAAATATATAAGATAAATGCCTTCAAAACTCATTTTTTAATCATAAAAAATGAAATGGTCAGTAACTGCTATCTCTGTTTGTCCACCATCCTTTCCAATGGAGGTATCTGCTAGTCAGCCTGGGAGCGTTGAGTCGTTGCGAAAAGCCAGTGACATCCCTGCTAACAACTCAACCTACAGGAGTCTCAATCAGCACTGCAGCGCTTGTGCCAGGGTAAAAGGAGTAAAAATCTAACCCGGTGTCAACCCTGACCTTCCCAACCCTATTTCTGTCCATGCATCCACTTTTTCAAACCGTGTAGAGCAACTTTCACCTTAAACGTGAATTCCTGACCTCTTTTCCTGAATTAAACCCAACTTGTGCTGATCTCATCTTGTTTCTATAGTCAACGCCCTTTGACCTTTAGCTGTGGAAATCTTTGCACTTTGCCCTTTATTCTTCCCCGGTGTGTAACCTGTTTTCAGGCTCCAGGTATTCTTTCCTTGTCGAAGGAGAAGCCATGCTGTTGTATTATATGTGGAATGTGGTTTAATAATGTCTTGCTGAACAAACTTCAGCTACTTTCTGGATAAATATATCATCTGGGTGGTAGTACGTGTTCCCTAAAACTTGAAATGTGTCATTCAATATGATTGAGCATTAATGGTGCCTTCACAGAGTAGGAAGCTATTAGATATGGACCCCAGTACAGTCACAGATGTAAACTTTTGAATTGTGTATTGATAACAAGCTGAAAACACATTATTCATGATGTCCAGAGAATATTAGACTTTATTTGTCAGACCACAATGCAGTTATTCACTTTGCCTCATTTCAGTTTTGATTGAGCTTGGTCTGGTCTGGTCTGGTCTTGGTCAGGTGATGGTCTGTCTGGGGCCAAAGCAACAGGTGCCGATATAATCCTAACCATGTAGAAATCTTGGCCAATCAGAAGTCTAGAAGCCTGGACGGGAAAGAGTAAACACATGAAGCATAGAAGCAGTCTTTGGTCTTTTCTAAATGGAGAGACAGTAACTGCGTGTGTATATGTAAGCGTGTAAAAGCTGCATATAGTAAGATAAACAGCAACAGTATGTAGTCTATAAGCGCCATTGTAGAAATTTATCTCATGTACACTATTACGTGGCGCTAGGGCTGCCACGATTAGTCGACTAGTCACGATTACGTCGACTATCAAAATCGTCGATGACTGATTTAATAGTCGACGTCGTTTGAAGCTTTGTAAGATCACAAAAGACGCAGGAATAAGTAGCAGGGTTTAAGAGTGTAATAACGGACTGAAACAGAAGATGGCAGCACTGCATGTACAAGGATGCCAGCTGCCGTTAAACCCCGAAGAAGAAGAAGCTGTGTCCCAGAATTCATAGCGCAGCCCAGCTCAGTTTCCAACAATGGCGGCAGCTAGTTAGTTTTAATGTTACTCTTATTATTCTTTCTGGGTCACAAAATAAACGTTTAACATATTTTCAGGCGAGAATGTAGCTGTGTAAACCTCAAATATCTGCTCAGTTTATCAAGACACCACATATTTTCAAAATCGCTCCGACGTTTTTGGAGACGTCTGTTACCCACTAGCTCGATAGCTAGCCGGGGGCTAGGCTAACTAGAGCCGATGAGCACACCGGACTCCCGGCTAATCGTTTTCAAACCCACCGCCTCTTTCGCTACTCAGGTTAAACATGATATATAAGTCACTTAGATAACTTAAACATGTTATTATTTGGCTTTTTGTAGTATTTTATTTGTTCCTGAGTAAATCGGTTTGGCTGAGATTAAAATTATAGTTTTTACACAGCTGAATAAACATCAAGCAGACAGCTGATTATCAGAAGTGTGAGATGCTCGAGAGTTTACTCCGGTGTCCTGTTATATTTTAGATAGCAAGGAGTTTATTAAACTTCACCGAAACAATCTGCAGATTTCATTAAAATTTAATAAACTGTCATCTTGTCTTTATTTTTAGTTAGCACATACCTTAAACACTTAAAGCTGTAAGCTAATGATAGTTATACAAGAGCAGATGCTGCTGGTGCAATAAGCTGTACGTTTTAGGTCCAATGGATGATGATCTGATTAGTCGACTAATCACAAACATAATCGGCGACTAGTCGACTATCAAAATAATCGTTTGTGGCAGCCCTACCTGGCGCACAGCATGACGTCAAAAAAGGCGCACACCTTTGATGTTGCGTGAGTTTTCGAAACTCTCCGTCCTGGCAGGAGTTTTTAAAAATCTCAAAACGCCATTTACGTGTGGACGAAAGGCCCAAACGCATAGAAAAAGCTTCATTTTCAAAAATACCCATGTACATTTGGGCACACCCTGGATTTTGTTTTTAAACGTTGTTTCTTCTCATGTTTTATTTGGTTCACTGATAGTGGTTTTAAAAAATTCTGAACCCGTTTTTTTATTTGTTTGTTTACTACACAATCATCTGTCTCTGGTGCAGTGGCAGAACAATCACTGCCAGTCATTGTAACCTTTCAGCTGTGTCCTACATATTTTCTGGACACTCTTCTTTCAGTGATACAGTCCATCCATTGAGTCATCCATTTTCCTTCGCTTGTCCACTGGAAATGTATTTCCATTGTAATAGTTTGAAAGATTAGTCCTTACTCAGATGCACATTTTATATTCAACGATGTTAATGATCTAACTAATTTTGTACCAGTGAGTAAGCATAGTTATTCACTGGTAAAATGACTAACTGATGTAATTAAAGAACATGAAACACATGAAATTTTACTAAAGCAGGAAAAAAATAGCTCGTCTGTTCTGATCATTTGTGTTTTTAGACAATAACTTTACTCTCCACAGAGCACAATGTGGTAATCAGAGCGGGTTCAGTTGAAGTTATGCCAGTATAGCTGCTGCGGAGAGCACAGAGCAGAGATGAGCGCCTGTTATCTTTAGAGAAATGCACCATTAGACTTTAGCACATGATGTTCTGTATCGTTTAAGGTGGCAGAGGGATAATTAAGCTGTGCTAGAAGAGCAGTGTATTCCCTATCCACCTGTTGCATAGTGCAGTTTACCAGTGGAGTAGCAGAAAGTTGGTCGCAAGGTGTAAGTTTACAGTAAGTTAGTATACTTAGATGTGCACTCTTGGTATCTTTCTGCCAAGTCTGTACAGTACTGAGAAACGACATTCAGCAGAGAGCCAGAGAGCTGCCAGGGTCAGTGAGAGAGAAACAGAGAGAGGCGGGACACGGGGATCAGAGCTTTCAGGGCCCTTCACACTGACTACTAATCATCCAATTTAGATCCCACATCTTCACTTTCCCCTGCTAAAGTGAATCTCTCAAAGTGTCAGAGGGCTGTCAGAGTTAAGCTGCATGTCTATTAATATTCTCTTCAAAGGGCGGGAACAGTGTCTCAATAACTGTTTAAAAAAAAAAAAAAGTGCATAGCCATTCATCAAAGCATAATGCCAAGTGCAAGGTTTTTTGGCGAGATCATGACTTTATTAATATTTTGAGCCATTTTATTAACATTATGAAAGGTCTGTCATTCTGTAACTTTGAAAAGGGGAAAGACGGGGGTTATTATTTTCAGAGTGACAAAAAGAAGATGCCCTCATTTTCACTTCTTTGGTTGTTTGAATGAAGTAGATTGTTATAGATACTTTTAATCTACTTTAAACTCAACATCTTCAGGGATACGCCAGGCAAATTTTGAAGCTCTTAGGATAATCTGGAAGGAGTCACATTTTTGATAGTCAGCCTATGGACCCAACTCCTCTCTCTGTTCCCAGTATCATCATCAAATCCAAATGCATGATTTAATATGAAAATATCATATTTCCGGCAGTATAATGGGCTCAGTCGATCACCCTAGAGTCGACTCGAACTGTGCAAGTGGTCACATGTTACAGCTCTCACACACCAGATGCATAATTTACTGGACAAATTTGTAACATTTATTTTTTCAGATCAAGCTTGATTTTTTTTTCTTTTCATTTCATGAAAATAAACTGATCTGACCAGTTTAACCGCTGCATTTGGCAGCAATTGCACTTAAAACATGCACTGATATTGAATATATGATGATACGGAAATACTGAAATAATACTGGTTTACCTCCAACCCACAGCCAGACGCTGATCCGGGTCAATTAGCTCCGTGGTATCGTTTCTCTGCCTCCTCAGATGTTCCCAATTCTGCCAACAAGAGCTCAAACTGCCCCACTGACTTCCTGAAATATGTATGAAACATGATACAGCTTCAACTCTGGATCAAACCCTTCTCTTGAGGATAGGATGAACCCAGAATCTCTATTTCTTCCTAAAAAAAAAACAAACCAGGACCAGCTTACGATGCAGACTTTTTTGCGGACAATGTTTTCCGCTACGATGGAACACTTGCTGTGTTTATATACGTTACACAATGAGGTCACATCTGAAGAAGAATTTTGTGTCGTTTTTTCCCAGTGCACTTGGTGTGTAAAAGCCTTCAGGTACCGGTGTTCTTTGCTCCCATTTGTAGCTCACCTCAGAGATGAAAGCAGTTGGACTTTGTACCTGCTTCATATTGCTAGCAGTTATCTCTACTGACTCTACTACCTATGCTGATGCTGATATAAGCGTGGCAGCAGAAGCATGCAGCACTACAAAGTAAACTGCTACAGTTTATTTGTGCTTTCAGATGAGTTTCAACCCTCAACCCAGGTGTGTTTTTTTTCCCCCCTTTCCCTGTCTGCTGAATTTTTCTAGTTTTTGAAAAATCACTACTTATTTAGTTTTAAGAGAAACAGATGTTGATGTTTTTCAACTCTGAATCTAATGTAACAATGTTGCTTTTCAATACAGTTTTATGTTTGTGTTATAAGTTTGCTTGAGTTTTGACTTCTGCTTCTCTTAAATGTAATTCTCCTAAACTTAGGCTGGTGTTATACACTTGGTGACAAATCATCACCGTTTTATTTAAAAAAAACAAACAAACAAATGTCAGGAATTTGACAGAACATTTTAGTAAACATAACTTTTTCTTTTTCCTTTTTTTGCTATTGTTGTTTGGGTGATCTCATTCTTACACTGCGCCGCCCTTTTGTGCTACTACACCACAGACGCATTTAAGAATCAGCCACTGAGCGGAAATGTGGAAAGCTGTATGCTAATTCTTGTTGACAGCGAGAGGCCAATCTGTTTTTCCCTGCTTGACTCCACAGGAGGAGGAACTGGTGAGGGAGAGCCGCGGTTTTTACTTCCGGGGTTATGGCCTGGGTCACTGCCTGCAGACCAAGGATGGCACTGCTGTGGAAGGAGCCAGCGTGTTCACCCCACCGCCACCTCCGATTACCATGTTTGATGGAGGAGTGCTTCACAAGCGTTTCGTGGACCGAGCCAAACGAATTGACACCATATCCAGAGCCGTTTTCCCCCTGAGCTTTCTCATATTTAACATCTTCTACTGGGTCACCTATAAAGTGCTGCGACATGAAGACATCCATGCAAATTTGTAAAACACTCTGCCAGTCTGGGATGTTGTTGTTTGTTTGTTTGTTTGTTTGTTTTCTCGAAACCAAAACTGCCTGTCAATCTACATTACAGTGAGGAACCGTGTCAAACGGCACATCTGCTTCTCAGAACCACTGCTAAAAATAAAAATGTTGTGCTCAGGTGCGTCTTCAGGATCGTGGACATAGAGCAGAAACTCGATTATGCTGCGTGGTTTCTGGCTGTTGTGTGCATTCCTGTCTTGGATTGAGTTGCCTGGATTACAGCAGAGACGAGACACTGACGGTACTTCTGGGTTCATGACCTTTGCTTCAAAAGATGGATAAATGATTTCAGCGAAGTTGGTCCTGGCTGAACAAGACATTCTGACTTGAATTTTGACACTACCCAGCTTTGAATGAATGTTTTTGAAAATATTTTTTTTAAACAACTTTAACAAATGGGTGCAAACAGTCCGGGCGGGGCGGGGAGGGGGCTCTTTGATATTTCTGACTATTCAGTACGTGATGATCATTCAGTTTAAGTATCTGTAACAAGAGATTATACATAATGGTGTATAAAAGTGTATATAACAAAGCTGTTCATTATACTGCACAAAGCACAAATATGTATTTCCTTTTGTCTAAATTTAAATAAATTAAATAAATTGTTATTCTGCCAGGAAAACAAATGATTTTGCTTCTCTTTAACCTTAGTATTCAAATAATTCATTTTGGGGGGTGGAGGGACAATGTAGTCAAAGAAATCAGTCACAGAATAGCTGAATCACACACAATTACGTTTCTGTTGCATTCATTTAATAGCAGCAATCAGCTCTAAAAGCCCAAGTGGAAAGAAATTTAAAAAAGGTTCTGAATAAAGAAATTACAAATGTTACAGATGCAAAATCCTAAATTGACATTAAGATTGTTGGAGTTTGATTCGTGATAACATGCCACTTGCATAATAAATCTTGCAGGAACTCACTGAAAGATTGCATAAGGGCTGCTATCCTCAGGAGTGGTTTGGAAGGTGTGGAAATTCAGGGATGCAGTAGAGGGAGAGCATCGGCAGTGAGGGAGGACGAATGGGTTTTTTAATGGGAAATCAGAGGGTTGTTTTATCAACTAATGAGTTTGAAAAGGGCTTGGTGTTCCACTGCTAATGACAATGAATTCAGAGAGGCAGCCAGAGCCTACTGTCCTTTTGTTGGCAATCCTAATCAACTCCTCTGTATTGTATGGTTCCCCTGGTAATGAAAATGCGTGTGTGAGAATCCTTTAGTGTATGTGTGTGTTTCATCTGCCTGCTCTTATATCAATGGGGTTTGTGCTTTAAACTTTACTGGGTTAAATATTATCCTATATGTTGCTATTTTTGGAATCAAAATCTAGCGTACTGGATGAAAGGCTCAAATAAGGAGCTACTGTTATATAAATGTAAAAAGCATTTACACGCTGGACTCTTTGCCTCAGCTTGAAGGACACGTACCTTGAAGTCCTTCATACTTGCTTGTGACAGCTTAAATTTCTAAAACAGTCTGCAAGGGCATGCAAATGTCAAAAGTGTTGACTGTTGCATGCCATGGCTAATGCATTCCCCTTCCTTTAATCTGCAGCCTTTAGGACATTAGTTTGAGGAAATTTGGGGAAATAAGCTGATTTGCTTTTTTGCCTCTAGTTAATTGAGATTAGAATCCTTCCCATGTCTGACTCTATTTAAACAAAAGTCACAAATTGACACTTTACATCTCATCTGTTTAATCCATGGTGGCTGTGGGTGTTTGTAGTGGATCCCTTGGGTAAGCTAGGAGGGTGTGGACTGTGGCTCATTCAATCAGACTGGCATCTGGGGAGTTTCTCATTTCTACGGTTCGGCCCATCTTCTTGTAACTTTAGGCACTCTTGAGAAGTTTTTTGTGTGATGTAAGGTGTGTTTTCCTCCTAGTTAGAGACTGTTGCCATTGATGAGTGCAGTTGCCGTGCGGGGCTATGCTCGTAGATGGTGGGTCCACATGAATCCCAAGAAGAAAGCTCCGACAGCAGAACATTGCATTTAAACAAAGTATGAACCAAGGATTGAGGTAGAGAAAAGTGTCTATCCTGTGGCTGGTTAGTGAGCAGTTGTTGACAGTGGCTAACCTGAAATAGAATATCCTGAGGCATACTGAGCTGCACTTAAAACCACCTTGCAACTGCAGGTTGCAGGTTGCTGTCATTGCCTGTAGTTTGCATGGAAAATCTTGACTTGCAACTGTTTGCAAACGACCTGCCTGGCCTTCAGAGTAACGTGTTGAGGTGTGTTGGTTGCAGCAGTGAGGCAAAACCATGACTTTAAAGGCCAGCATTCTCTATTCCCACTTTTTCCAGTTTCATTACAGCTTGGCAAGTAGTTTATGCAGCCAAGTTTCAAGGCTGCGATGTTACTGAAGTAGACCTCTCCACTGTGTGTGCTGTGCTGTTGATTCCTTTTGGACCATTTTAATGAGGTTTTCTGACAAATAATAATAATTTGTGCTGTACTTTTGGTGAGTAAAAATCCAGTGTTTTAACAGTCTAAGGAAACAAAACTAATAAATAAGGAAGACTAAAAAAAGTTTGTGCATTGTACCCATATGGCTGTTGTTTCCTTTTGCACTTTCCAGTCCAAATATGCTGTTTTGGCGTAAAACCAGATCTAGTTGCATTCTAATGTAGATCTGTGTAGATTTCAGTGTTCCTGGCTGCAAAAACAAAAAACATAGCCAGTTTGCAGAACCGAAAACCAATTTCTCAATACAGACATTCAGAATTGGCATTGTTGATGCCCACACAACAAAAGGTCAAATAACATTTTGAAACTCAAAACACTAACCAAAATTTCTCACATCCGAAACAAATAGTATCGCACAGCGTCGCCTCCTTTCATTGTAAGTCAGAGATGGGGTTATTTTGACTCTGAGGGGGGGAAACAGCACATTTGTTACAAAATAAGAAGCTTTTCTAAATCTTCAATTGACTGACACACGCAAAATAGGCCCAGTGATTTCTGGCACATTATGCTCTATTGCCTCTTCAAGAAAACAGCATGTCCGCTCAAAATGTGCGTTATTTTGAGGACAGAGGAAGACTGATGGATTCCAATAAAGCAAGATCTTTGCTATGCTGGCTGGATTTGCACCCTAACTTTCATTACACACAAATTCCCAAGAGTGCGATGACTTTAACAAAAACCCTAAACCCATGCACCAAACAAGGCACCAAAAAGAAAACCAAAGCCATTAAACCAACTGATTTATAAATTAGTCCCAACGGACGGATGGACCCAAATGAAAACATAAAATATTCATTGTTCCAACCGGATTTACATGCATCCAGTCATGTGCTATGTGTGGCTGTTTATTTGAAGGCTTCTCCAGGGAATGCTCAACGCTGACAAATGACACACATGACTTTAAGCCATGTGATTGTGTAACATACAGTCAGCACGGGAGAAAGGAATATGCGTTTGATGGAGCTGCTGGTCATCATGTTCGAGGTATGCCTTCACTGTCTCCCTTGGGAGTGATTAACAGCTTTCCCCCCCTCCCCATTTTCACTGAATGTCAGTAGAGCTAAAACTGAAGAGTGCAACCTAAGACCTGCAATCAATACTCTTCTCTCAGAGTATAAGCATTTCACCTGTTCTCTGCAGACAGAATTGTACGTGCCTTCAGTCGTTGGCTCTTCTCTTCAGGTCCTCATTAAAAATGTCTTAGATCAGCAAACTGCTGTTTATCTAGTTGGAAAAATGCTTTAGGAACCATCAAAAATAAACCTAGTGTAGCATAGATAGATGATATAATTTTAATCAGAGCTTATGAGTTAGATCACTGTTACCAAGCATTTATCACAGAAAAATACCCTGTTTGTATAAGAACCTTCATAGCAGAATGCTAGATAAAGAAATATAGCATCTAAGGGGAAAATATTGCCTTCTGTTGACAGTGATGCATTGGTGAGACAATGCTACACGTGTCACCTTTAAATATATGAGAGTAAACAGAGGAAACTGCTGGTTCCACACAACATTATGGCTGCAAATCTTGTGAATGTCACCCAGCATTTGGATAGAGACGTCCTTGCACTTTAAATACACCTTTTTCTTCCCCCATAGGCATACTTGTGAATTCAGTACTATGTAGGTGGTTCAATGGTTTCATGCAAATATCCTGTCTTTCCTCTACTGATGATCCATTATACAATGACACACATGCAGCTGGATCTATGTGACTATTTGGTGCCCAGTAGGCTTTTCAGTGTATTCATTATTCTTTGGGTTGTAGTGCAATCAAAATCCCCCTGACAAACACTTCAAGGGAAGGTTTAATTTCAGATCCTGTGCTTTTTCTGTTTTGTGAAATGCCCCATCCTTTGGAAATAGTGCTTCAGATCTCCTGAAAATCCACAGCAGGTACTCAAGAAATATGATATATGGAAAACGGCTAAAAGGGAGATAAAATAAACAGAGTTTATCATCTCCAAGTCTAGACACAGTAACTTCCTTTCAGTCAATACAACACGATACTCAATTTAACTTATATAGTGCCAAATCATCACAGAAAATGTTTCATGTTCCTTTTATATTGTAAGGCAGCGGTCTCCAACCTTTTTTGCGCCACGGACGGTTTATGCCCGACAATATTTTCACGGACCGGCCTTTAAGGTGTCGCGGATAAATACAACAAAATAAAACTAGTACTGGTACCGAAAAAAAGAAGATTTATTCATAACCAGAGATGGGCAGTAATGCGTTACTGTAATCCGATTACTTTTTTCAAGTAACGAGTAAAGTAAGGGATTACTATTGCAAAAACTGTAATTAGATTACCGTTACTTTCCCGTAGGAACGCTGCGTTACTGCGTTACTAAAACCGTGATTTTTTTGCGAGAATGTCTCATGACAGTGACGTAAGCGAGTGCGACGTTCGTGACAACAGCTGTGTGCAGATCAACAATGGATCATATATGGAGTGCAGAGAGAGTATGAGCGTGCAGCGTTTAAAGCGTGGAAGTACTGACCTTACTTTGAGTTTGATTCCATAAAAAGTGACAAAAACATTAGTGTCCGTTGTGCGTGGGAAGAAAACTTCTTTTTACAGCGAAAAAAACCCTAAACTTCCAAACAAGCACCGAGTAGCTACGACGTAATGGGAAACTCACAGAGAAACTCGCGGATTCTTCCACTGACCGCGGCACACCTGCACCAGGGTAACCCTCCGCCTACCCCACTCCTGCTTTACAGGTGAAAATAGAGCAACAGGACCGCTAGTCTTTGACTTTATTTATTTTCTGCTGTGTTTTACTTGCATCTATTTGAAAGACTGAGTGTAAACACACAAAAATATTTTATTTTATGTGCTGGAATGTGCAGAAAAAAGGTTTAAATATTAAACAAATTTCTTCCAGTCAGACAATGGTGCAGATAATTACATTTTTGCTTGATGCATAAAGTTAAAAGATTAAAACGAATAAAACAAGTTTTAAAAAGAGACTTTTCCATTTGATTACATTTTGTATGATGATTATGTAGAAAAAGTAGAATTGGGCTGAAAGATCTATCACTTTATCACCTATTCAGGTTGTAAATCGTGTTTTTAAAAAGTAACTAAGTAATTAATTACTTTTGAAAAAAGTAATCAGTAAAGTAACGGGATTACTTTTTTGTGGAAGTAATCAGTAATTAGTTACTGATTACTTTTCTCAAGTAACTTGACCAACACTGTTCATAACACACGTGAAAAGACCCAGGAAAACCGAGTTAACGATAAAAACCCTGAAAACTATACATTTCACACCTGAGCCTCAACTCTCGCGGCCCGGTACCAAACGACTCACGGACCAGTACCGGTCCGAGGCCCAGGGGTTGGGGGCCGCTGCTGTAAGGTAAAGAAGACTTCCATGGGAAAAAAACACTGGGCAGCAGTGGAAAGGAAAAAAATACCTTTTTTGCACCACAGCTTTGTAGCTTTTTTAGGAGCCACTACTTCCACAGCTGGTACATCGATACACCAAAAAACGAAGAATTTACAGCCAAATTCTTGAAACTAACTGCTGTTAAGTTTAGAAAGCTGGACACAGTGTTGAAGCTTTAGTAAATAATTCAATAGACAAACCCATCAACAATCTTTTCTGCTGTTCTTCTTGCAACAACAATGTTCAGACATTCATCAATACCCTGACATTTCTGCACATTCAAAAAACATGCCTAGCAGACAGCCTTTTAATATTAGCTAGATAGCAGGCAAACACGTGAAGCTGGAGTCCACCCCGGTTATACGACTCGACACTGTTGATGTAGCTATGATTGATGCGTCAGCTGGATCTTTCAAATACAGACAGATAGACATCCAGCCTGCTCATTTTAAACCATTCCTCCAACCTGAGACAAGAAAATATTTCTTCAAGAAAACTGCAAAAGACAAAAAAAACTATATTTCAAGCAGCACTGAAAAACTCCTCACTGTGTATACTTATACAAGAAATCCCATGTGGTTTCATTTCCACTAATCCCTCGCTGTGCTTCTACATTTCTGTAATTCCAACATCTGAGAGAAGCCCTACAGCTGGGAAGACTGCAGCTCAAGGTTTACATGGATAATGCTTATAGATGTATATGCACACTGCACGGTCTTTGTGTGTGAACAGGAGAAACAAGGAATTAGTCACTTCCCTGTCCCTCTGTAGACAGAATAGGTACCAACTGAAACGATGTCAACCACAGAATTACTTCACTTTAAAAGATTTTAAAACTCCTGGGGAGAGTTTAGTTGAAGATTGAATTAGGAATGATGCCAGTTCCTCTGCATATTACAGTAGTAATACATGTAATGCATATAAAGTATGTCATCTGTGCAATGCCAGAAAGATTTATGCCAGAAAAGCAACCAGGATTAAGACATAAGGACATGTACATTTGATAAAAGGAGACCATGGGGGAAGAGAACAGACAGTTTTAGGACTATTAAACTTAGAAATGTGCCCAATGCTAAGAGGTCGGGGTCAAAAATATATATATTTTCAAACCTAGTTGGTTTACATCTCAGTACTTGTTTCTGCATTTCCTTGTGTCAGTTATGGCTGTTACTCACTTCCTGTTTTATTTTATTGGTTATTTGCTAGTCTCTTGTTTCAGTAGTGCTTTCTCCCCGGTCTGATTTTGACTGTCTGTCTTCACCTGTATAATTGCTTTCACTTGTGTCACCAGCTAGTTCCACTTCCCTGATCACCTCACGTCAATAAATAGTCAAGTCCTTCCCCTCAGTCTTTGTCTTGGTGTCAGTTCATTGTTAATGTACACTTATGCTGGTAGTTTAAAATCAGACTACAGTGGTTAGAGGATCTAAATGCTCTTATGTACGTCATATAACACTTAATCATGAAGGTTGGAAAGGGGAATGCATGTGACTCACAAAGGGAGATAGTTTTTCATCAAACTGGATAGATGATCCAACACAACTCTAACCTTTATTAAGGCTTTCAGTGACAAAAGTTAAATGAAACTAACAATAAAACAACCTTAAACACAACTAAGGCAAACTGGCTTTGTAGTGTCAGTGTCTGTTAAATGAAGCACAATGTCGACTCTTGTCTTCAACATCTGAAAATTTGCTTTGATCATGTTATTATAACTTTTTACAGTTTTTTTCAGATATATTTTTCCATTTTTCAGGCAACAGTTTCATAAGAATTACATTGTATTACAGCAGCATTATGTTTATATATACAAGGAGAAACAGACACTTCTTTTAAGGGTTCACAGCACATTGTGAAGACAACATTAATATTTACATGATCTGCATCACTTACGTTACTTATTATTTATGATTATGATTATGAGTTATGGCCATTTAAGTTTTGTTTATATTTAAGAAGAAGCTTCTCGGATGAGAGGTGAAACGTCTTAAAGAAGTCCAGACGCTTTTCTTTGCAAGCTCCTTTGACTACGATGACCTGGATGACTGAGAACCTTCACAGACATGTTTATATTTACATTTCGTTACATGTAAACTCCACGTGATTAATATAAAAACACACTATTCAAAGCAAAAAATAAAGAACTGCCAGGTAATATTCAGAGTATGTTTTTATTGAAAGAAGGAAGTTATAATTTAAGGGGTTTTTGTAACTTTAAAACAATGAAGGTACGTACGACAAGAAAAGGCTTTTGTGTTTCTGTTCATGGAGTGAAACTGTGGAACAGTCTGAATATGGAATTAAAGCAACGTCCAAACATAAAACTGTTCAAAAGGAGTTATAAAAATATGATCTTCTCGAACTATAAAGAAAAGGAAAATATTTAAATTAAGTGAATGTCTCTATTTAAAAAACAAACAAACAAACAAAACTCATGATGTGATATTATAGTATATAGTATATCAGAAATCTGTTCACTGTTTTTATTACAAATTATATCAGTAAGGAAGCTGACTAAATATTAACTGATAATTTATGGCAAAGGGGTGGGATTAAATAAGTGTTTACTTCTTCCCTTTCAACATGTCAATTAATCATAACATTTTTTTGTATGTATTTTTTTTCTTTCTCAATTTCTTTTCTAAATGTACTTGTATATTGTTCACATGTTGAAATAAATTACCAATCAATCTAAAAAAAACTGTGTAGGTTTACAAAGTAATTGTGGGATGATCTCCTTTCCTTTTTAAAAAAGGATGGTCTGGTGTATCCTGGTGTAATAAATGTAATAAATAAATGATGTAATAAAGGAAGCACCAAAGAACTTTTCCTCATTAGTATTTAGAAAATTTGACTTGCTCTTGTTTTGGATGCCATGTAGACACTTCTGTGTCAGTTCACTCAGTTAGAAAAACCTATCAAAGCTAAATCGATTATTCAACCCCAGCCCAGGTCTGGAGCACGAAGCCAGTGCAGAAGTGTTCAAACCTTTTTTTTTTTGCCTGTCCCGTTTGGCTCTTTTGCCATCAGAATTATTGTCTAAAGGCGAAGAAAGATGCCCAACGGATTTTCTTTACCAAATTGACCATCCCAGCTTTGCCGTAATGGTCCATTTGATTCACCTTTTATTGTTTATTTTATTTTCACTTGCTGAATACAGGACAGACTTGACTGGGGGAAAGAAAAACAGTTGAGAAGAGGGTCGGGGGAGTAGGACAAAAAACAAAAACCAACAGAATAAGCAGAAGAAAAAAAAATCCATATATCGATCACCTGGATCACCTGTTGAGAAAGAAAAAAGAAAACAAGCAGAAGAAAACGAGAGTAATAGAATAAACAACATCACAATGATATATGTGAATATGACAGTAAATACTAAATAAACATTATTGTGCAGCACGTAAGATCGACAGCACAGTGTGCTTTGAGGTAGGAGCCAAAAAGGGTGTAGTTTGTGTGTGTGAGCACCCGTGTGTACACCTGTGAGCATGGACGCGCTTGTTTTTTAAAAGGTTCCTTCATGTAATGATCTGTTAGAGGGTGTGGGGGGGCCACTGCCCCGTCCTCCAGGGCATGAAGCAGAAGTGTTCAAAGCTACACCTACAGGCAGAGTGCTCTCCTAATCTTTCCTGTTTATTCAAAGGACTAACTCTGTGTGGTCCACAGAGAACAAATTAGCTCATTTTTCACAAAAAAACAAACATTGCATTGAGATATTGGTTTTTTTACATAATTAATCCCATTTTCCATAACTTAAAACAAATTTATAATTATGATCCTCGAATCTTGTTTGTGTTTCACATCGCCTTATTAAGATCAACTAAATGCAAAGAAAAAGTCAGTAAGTACCCACCAACCCTGACACCTGTGTCTCTGCCTCCACCTCTCCTGCTGCTGTGGATTTTCTCCACCTCCTCGTCTCCCCTGTCCAACAGACACGACTGTCGCTGTCATTAATGCCCAAGAGAGTCGGGGAGGGAGACAGTTCGCGTCCTTTTTCCGCTGCTGCTGCTCTGACACAAATCAGAGTTGGAGGTGTTTGGCTCAGAGTGGTGAACTAAGAGGGAAAATAATTATTTTCCTGTGAGGCGGTGCATGTGTGTGTGTGCGTGAGTGTGTGTTAAGACAGCTAAATGTCTCTTTGGCTTCTCACCAAAGAGATAAAAAATAAAGAGCAAAAGCGACTTACACAGTCATTCGCTGTTCTTAAGGAATGGTCATTCCTTTTATTACTTCTATTTCTGTGACTCATAGTCAAAGTCGCTGAACACCAGAGACTTTGATACTTTGATTTTGTATGCCAGTGTTTCTAATTCATTTATTTTGTAGACAAGCATAACAGCATGCATACAGAGAAATGCTGGTTTGATGTCACTTTTCAATTAGTTTTGGGGATTACTTCTCACAGTCACGCTGCCAGTTCAGTGGAAACATTTTTTTATCATTAGAAACAGAAAAGTCTTTATCCTGAAGGCCGCCTTCTCCTGAGGGCATTTATAAAGTGAACTGTAAGGTTCTTATGAATGGATGATGCAACTTTACTGTTCAATTTAAGAACCTCAAGTTCACTCCGTCTCAGTGCATCAGAAATTTAAAGAGCAGCAGACAAGAGATGCTTCTTGTTCACGCAGACAAGCAGCAGCTGCGGCGGCTTTTTAAAAAGTCTGCAGGTACACTTCTAATCCTGCGGTATTTTTGGAATTTTAGTTGATCCTTGGGAAACTCTAGACTCTCCTGGATCTTCTCTAAAACACTGTAGAAGCACATCTCGTACAAGTACAGTGTTTTCCCTGGTAGCATGCCTTCTGCAGGTTGAGCTCAGGCTGTGGCCTCAGCAGATTCATTGTTATTGCTTATTAATGAGACTATTGTTTTTACAGAACAGAACAGAAGGTCAGGTGAACTCTCCAGCACCTCTGACACAGTCTGAACTGTGAGGTCATCGGGGCATTTATCTTTGGCAAATAAAAACATGTTGGTGTTGATCACCAACAAAATTTAAACTCTTCCAGTGAACTCCAGTCATTTGCATAATCCCTTGCGTTGCAGGCCTTGCAGCAGTCTTTGGAGTTAGCTGTAACTTCTCTCTAACCTGGTGTTTTTATGGTTGTGAAGGTGGTTCGCGCCTTACTCTACTTTGCATCTCCATAATTTATGCTGTCTTTAAAACACTGTAAAACTCTCTGGCTTCCCCTGATTAGCCTCCAGGCAAATGCTTATCTCTGTAAGCTGATTAAAAACATGACCTTATATTTTATACTGTACTGTTTAACACTGATTGCACCTGAAATAATGAAGCTCAAACTTATCTGCCCCCAAAAAGACTTTTTAGTAACATATGGATTTAAAGAAATACATAATTGTAATTACGGGATCTGCCTGTGCTTTAGTCATGAGGTCGTACTTTTCAGATGATTATTAACCTTTGGATTTGCACACTAGCTTACCCTACTAACTTTGGTTTCAGGGACATTTGGCTTTGGCACTGTATGTTTTCATGCCCATGGGTCCATGCAGACGTCTGCATGCCTGTATGTTTTCCCACTAAGACTTTCCATTAAAATGAACCAACTGTGACCTGAAGTGAAAGACTTGAAGTGAGTTATTACTTACTGATGTGTTGCCAACTGTCCTTCTCTCTATACACAATTAAATATCTTCAAGTCTTTAGACGAGTTTTCTTGAAATTTCTTTAAGCAGTCTTCAGGAGTAGTTCTCCAAGCTTGTTGAAGGATAGTCTTAATGTCTTGCTTGAATGTTGGCCGGCTTTTGTTCCATTTTCTACCAATAATGTTGATTGCACTCTCTGTCAACAGTGTTGGGGAGTAACGGAATACATGTACCGCCGTTACGTATTTAAAATACAAAATATGAGTAACTGTATTCCGTTACAGTTACCGTTTAAAAAGGTGGTATTTAGAATACAGTTACTTTGTTGAAATAAATGGATTACACGGCGGTACTTCCCTGTTTCATATTGTGGCGGGTCAGGACTGTTTGGGTTTTGTTTGACAGCTACGTTCTGTTGTTCCAGGTGGCAGCGTTACGGTTGCCATGGTTACAGGGTGACGCTCTCTCGCTCTGCGTGTTTCCTGGGTGAGAGAGGCCTTTTTGTTGTTGTTGTGCTAAGCTAACAGGCAGAATGCTACAGGTATAGCTCTAAAGAATGTAGCATCATGGGCAGTGTAGTCCGTGCTGCAGGGAGAATGGACTGCCATACCCGTTATGTGTCTGTGAGCGAGGGAGGGAGAAACGGGAGCTGGAGCAGCCTTTCAACGCCTCTGTCTGAAACTTGACCCAGACAACAAAGTAAAGCTAGTTTTCAGCTACGAGCCGACACAGAACCCACCGTATTAGCCAGAGGTCCCTTTACTACGGTTCGGAGCCGCGGACCTTCAGTAACAGTAATAAATCACAGCAATAGTACATTCATGTAGTTGTAAACAGCATGATAATATATTAAGTAATCCAAAGTATTCAGAATACGTTACTCTCATTGAGTAACGTAACGGAATACGTTACAGAATACATTTTGGGGCATGTAATCTGTAATCTGTAATGGAATACATTTTAAAAGTAACCTTCCCAACACTGTCTGTCAGTAATTCCATGACATGAAAGTGTTTCAAGACCACTTTAATTGTCATGCATAAAAAGGATCAGCTGTTTTTCATATCTAAAAAATTGCGTGGTGTGTGAAAATCTGCTGGTACTTTTCTTTGTTCATATCAACTTTGACAAGATCCCCAACACAACTGGCTGAAATGCAGCCAGCAGCAGCAAACATGACAGAGCCTCCACTGTGTTTTAGAGATGGCTGTAGACACTCAGTGTTGTCCCCCCTCCTGACCTCCACAGACATACTGATGATGATTTGAACCAAAATATTAAAATCTGGATTCAATAAAACCTGTTGCCATTGATTTTTCCAAACAACTATATGTGTAATTTGGCATCTCAGCCCTTTCTCCTTGTTTTTCTCTCTTAAGTGTGCCATTGTCAAAACCAGCCTTTATTAATCATCTTAAAATGGTAATGAACAAAGATGGGACTAAGAAAATAGTGAAAAGGCTGCTGTTGTCCAAAGAAAACCTTTGAAAGGCCTTCAGAAAGCCTGCAGAGCTACTGCTCAGAATCACAAATTAAAAGAAAGTCTTCTCGTAGGCAACAAATAAAGAAATGAGGAGCTTAGTTCTGTTTAACCAAGGACTGAAGATGAACGTTCTCACTGCAAAATGACCCAGGACTGGTCAGTGAAGTTCTTTACTATTATTGTCTTGGTAATGCAGATGAATAAGGATATCCGGGTGTGCCCACTCACAGTGTCACTGCTGGCCAATTAGAAGTTCCTAATGAACACTCTACTTTTAGTTTTTTTACTCTAATAGTGACCATAATGTAGACAATCATCATTACGGTGGTGATGACTGAGAATATAAACTCATCAGGTTAAGTGCTTACTAAGCTCGCAAGAGGACAGTTTTCCTATAGACTTCTTTATTTCTTTTTTCTTTGCAATCAGTTGTCCCCTGTTGTCCTTCCAGACTTGCTTTTCCCTTACCTGCATCACATGTAGACTCGAAACACCCCAAAAGACACAAGTTTCACAAATGGATAAGCAGGTGATCTTGCTCATTATCACTATATGTCCTTACTTCTGTGAAAAGTTCCTATTATCATTGTACATACATTGTACAGCCCTAATACATACAAATGTATCTTGTAATAAAATAGATACTTCAAATTAGGGATGCACCGATACCGATACTGGTATCGGGTATCGGGGCCGATACTGTAAAATGTGTGTGTACTCATACTCGTAAAAGTTAACCGATACCATGAACCGATACCAACTTATTTCATTAATCAGAGGGTGGCTTGTCATTTCTGTTGTAGTTTTTTAGATTGGCCACTAGGGGGACATCCCACGCTAAACAGGCACAGGGTTAGACGAGTGAGACTGGCGACTCCAGATAAAAAAGAGAAACTGGAGGCTGCTGTAGCTAGGCTAAACAAAATGTCAGCAGTGTGGAACAGCCAACTTTAACTCAGGTTTTGGAAAAGCGATGAAAAATGTCAAGAGAAAATCCACGGGCAGTTAAAATAACAGAGGCTCTGACTCATTTTATCGCTCTGGATGACCAGCCAATGCCGGTCGTGGAAAGCATAGGATTGAACCGTCTTCTCAGCATACTCCAGCCGAGATATGAAATTGGACACTCTGCAATAATTTAAAAGTTTATTTTATTCTCAAACCTAATTTGTATTTATTTTATTCCAAACAGAAGTGTTTATTTATTATTCTGAAAGCTCGAGACAGTGCCAATAGTTCAGTGATATTTTGTAAAATTACAATGTGGAGACTCTGCAATAATTTAACAGAAGTGCTTATTTTTCACTTGAAATTTTTTTGTGGTCATTTTTATTAAGATTTTATTTTTTATCGGCAGAGAATAAAATAAAATCTGTCTTCCAATTCATTGTATTTGTGTGTGTGTGTGTGTGGTAGAAGTATCGGTTTTTGTACTCTGTATCAGCAAGTACTCAGATCCAAGTATCGGTATCGTATCGGTTTGTAAAAATTGGTATCGTTGCATCCCTACTTCAAATAGATCTACAAATAGCATCATAAAAAAAATGTCCTCCAATTCCTTATTTAAAGGTGGCACCAGCTCTGACAATTCAAAAAGGTCATTTTCTTCTGCACTAATTAACGACAGGGCAAAGAAGGGTTCCTTCCCTAAATATCACATATCCAAACGAATGCCAAACACAGCATGGTAATGAATGCTTGGATGTCTCTTAAGGTTAGCTTTTCCATCTTCATCTTAGTTGTTTTCAGCAGCAGGTCAAAGGTAATGCTGAATCTCTAAGACCCTGTCAGTGAGCTAATTCTTTGCTTTGTCTCTGCTCTAAATTAGTATGCAGTTTAACTTCAGACATCTCGAGCAAAATAAGTAAACCCTTTTCTTTTTAAACAATACCACCTTATTGCATATTTTAGCAATATAACAGTTTCTGCATGAGCGTTTAAGTCATCTCTAATATTTGCCCTTGATGCATGCAATCAGTTCATATAGGAAATCTCCAATATGAATTGCTAAAACATGGTGGAGGTTCTTTTTATATTTAGCCAAGTTATTTTTTTAATATATTTAAATTTGTTTGTATGAGCAAAGCCAATTAAGAAAAACGTTGCAGTTGCAGCACACTCTAGGTTGAAGTAGCACTCGCTGACTCCCTACCTTAGATATCAAGACTATAAGGACTGTATTGCCTCTATAGCTTATCCATGAAGAGACTGCAGCACTATAAGCATTTTGTGTGCTTCACCACCTGCACTCACAGATAACTGTGAGTGCCGTGGTGGGTCTCCCAACCTGATTCCTGTCCTCCAAATATCTGATCCTTCAGTATGAGTGTATCCTCCTTCTACTGAGGTGCGTGATCTGATACTGTTAGAGGAAAATGTCATGTACCTCAGCCTCATCTCTTGTTTTTCATCCTTACTGTTTTACATGGAACTGGAGTGGTGCAACCAGGCTATGGGTTCACAGCAATAAATAAGAAAAAAGGCTGCTTTCATGTGGTTTAAATATGGGACACGCTGTAGCTCTGCCTTATGGGAAAGTAAGAGAAGTGCTTTAATGAACATGTCACCCTGTGTTTTCTGTGTCGGGACACAGTGCTTATAAACCAAGTGCATTATGGGGAAAGCCTCTTTCTTCTAGAAATGGAAATCATCCTTTCTCCCTGTTCACAGCCCGTGGTTGCTGCAGCCCACCGGAAACAACATGACATCCAGAATCAAGGCTGGTAGCCTTGTAGTCGGGTGCTGCTGGATTTGATAAGTTTAATCTAATCCACACATCAGTGGTAGATAACAAACAGCAGACCAGTGACAACTTTGCTACAGCAGGGCAGCTATGCTTTAGTTGCAGCTGTGGTTTAGTAAACCTTATCAAAAATCATTTGCAGGTCTGTGACAGGATGTTAACTCTACGCTCTGTCATGCAGCCCCCCCAGCCCCCCACACACAACTTCCTAAACATTCACACTGGACCAAATGAATATAAATAGACTTCCCATCTTACAAGGTTGATTGCCATGCAACTAGGATCTTTACATTTGAGAAGGATAGCCATCCAAATGTCAGTGAACACAAACAACTCAGAGGCCGTTTGAGGAGTGACCTGTCTGTGAGGTGCTGCTTTCAAAGCTGAGGCGTCACATCAACCTGCTTCAGCTGCCACCGGTGTCGTTGGTCCTGCAACACCTAAAGTCAGTGATAAGTAGGTAGAATGGGTTCGTGAGAATCTGCCACTGTAACACGGTGGCCTCTGTCAACAGCATGTTGTCTGAGCAGCCTGAAATACCAGATCGTTCTCATTCCTGGGGTGTAAAATAATGTTTAGTGCATTCACAGTGCTTCATTTGTTTCTTTTTTAATACGTGTTTTTCACAAAGCAGTCTTTATTTGACTCTGTCATTTTGTTTTTAGAACTTTGAGGTGAAAAGTTAATTTGGCTGTAACAGGAAAAACGTGAAACAAGTAAAGTGCATTGGATACTTTCCGCATGCACTATTGTTTTGGCAAGCTGTTGCCATGGCATCCAGAAAGTGTCTTTTGGTGACACCAACCAAGTAGTTTTTAGTGCCCAAACCTAATCAGTGAAAACTAAATTTAAAAAAAAGTGAGTGAAATGAATCAGTAATTGCAAAAAAGTGAAAAACTCAAAAATCACAGCAGAACATAAACCAGAGCCTCCTGTTTAATAAAGCTCAGCCTTATAAGAGGCAGCATATGACACACAGCATTATGTCAAGCCTTTGAATGAGAACATATTAGAAATATATTAGCAAAGAGTTCAAGGAGTTTAAGGGATAGTGGTACTTTCTTCTGTAGGTAAAGTAGGAGAAACTAGTTTTTCTGGTTTGCTTGGTTTACTTTTTTAACAGTAACTCAGAACCCATTTGTTAGGAGCTCACAACAGGCTGTTTAACAGTTCAATGTTTAAACGTTTATTTTTTTCTACCATGTAAAAGTAAGCTGGAGGTTGTCCAGAGACACACAAGGAGGGAACTTTGAAGTCAAGAGCGTCCAAGTTTAAGTCACCTATGGCATTACGGCAATGTTCAGGTACACTGCTTAATACCTTTTTCTCCAGGCTATGGGATATTTTTATATATCAGCATTATAACAACCAGTGTTAATCACTTGGCATGTCATAGGGGAGGAGATGCAATGTGTTTACTCATTACTGGCAGCTGCCTGAAATTTTAGTGGGCAAAGAGGCCAATAGTGACTCAGCAGGGCTTTCCACCTACTGTAAATGTGTGATCATGCTTTCAATACTGTGACAAGCAAAATAAACAAAGCAAATTTGCTTCTGTTATCTAAGAAACACAAGTTTGCGAAATATCTGGTAAACTTTTTCTATCAAACTAGGGAACCTGATAAAATACAGCTAAGCCAGCACTTCCTCTAAGTCTTGTTGCCTTGGAAACAAAGGGGCCCGTTGAGGAGCCAAAAGTGAATAATTCTGTGAGACACGGGGATGTAATTGAAGAGGAGGCAACGAGTCTATGGGGGCTGAAGCATGAAGGTGTGCATATATGAGTGTGTTTGCTTTTGCGTGAGCATGCATGATGCAGGAAGCTCGCGGTGGAGAAAAGGGACTCTGCTGTTTGAAGGAGATGCACCAGGATCAACACCAGTGATTCGAGCGTGCGAGCTCTTCTCTCACCTTTTTTTCTCATTGCTGTGAGCAGTCTCTGCAGGAGCTTCAAAAATAAACATCACATCTTTCTTTGTTAACTCTGTGAGCTTTGCAGCTGCACACTGTTTCAGTGAAAAACCCTCCGCCGCGCTGAAATGTGAAAGACGAGACTCGGGAGGATTCGGTGGGTGATACCACCCCCTTTTATTTACTGTCCACTTCCTGCTGAGTTATAGTCTGTCCCATCCAGTTATCCAGTGTGTCACAGCGTGGGCTAAACCTTGCATTTTTTCATTGTTTGCCTGTGTGTATGGAAGCTAACTGCATAGATGGATGTCATAAAATGTCCTTATCCGTGGCTGTTTGTTCACCATTACCACAAAATCTTAGTTTTTCCACGCCATCATTGAGGTTTCTTCTTTCAAGTCAGCTTAAAGTAAACAGAGCTTTACATGTAAGGAGAGATGCACATAATAAATATATAGAGATATTAAAAATTCCTTCTCATCATTAAACCTGCACCAATTAATGATTTAATTAATTAATGTAAACAGAATTAATCATATGGTTCAATTCAATCTTATTTATATAGCACCAAATCACAACAACAGTTGCCTCACTGCGATTCATATTCTAGACCCTACAATAATACAAAGAAAACCCCAACAATCATATGACCCCCTATGAGCAGCACTTTGGCGACAGTGGGAAGGAAAAACTCCCTTTTAACAGGAAGAAACCTCCGGCAGCACCAGGCTCAGGGAGGGGCGGGGCCATCTGCTGTGATTGGTTGGGGTGAGAGAGGGAAGACAGGATAAAGACATGCTGTGGAAGAGAGGCAGATATTGGTTAAATGTCACATTTACTTTTTTAATTTTAAGTTTCACGTCTTGTCGTTTCGTTTACACACCTCGTACGTCACATACTCACCTGATCCTCACCTGCCACAGGTTTTGCTCCCAGCTATGCTTTTACATATGCATCCTTGTTTTCCTTGTTTCTATGTGGGGAAATTTCACATTCCTGCAGTTCACTACTCTCATTCTTTTCTTCTCTTTTTCAGTCCTTAGATTATCATGCCATATTTAATTAAACTTAAAACTAGTGATTAAACTCAGAATATAATGAGTAGGGTCTTTTTTTCCACAGGAAAGAGTGCAGGTTTTAGGCGTTTCCACATTGGCTTCACTTTTAGATCTTAGAATAGAATAGAATAGAATAGAATAGAATAATCCTTTAATTGTCCCACAAGGGGAAATTTGGTTGTAACAGCAGCCAAAAAGACACATATACAAACAAACAGTACACAGGACACGGAACAGAAACATACACAATTTTTCTTACATATTTACATTAAGGACAATGGTTACTATAAACAGAGAGAACTGTACAGTTATTAAATTAAATAAAAATAATTACAGGTAAGAGGCAGTTATTATTGCAGTTACAGCGCTGATGTAAACATCTATGTTTGTTGGGAGCAGTTCTGATTGTATAGTCTGACAGCTGCAGGGAGGAAGGACCTGCGGAAACGCTCCTTCATGCATCGAGGACGCAGCAGTCTGTCACTGAAGCAGCTCTGCAGCAACATCTACATGCATGGGGTGGGAGACTCTGTCCATCAGAGATGTTATTTTGGCCAGAGTCCTTCTGTCTCCCACCACCTGCACTGGGTCCAGGGTGCATCCCAAAACAGAGCCGGCCTTCCTGATGAATGAAGATCTTGAAGTTGCATCCATCTTTTATACGTAGTCTGTGATTCCAAATAAAGATTTTCTCTGTTCAGCCTTTTCAGACTTTACAGCCATTCAATTGCCTTGGTTGTCTTTCAGTGCTTTTTTTCTGTAGCAGCAAAGTAGATAGTTTAGCAGCTTAGAGGAGAGAGCTAAAAGAAAAGGACTACTAGACAAGTAGACGCTGTCAAATGGCCAAAAACACAACCACAAATTAGTGTAATTTGATGACAACAGCCATGTTAAAAAGACTTTAAATTTACTTTTATAAAGAGCATTCGATTTCAAGAGTACTTCACAGTTTTGGGGTTTAAAACAGAAGTTGGCCTCACTGGTATTCATAAGACACACAAGAAGGAGCAGTCGACGACGTGATCTAGCATCATGTTATTTCTCTACACGCTCTCCAGGTAAAAATTTGCGCCTCATTCCTGGTTCTCCAGTATAAAAAACTTTGTCATAGCTTCTTATCATGAAAGTAATACTCTGAGATTTCTGTCTCACCCAGAAACAGCCTGTTCATGAGAGGATTACCCTTTATCTGCCCTTTTCTTTTCTGTTTTGTCAAAGCAAAAAGGGAAAATTCAGTTTTGTGATGTTGCAGATTAGAAAGTGTTTTGAATCGTAGCAGGCTGATTTATTCGAGCTCAAACAAAGCCCAGGCGTCTGTACATGTCAGTTTTATTTTGCTTGTTTTAAGTAGTTTTATCACATTAGATGAATTCAGACGCCCTGTTAAAATTGCCTTCTAATCTACAAAACCGACTGGAAAAGAAAAATCACAAATTCAGACAGAAAAATTCAGAGCGTAATAGCAGTCACAACCTTTAGTCTCTGACAGATAATTAAGGAGCCGTGAACGGGCTTTGTTTTAACCTATCAATCCCTCATTAGCATCTAATATAAAAAGAACTAAGCACTGAAGTTTTAGCATCTTCAAGCATACAGAAAACCATCCTAATAGGTTAAAATCTCATTTGAATCCAATTATGTCTTTGCCATTTGATTCAAGTGTTGCAAAGCTTAGCAGCCAAGTGCAACAGGAGTAATGAGCTCAAACCTTCATTTTCACAGTCTGTAAACAATAGGGGGGATGAGAGGACATGGTTGTGGAACTGCAATCATGGGATCTCCTGAATGCACAGTGATGGTGAACTTGCCTTGTTACCATGGTGATCCTGTTCATAAAATTTTAATTTCTGCATCACACTGACCATGCTCTCCCTCTGAAACGAATCATAGTGGGAGCCATGTTTTCTGGCTTACTACGCTATTTTAGTCCATTAAGATCAAAACAAAGTTTCTAGTTTAACTAACGGAGAAATACGACTTTTCTGATGACCTTTTTTGTGGCTCTACCACGCCGTGCATGACCACCGTGCATAACCTGCTTCCTTCAGGCTATTGCTTATTCCCATCACCAAATAGAGCGATGTGACAATACATTTCTGTGATAACAGAGAAGCAGAATGGTGCGCGTGACATTATTTGTTTTGTTCAAAGCAAAGAGAATAAAAGATGTGCTCCGGGCTCCAAACTCACCCAGAGAAATCAATTTTCAGGTTCAGGGTTACCTGAGACATATTGAACTTCTATACAGAATAATTTCTTCAGGTAACACAAAAGCAGTGTCTCAAAGAAAACACAAGCTGAGTCTTTCAGACTCAGATAAAAAATTAAACAGAAAGTGCAGGTCAAAAAGCTTGAAAGTGATTTTACACTTTCAGACCACTGTATGCCTGGAGTACATTAAAACTTTAAGGGCTTAGTCCAATATAAGCTTTCAAGCTGCAAACTGCTTGGTTCATGGTTAGTCTGGCATCTGAAATCTAATGGTGCATTTATGGCATCACGGTTTATTAATATGTGAAAAGGTCAAGTTTCCGTCCGTTACACAGATGCTACGTTTCAACAACGAAAAATGCTTTAAAACTGGTCAAAAGGTCGACTTTATTTTCACTTTAAGCATTGCATAAAGTGTCCAGAGCTGCTGTTGTACTTCTAAAAAAACATCTACCTTGCAATCACAAATAACCTGCAGAGTTTATTGACTCTATAAACACCCAAACAAAGGTCACTCAGTCTGGAACTTACACAGCAAAATCAGTGAAGTAAAGCACAATGAGTGGCAGTGATGGAGGACGAAAAAAACTGCTTGCAGCTATTCGTGCAGTGGCTGAGAAACAAAAACAGCTCACTCTGGAATAACACCTTTATACATGACTCAAACTAAAATATGTGCTACATTTCACAATATTTTCTTTATAGGTCTAATTAGTCGCCAAATAACAAAAGTTTGTATCATTTTACATATTGTTCTCTCTGTGCCTGTGTGAGTCTCTCTGGATACTTTATTATAAACTGCCCATGTCTGTGGATATGAGTTGTAGGTGTTAGTGTGTGGTTGTCTAGCTGTGTTATAGACTTGGGTGTGCTCTGCCTCTCACTCTGCGCCAGCTGGCATTCACTCTTTGCCACAACCCTGAATTGCATAAGTGGTTAAGACAAACTGGCAAGATAAAGTAAAATGAAAGGATCACAAAGGTTAATACATTTCCCCTTTCAAGGACGGCATGAATGTTTTTAGCCTCCCAAAATGTCACTAAAAATATACTTTTTAAGACATTTCAACCAAAACTCCAGTCGTCAACATCAAGATACGATTCTGTGAAACAAAATAAGGTTAACCACGTTTATACCTGGACCTGGGATATAGAGTATGTTTGGGGAGTGCGACTGTCTGTGCACTGTCTATTTGTGTCTGTCTACACGTTGGGTGAGTGCCGAGTATTTGTTTGTGTATATGGGGGTGGGAATGCATGTTTGTGTCCGCGTGCGCCTGTTCGTCTGTGTCTATATGTCAGGTTGGGTCTTAGACTCCGCCTCTCTGGGAACATCTCCAAAGTACGGAGGCCTATCTCCCCTCACCACACTCCCTGCCGGTGGCTGATGCCCTCAGACGTTGGTGTGTTGGTGGTTCTTGTCGACTGGGGCTGGGCGCTCATGTATGTACTGGCTCACTCCTGTTGCCGATTGGCGGGGCCTGATGGGGTGCCCTCAGGGCCTGAGGCTCGGTCCTCTCTGGCACAGCTGGCTGCCGGCAGAGCCCGCGGGCACGCCACTGCAACCCCCTCTGGCCTCTGCTCCGTAGCTGCTGGGTGACCTCTCGTTTGGGGCTCTACTCAGCTCTCCCCAGGAGGGTGGCACGGTTCCCCCCCTTTTGGTAGTCCTCCTCGGGTCCTCGTACTCTGGGGCCTCTGGATGTCGGGGGCCTGGATCTCCTCCATACCTGCTTCATGCCCTGGGGGACGGGGCTACGGCTCCCCACACTCCCTAGCAGATCGTTACATGGAGAAACCTTTGGAATACAAGCGTGCTGATCCACACAGGTGTGCACAGACACAAACTACACCTTTCTTGGCTGCTGCCTCAAAGCACATTGTGCGCTGTCTATCTTGCGTGCTGCACAATATTGTTTAATATTTAGTATCTACTGTTATCTACTGCTAGCTAGTGTATTGTGATGGTGCTGTTTTTATTATGTTGCTCTTTCTTGTTTTTTTTTCTCCATACAGGTGATCCAGGTGTTTTGTTTTTCTTTCTTTCTTCCCCCCTTTCTCACCGTCTCTTCTCCCCTCTGGTTTTCTTTCTCTCCCTCTCTTTCTTTCATTCTTTCTCCCTGTCCTATCCCCCAGTCATGTCTGTCCCGTTTGTAGCAACCGAAAATAAAATAAATTCATAATTATAATAAAGGTCAATCAAATGGACCAATATGGCAAAGCCATGATGATCCACTTGGTAAAATAAATCCGCTTGGCATCTTTCTTGGCCTTAAGACAACAATTCTGATGCTAAAGATCCAAACGGGACACAAAAAAACCACGTTTATCGGCCAGGAACCTTTCACTTCATGTTTACATTTGGGGTAAATTTTTTGAGGAGGGCTACTGCTCAAAAATATTTTTTCAAAACATCAGGAAGAAAAACAATTTGCAAGAATACACATAAGAGGGCAAATAGCACAAAGTGTATGTGTGAGGAGGGTAAACAAGTTATTGCAACAAAGGTTCTTTTTGATTCAAATATCAATTCCCCTGAGCCTGGTTCTGCTGCTGGTTTCTTCCTGTTAAAAGGGAGTTTTTCTTTCCTACTATCACCAAGTAAAATTCCTCCTCATGTGAGAGATTGAACTAGATCAGACTGCCCAACCTCCAACATCAACAGCTTCCCATTGCAATACAATGTATACTTTAATGGTCCTGCATACGATTTAAAATGTTCCTGTGTGGATTGCAGGGACATCAAGTGGCAACCATAAGCAGTAAATGCTGCTGCTGCTAGATAGAAAGTCAGATGATCATCAGAGTATTTAAGGTTCATTATCTGAGCACGATAACATCAGGAATAAATTTTCAAGGCAATCCTTTCAGTAGCTGTCTAGACATCTCTTTCTGGAGAAGGGTACATCATCCAAGTCACACTGCAAAAAATCGATCACTTCTCAGTCAATACAAAAATGAAAACAAAGGTTCTCAGTAGTGACTTCAATGCCCCTGCAGTTATTTGGTTTGCCTCTAAATGCTAAATTAGGTCAAGGGACTTAATTCTTACCTGGAACAGTACGGTCTAACTGGAAAACCTAAAACAATATTTTCACCAGAGTTGATACACAACTGTCCCTTTGACTTAAACAGACACAGACATGAAAAGTGCCGCAGAATAAGACTGAAACAGATGGCGATTCGACTCAAAACTATTAGAGTTAATGTCCCAGACACTAAGCAGAGCAAATCACTGATTTCATCAGAAAATGTACTGCCTGTCTATTTCTTTTGGCTTTTGCAATAAACTTTGTTTACCAGCAAGACTACACCAGACTATTCCATCTAATTACTGTAAAAAATGTGCATCGTCAGGAATCCTAAAGGTAGGATTCTCCCTGGCAGGTAATCAGTGTTTCTGTAAGAGAGACTGAAGCAAAGGGCAGCCTTTGTGTGCTCCCTGACTTTTACTTCAGTCTACAAACTGAATCTTGTATTGATTCTACTATTAAAATTGATTTTCTCAATATATACTGAAGTGCCTTCCACAGAGATGTTCTAACTATCTCCACTGGAGTAGCCTCTTATTAGTAATAATATTCCAGATGTAATCATTAGAGTAATACTGAACAACATTCTCGCATCGGCAAAAGAGCAGAATCATAATGTGGCACATAATGCTGAGAGCTGTTGTTTACTGCAGAGTCTGGGTGTGAGAAGAGAAAACATTTCAGGTTCTCTTTCCTCAAGGAAAAACATCCAATCTTGAAAAAGTAAAATATATTCGAGAGGCCCAAACTAGACAAACAAGACGCTTCTTTCAGTTCAACCCTTTAGCTGTAAAGCAGTGAATAATTTATTATTGAGGTTTTTTTAAATACCTGAGCATCTGAAAGTGATCTGCACAAAAATAGAAAATGAAATACACGACACTTTGAAATCAAAGTCAAAATCATGTTTACTGTCAAATAATTGCTCAGAGAAAGACTGAACATTATAAGGAGTGAAAAACTGTGTAATGAGCTATTTAAGGAATGCATGTCATCGCTTCACGTTGCTCTAGACATCTTAATCTGCTGGAATACAGAACATGCAGAACATGGTCCCTCGCTGAGAGATTTAATCCGATTCCTGAAGGACCAAGAAATCCATCTTTGCTCTGAGTGCTTATACATCTGTGACTTTATGGGAAAAGGAAATGAAATATTCCTGATGCCATTTCATGACTACAACATACTGAGTGAGTGGATTTAACCATACAGGAGATATATATATATATATATATATATATATATATATATATATATATATATATATATATATATGTGACATAATGACTTTCTAATTGCATTTTCACTTGTAATAATGGTAATAATGAAGCACTGAATTACTGAATTATATTGAGAATCTAATTAAAGATATCATCTACAGTTCAGCTGGATAACCATACAACTTAGTGGTTCATTCTTTCTAATCACATGGTAATTATAGATATCCTAAATTTAAAAAAATAACTAAATATTGACGTATAATTTTAATTGAGAAGGGAGCCGGAGATGGACAGACAGATTGGGGCTGCAGCTGCAGTAATGCGGACGCTGCACCGGTCCGTCGTGGTGAAGAGGGAGCTGAGTGTAAAAGCGAAGCTCTCAATTTACCGGTCGATCTACGTCCCTACCCTCACCTATGGCCACGAGCTGTGGGTAGTGACCGAAAGAACGAGATCGCGGATACAAGCGGCAGAAATGAGCTTCCTCCGAAGGGTGGCTGGTCTCTCCCTTAGAGATAGGGTGAGAAGTTCGGCCATCCGGGAGGGGCTCAGAGTAGAGCCGCTGCTGCTCCACATCGAAAGGAGCCAGCTGAGGTGGTTCGGGCATCTGACAAGGATGCCTCCTGGGCGCCTCCTGGGTGAGGTGTTCCGGGCATGTCCCACCGGGAGGAGGCCCCGGGGCAGACCCAGGACACGCTGGAGAGATTATATCTCTCAGCTGGCCTGGGAACGCCTTGGTGTTCCCCCGGATAAGCTGGAGGAGGTGGCTGGGGAGAGGGAGGTCTGGGCCTCTCTGCTTAGGCTGCTGCCCCCGCGACCCGGCCCCGGATAAAGCGGATGAAGATGGATGGATGGAATTTTAATTGTAGACTTGAAGATTTTTGCCACTGCAGCATACTGTCCTCTCTCAAATATCCAGTCCAGTAAAAGGAGAACTGGCTAAACAACGTTCATATGTGCGTTTCAGTAAAAGAAATCTTGTCACTTCAATGAGTTATTGTGGATTTCTAACATTTTGAACATTTATACTAAGACAAAACACAAATTTGACTCATCCAAATGCATCTGTAGAGCTATAAAATATATTTATGTGTAAATAGCCAACATCCCCCAATTTTCTTTAGTTAGAAATGTTTGAAATCCAGGGATTGAACCATCAAACTCCAAACAGTAGTAGATGATCTGCTGAAACTTAGAACAGATGGTATTCCCAGACCCATCCACGTTTCAACCAAGCCCAATCCTGCTAAGCTTCCGACATCATGCATGCACAGGGTGGTATGGGTGTAAACTAACAAAGTATTAAAGAGTTATAGTTAGCTGAGTGTCTCCACCATCAGCCATGTGGAGTCTTAAAATGGGGAGAGAGGAGCTTTCCTTCAGTTGGATGAAGAAATAAAGGCAGGAAATGCAAAAAAACACAAAAACCAATCAAAAACAGAAGATTTCGACCAAACATATGAAGCACTCTGCTAATGAGAGGACAACTACGTCAAACAGATGGCTCATAGGTCCTCAACTGGCAGCTTTATTCCAATAAGGAGAAATCATTTGGAAGAAAAATACAATTTATTGCAAAATTGAAACATTGGGAAGCAACATCATAGGGTAAAATCGTAGATAAAGGCAGGATAGTCACAGACCCCCTGGAGTGTAGAAACTGGTGGAACAGAGTCAGCAGATGGCTGATGGAGACTTTGAATGAGATGCCCTGGGCAACCCGGATGAGGTGGAGATGGGGAGGAGAAGAGCTCCACAACAAAGTGCCTGAAAGGGAGAGTGACGGATCTCAATGAATTTGAAGCAAAGGGATTGGAGGCTGACTGGCTCCGAAAATGTGTGACAAGAGCAGTGACATTGAAACTACAACTGAGGTAAATTTAACAGGGAGAGAAAATCGAAGTGCCAAAGAAAACAGTGATGCAGAAATAGCAAATAACATCACAATGAACAGATACATCATGTGAGAACAGATTTTCCCAACCATCTAATTCTCAGTCATAATGAGCTGTGATGAAAACAGCTTAAACTTGTGGTGAAAACAGAAGCATTTGATCAGGATGTCTTCCCAGCACCAACTATGAGGTGGCATCTCCCACCAGAAGAAAGCCCCAGGATAGAAGCAGGACACCCCAGAGAGATTAAATCTTGCAGATGACATGGAAATGCCTTGGTGTCCTCCTGGAAGAGCTGGCCCAGGAGACGGAGGTCTCTGCTCTGCAAAGGTCCAAATGGAAGATCATCTGACAAAAAGTTTAACTAACAACTTAATCTCTGTGGGGTATTAAATCCATTTTTAAGCTATTTTTATATGTGTTTGATTAATAAAATATGGGTTTTCCATAAGGGATGCACCGATATCGATACTGGTATCGGGTATCGGGGCCGATACTGTAAAATGTGTGTGTACTCATACTCATAAAAGTTAACCGATACTATGAACCGATACCAACTTATTTCATTAATCAGAGGGTGGCTTGTCATTTCTGTTGTAGTTTTTTAGATTGGCCACTAGGGGGACATCCCGCGCTAAACAGGCACAGGGTTAGGCGAGTGAGACTGGCGGCTCCAGATAAAAAAGAGAAACTGGAGGCTGCTATAGCTAGGCTAAACAAAATGTCAGCAGTGTGGAACAGCCAACTTTAACTCAGGTTTTGGAAAAGCGAAGAAAAATGTCAAGAGAAAATCCACGGGCAGTTAAAATAACAGAGGCTCTGACTCATTTTATCGCTCTGGATGACCAGCCAATGCCGGCCGTGGAAAACATAGGATTGCACCGTCTTCTCAGCATACTCGAGCTGCGATATGAAATATAATAAATAAACAGAAGTGTTTATTTATTATTCTGAAAGCTCGAGACAGTGCCAATAGTTCAGAGATATTTTGTTAAATTACAATGTGGAGACTCTGCAATAATTTAATAGAAGTGCTTATTTTTCACTTGAAATTTTTTTGTGGTCATTTTTATTAAGATTTTATTTTTTATCGGCAGAGAATAAAATAAAACCTGTCTGCATTTGTATTTGTGTGTGTGTGGTAGAAGTATCGGTTTTTGTACTCTGTATCGGCAAGTACTCAGATCCAAGTATCGGTTTGAAAAATTGGTATCGTTGCATCCCTATTTTCCATAAAGTCTAGGTAATATAGACTACTTGTCACACGCCATGAGACCTCCGAATGAAAGCAGCTCTACAACAAAAGACCAAAATAAATCCTCTGATCATTAAATGGGTTTTACACTTAATATAATCTTTACTTCATTAACAAAAACGTTTGCACAAGTGATTTGAATTTAACTAACATATCCAAGCTGAAAATTGCACTCAATACATCGACTCATTTACAGGTCATGAGTTTGCCACTAAAGGTTATTACAAGAGACCGTTTCAGACACACTCGTCCAACAAGGACCTAATTAAAGTAGCCACATCAGCACATGTAGGCTCTTTCCCCTGTGACACTGGCATAAACAACTTAAGCTCCTAATTACACAACAACAGATGATTCCCCAGTGAGGATGTGTGAGCCATGTTAGTCATCGTATTTAAGGAAGCTCAACTTTCTGATGGCATTTACTTGCACTGCTACCTGTCCCCACAGAGATCAATACAGTAATGAAACTCAGTGGTGAGGAGGCACACCGTATCACAGCTTTGCCTTTTATTTTATCACCCTACACTTCATAACGAAGTTATAAGTCAGCCATGACAGTCATTTCAATTATATGACAGTGGGGAAGAAAGAAACATGATGGATTGGTGTCAAAGCTCCGGGGAGCCATATATACCAGACAGCAGGCACGGGCTGCCCATATGTCAACAATCTCCATTAACCACTGTAAAGACAGAGGCATGCTCCTCTTTTATGCGGTCCTGTGAAAAAACAATGGTTTCCATCACAACCGCGGGCGACATCCCATTTTTACAAGAAGAAAACTGTGTATTCAGATGAGCTGGATTGGCCCATCCATCAGCGGGGAGGGGAGTCAAATTGAAATCTGACATTTAGAGCCTCAACGCCTTTGCTCACTGGCTCTGATATGAACTATAGCATGTGACAAATTGTTTGTATCAGGCCTGTCCCAGGGTGAAGCCTCTGATAATGTTTAGGGTTGAAATAGACACCCTTGACATTTCGCCGAAAGGTCATGTTTTGTGTTCGTTAATGCTCCCTTTTTACATGCACCCACCGGTGGAGGGGGGAGCAGGGTGGGTGATATTATTGTCATCATCTGGGTGCATGCCAACTCAGGGATGCGTCATTTGTTTTGACTCCTCTCAATATCAGAATGCAAGGAGTCATGAGCAACAAAGACGGAGTGTCAGCAGGAGGATCACAGGGGGGTTTTACACAGGCAGCCTGCTCATTCAAATGATGTCACCTCTCCTTTGCCACTCTGTGCCCAAAACAACTGATCTGACAGCCAAACAAACCAGCTGCAGCTGTCCCTTAAATTTCTCCAAAAGAGCAAAGTATCACGTTTAATGCAAGACTCATCGCCGTCTCTGCGTGTGTGAGACGATTTCACAAATAAAAACATCCAGGATTAATTAATTCTGCACCAGGGTGTCCGTTTACCTCTAAATTAAGAAAGCTATCTGTAATTCATTTTGTGTCAGCGGCAGACAAATTAGTGTCTCGCATCCATAGCTAATACACAGTTTGAAGCAACGTCAATATGTACAAAGTCTGCATTACTGCTGATGCTGTGCGAGGCATTTTTGATTAGGCGGGCTCCTCGGGGAACTGTGGTAAATTGGTCCTTTTCTTCTTTTGTTCTTAGTGTCTGATGGAAAGAAAATGCAAGTATCAGGTGAATTTGAGTATCTCCTATATTAAAACATGGCTTTAGTTTGGGCACAGGGTGATGGTTCCCTGGATTAATCTACTTACCCTTTACTTCCCAAATAAAAAAATTTTAAAAAAGAAAAGAAAAGTGTACGTATGTAGGAAGACCTGAAAGACTGAGTTACCTGAACTAGACCTCCAAGGTTTACATAGCAACTCATTTTGATCACTATCCAGTGAAAATCTTTTATCAAATTAGATGATTCGATTGTTTTAACTGACAATTAGGTTAAGACAGTTACTTGAATCATTAAACTAAATAAGCTATTTAGGATGACACCAGAAGAAATTAAAGTCTGAAATTAAGGTTGTTTCTCTCAGGAGTTGACAACGAGGTCCAAAAGTCTGAGATCACTTTGAAATATACTTCTCTTTTTCATCAGCTTCAAATTTAGAACACACTGTTATTCTGAAAATCCTATCTAGGTAAAAAATAATGTCTTTGTAAGTGTATAGTGAGCTGACATGGATAACATAATGTTCTCATACCAAAAAGCCCGGTGTTCCTATAATATAATGCTTTTTTAGTCTTCAGGTGGTATAATTCAATTCAATTCAATTCAGTTCAATTCAATTCAATTTTATTTATATAGCGCCAAATCACAACAAAAGTCGCCTCAAGGCGCTTCATTGATACAGAGAAAAACCCAACAATCATATGACCCCCTATGAGCAGCACTTTGGCGACAGTGGGAAGGAAAAACTCCCTTTTAACAGGAAGAAACCTCCAGCAGAACCAGGCTCAGGGAGGGGCGGGGCCATCTGCTGTGATTGGTTGGGGTGAGAGAAGGAAGACAGGATAAAGACATGCTGTGGAAGAGAGGTGGTATATAATGGCTATAATGGTTCAGTGGGACTGAGCTCTGTTGGCTGTAGAAGAAACTCCGTGGCAGTGAGCACTCCTTGACGCTTTTTGGTCTTTAAGTATTCTTGCGAAGCTTGGAGGAATTCTTTGGCCGCGGTATAACTCCTTCTCCAAAAAGATGCAAAGGAGAACACATGCTATATCTCTGGAGGCTTCTACTTAGATGCAGCACAAATGTTTTGACGTGGTGGAGTCAAAGCAGTGGATACTTTCACTCTGGGGGTTAATACTCATTCACTTACTACTTATTCCCACTGCTAAATGCTTTTTTAAAGAGCAATGTGCCGCTGAAAACATGATGCACAGGTGTACTATTGCTACAAGGTAATTTACTCGAATATGTTTCTTTAAAGATCAAATCCACTCGATCTTAAGTGGACTGAAAACTATCAACCTCTAAGTAATAAAACGTCTTTCCATGCAGGACAGTAATGATGATAGAAGTTAACTGCGATTTTTAAAAATGGCAATGTGCTCTACTACATTAAATTACCCATATGCATTTATCTCTGTTAAAGCAGACTGATGGAAACTGAAAGTCTGTCCTAAGCGATGCATACTTTAAGTAATGCGGGACCCAGACAGGCCTTTTAAATGACAGATGGAAGCTTATTTTTAAAAGCGGTGTAAACAGTGTTAGGGTGGAAAATGACTACAATAGAGTGTTTTCATACCCAATTTAGTCTTATAAATGTGCATTAACTTTACTATTTCCCATCTACCAGATTAGGTGTGAATTCAATCACGTGGTTGCGGCGATGTTTTCGGGTGAATCACAAGACCGTCACCTGCCTGGTGTCACCTGACTTTTCATGTTTTTCACCTGAGTTTTGCGTTAAATCCCGGCGCTTCCTGGTTTCCAGTAACGTCATTGGACGGTAACAGACGCATTTTAATTCGATTGGTCCAGCTTTGTGTCACTCATCCACGGGAGGCGGGCTGGCTGGCTTTGGCACGAGGAAATGAACAGTGAAACAACTACAGTCGTTTGTCGGTCACTGCACAACTATTGTCGAGCTGATAATCAAAATGAGCAGAGCTGCCTGTCTCCTCGTAATTATCAGCTTAATGAGTCCCGCTGCTGAGGCGCTGGACAATGGTCTGGCGCTGAAACCCACCATGGGCTGGCTGCACTGGGAGAGGTTCATGTGTAACATCGACTGTGACACGGACCCAAATAACTGCATCAGGTAAGAAGTGATCCGGTTATCCTGACGTAAAATCAAAGCACAAGCCTACATACTCTGTTAAAACTGAACATATCACTGAAACACGTTTAAAAACCTCCACTAAAAGAATTCACCAGTGATTACAGGAAGTGGCGTTTGCATTTAGCCAGGTAATCAGGTATTATTAAAGATGAAAGAAATTTCTTGTGACAACTAGTAAGTACGCCTTCACCATTTATTATATGTTTAATCTGCCTTGAAAGTGTGGTATTTTTATACACGCACAGAGGAACTCGTTATGAAGGGCTGTCATGAGAATAAGAGCAGGATCACGTGATTGAAATAGTCGTTGACAGCTGATTAAGTTCGGCTTTCTTTGTTCTCTGGATTCAGGCATTGGGGGACGTTGATGTGTGAGATATTGGTGTCAGCAAGTGCTGTGTATTGTGGAAGCAAAATTTGCAAAAGCTGTAACATAAAAGTCATTTATTGTTAAAGTCTAGTGGAGAAATATGTAAGGTCCAGATTGGTTGGGAGAATGATGCACATATAAAACAAAAACAACTCATTTGTACTCATTTAAAATAGCCAAAGTTTCAAATAATAAATGGCCTGTATTTGTAAAGCGCTTTACTAGTCCCTAAGGACCCCAAAGCGCTTTTACACATCCAGTCATCCACACATTCAAACACAGGTGATGGCAGCTACATTGTAGCCACAGCCGTCCTGGGGCACACTGACAGAGGCGAGGCTGCCGGACACTGGCGCCACCGGGCCCTCTGACCACCACCAGTAGGCAACGGGTGAAGTGTCTTGCCCAAGGACACAACGACCGAGACTGTCCAAGCCGGGGCTCGAACCGGAAACCTTCCGATTACAAGACGAACTCCCAACTCTTGAGCCACGATCGCCTACCACGCCTGACCACATATACTGAGCAATAATAAATTGCTCAGTATAAGCAATCTGGCTCAACAGAGGATAAGTAAGCGTTATTTTGTAATCAAAATCATTCAAAGCTGCTGTAGAGGAGCTGCAAGTGATCACAGTAGGTCTGTTTTAGGCCCGGGTGTACTTGATGGTGCAGGGTAGAAGTGGGCAGATCAAGCCCAGATACCTACACTGATATTGGTCCTGGATCAGTACTAATGACACACTGCTCTCCCCTACATAAGATGCCGTTATATGTGAAAAACATTAGTATTGTTTTTGGTATCTGTAATATTGGCCTTGTATTTACTTGGTATGGGATTGACACCAAAATTTGCAGTTTCGCACAACACTACTGCAGAGTTCATAATTACAGGTTAACATATCTAACATGTATATTTTCTTGAATTAAAGATAACGTGAACATGGTTTTGCTTTCAACCGCACTAATGCTCCATTTTTGTGCCTGGCATATTTTTCCTCACAAAACGTAATGTTACTCACCTCTGAGCAAACCTTTGTTCACTGTTATAATATCTCCTTCATCTCTAAATATTGGTGTGTGCCATATATCCATTACACATTACATCGTACACTGGCTTCTAACGGCTACTATTAGCCCCGCCTGTCTCCTCCTGTTGCCTTGGCAGTGAGCGTCTGTACATGCAGATGGCAGATGTGATGGTGAAGGAGGGCTGGAAAGAGGCCGGTTATGAGTACGTCTGCATCGATGACTGTTGGCCCTCCCACCAGCGTGATGCCCAGGGCCGCCTGCAGGCAGACCCCAAACGATTCCCAGGAGGCATCAAGAAACTGGCCGACTATGTGAGTATTAGTTATGAAAGAGGAATGAAAAGTCTGGATGTGAATATAGTATTAATGCCATAATTCCTCTATGGACATCAAACAGAAAGAGCTTCAGAGAGACTCGGTGAAAGTGAGAAATACTTTACTAGCTGGGAGAAGCAAAATGAGACCATGTGACTGCGTTTATTGTAGCTTCCAGCTTTGGGGCAGCAGTTTGAATAATATACACAGTTCAAAGAATGATAAACCCATTTTATGTTCAACACGCCGCTGTGATTTTATGGTATGCAGTATTATCGTGTCAGTACAACGTGTCTAAAATTTCAAATGTTAAAAAGTTCTTGAAGCCCTGGTTGAATATCTCGAGAAATAAGTGATTACATATTCATCATATACCCATTCAAGCTGACCTGCAGGTATTTACATAATGAATAGGAAACGAGCAGATGTGGAATCTGTTGTCAAATTACCTTCCAGTATAGCACCTGGAGCCAGGGAAGATGTGCAAGCACATATTGTGTTGGGTAGGAAAGTGCTGCCGTTGACTCTCTTCGCAGGAGACTCACAATAGAAAGGAGCTGGAAGCCATGATGCCAGGAGGATTTCCATGTATAAGCTTCACGTATAAAGATTGCTAAAAATATATTGTTTAGCAGGAAAGGAATATATTTAGGCCCACTAAGGCAACCTTGAGTTCTGTATTAAAAGAATCAAGTTTAGAGCTGTGCAACATTGCCACCTACTGGAAGAAATATATCACCTGCTCAGAAAGTTGATGCTTCAAGCAGAATCAGTGGTTTGTTTGTTTCAGTAAAGTAGCCCCTTGGGATGATCTGTTTGCTTTTGAGGGGTTTCATCTTTTTTAGTAATTTGCCTGTGCAGCTGTGGCTCAGATAGAGCAGGTCATCTACCAATAGGAAAGAGTGGTTCGATCCCTGGCTACTCCAGTCTGTATGTCTAAGTATCCTTAGGGCAAAATGCTGAACCCCAAGTTGCCCCTGATGCCTTCATTGGAGTGGGAGTGTATGAAAGTGTGTGTGACTGGTTTAATGTCAGTCCATTTACTATTTAACCCTTAAAGGGATATGGTACAAGCTTTTTCCAGCGTGCACAGCCACAGTGGCATCGTTGCTCGGATGGGCTCCAGCACCCACATGACCTTGAATTGGACAAGTGAAAGAACATGGATGTTACTGGTGTTTGTCATTCACTGAGATAATCAACAAATCTTTAATATTTTTTATGCTTTAAGATCCACTCTAAGGGCCTGAAGCTGGGTATCTACGCAGATGTGGGGGACAAAACCTGTGCTGGATATCCTGGGAGCCTTGGTTACTACGAGAAAGATGCTCAGACTTTTGCTGACTGGGATGTTGATCTGCTCAAATTTGACGGTTGCTTCATGAATCGGGCTTTGCTGGGAGAGGGTGAGTTTTTATTTCTGATTTGCAGTGAACAACACCGTATAAATACACATACAGAACAAACAAACAAACTCTCCACCATTCTTGGGGGCATCTCTGTCCAGGCCATATTTGGCACAGATGTTTCTGTATACTTTGCTGGCCACTTGGTTATGACGTTCCATGCCTGTTGATATGAGGCTGGATTGGCTACAATCTTCCTCTTGCACTCAACAATCCTTCCTACTTGGTACCCAATCTCGGGTGAGGATATCTCCCCCCCTGACCTGGCATCCTGGCTCCCCCTTGCCGTAGCTTCTGTTATTAACCTCTGTCTCTCTTCCACAGCATGTCTTTATCCTGTCTTCCTTCTCTCACCCCAACCAATCACAGCAGATGGCCCCGCCCCTCCCTGAGCCTGGTTCTGCCGGAGGTTTCTTCCTGTTAAAAGGGAGTTTTTCCTTCCCACTGTCGCCAAAGTGCTGCTCATAGGGGGTCATATGATTGTTGGGTTTTTCTCTGCATCTATGAAGCGCCTTGAGGCGACTTTTGTTGTGATTTGGCGCTATATAAATAAAATTGAATTGTACCTGTGAAAGCAGTCTTCTTCCGAACACTACTAGTTGTTTCATGTAAGCTCTTTTCATCTCTCTAAGTTTTTGTTTCAGTCCTAAATTTCCCTTTCTGCTGTAGGCTTGGTTAGCAGGAGGTATGTAGCTGCATACAAACGCTCCAGGCGGGAGTCGAACTTGCGACTCCAACTCTAAAGGCGTGTAGTCTTATCACTACGCTATCTGGCTGCTTACAAAAATATATATAAAATGTAAAATATATATAAAAATATACACGCAAACAAACAATGTGGACATGTACTCTCCATCTATACAGGAGGTTTTTTGTTTTTTTTTTCTTTCCTCAACATCATTTTATTTACCAGTTAAGGTGTTTAAAGGGTTAACTACTAAATATTTGCTCTGTTTAAGGCTACACAAACATGTCAAAAGCACTGAACAACACTGGACGGCCTATCCTGTACTCTTGTGAGTGGCCGTTGTACGAGTGGCCTTTAAAACAGGTGAGAACTTGTTTTGTTTTTTTAGAAGATGCTGCAAAAATAATGGAGTATACTCAAAATAAAGAGCATTTCTGTGCTTCCAGCCCAACTACACAGCTATCCGTGACACTTGTAATCACTGGCGCAACTTTGATGACGTGTTCGACTCGTGGAGCTCCGTCAAATCCATCTTGGACTGGACTGCCGCTCATCAGGACATCATCGGCCCTGCAGCTGGACCCGGAGGCTGGAATGACCCCGATATGGTACTTTGTTCTACCGAAGGCCTTGGACAGAAGTGGTTTTACTATCATCAACCTGCTTATTTTGCTTCTTTTTATCTAATGCTAATGAAAATCCACAAAGATGTTGATTAATCTAAATCTCCTCATACTTACTGTTGTATTTAGACAGGCTTAGGTAGCATCATCCCTGAGCCTGATTTGCTTATGAATTTACATACTGAATTACTTTATTTCTCTAGCTTGTAATTGGGAACTTTGGCCTGAGTCACGACCAGCAGGAGTCTCAGATGGCGTTATGGGCCATCATGGCCTCTCCTCTGCTCATGTCCAATGATCTCAGAGACATTTGTCCTCGCTCCAAGGAGCTCCTGCAGAACAAACGCATCATAGACATCAGCCAAGATTCAATGGGCAAGCAGGGATATCGCACTGCCAAGGTGGGTGTGTGACTCAGTGTGATGTCCTTCTGCAATGGCAGCTCAGTATTTATGGTGCCTGTAGTTGGTTTGTGATCAGCCTGACAGGCTCTTTATAGCATTAATTACAAATGATCAGTGTGGGTAATGGCAGATGGAGGTATAAACCAGTAAGACTTCCTTTTTCTACAGGGGAACGATTTTGAAGTGTGGGAGAGGCCGCTGTCGAAGAAGCGCCTGGCTGTTGCTGTGCTGAACAAACTGGAGATTGGCGGTCCTCGAGGGTTCGACATTGGGGCTGCCCCCGGTTGGAAGATCTGTGGCCCGCAGTGCAACGTCACACAGATTCTGCCTCAGTACAAGGAGATGGGAGTTCAGACTCAGCAGAGCAAAATAATTGTATCTGTCAACCCTTCAGGCACAGCTCTGTTGACTGTCACTCCCATCAGCAGCGATTTCACGAGGCTTCACAAGCTGAACTGGCAGGGTACCTTTGTCAGACGTAAACACACCATTTTGTAGTCCTCAGGTGGTTAAACGCACCCGAGACGTGTACAATATCTCAATTGTCGGGGAAAAATTGAAGCTGAATAAGTTTTAGGTGTTTATCTTGTGTAAATCTCTTAGTGAATTAAAATGGAAGCTTAAAGCTGCCTGGAAATGGATCGCACTTCCTCTGTCCCATTTATATCCAATAAATTAAACACTTGCTGTTAACTGTCTAGACTACTGAAAGGTTAAATTACCATAAGAGACAAAGCTGGAATTTTTGTACAAGAGAAAAAATGATTCAACTCAAAAGTATGTTTGGATCCATTTATTGAAAATAGTGACAACTTCATCCATATGACTGGACCAGTTTAGAACTGGATGACCTGGCCCTGTAAGACAACAGAGGGAAAACGTGTGAGAATGTGCAGCTTATATTTGCATTACTTTACATTGGTGACTGCCATGAATTTATAATTAAATTCTGACTTTTGTACTGTAGTTGAATACGACTAAATAAAACCCAGTATCTTCACATTCATCAGCTTTACCAGCCTGTTGTAAAGTATACGCATACAGAGTGGATATGACTTAACCTTTGTGCTGTTGATGAGGAAGACAGAAGCTTTTAAATAGAGTAAAGTCTGATTAATGAGGTAACCCAACAGATGAATACTGAGTCATGGGGGGACACAGGAGCCAAATCACCTTGAGGCAACAGCTGTTGTGATTTGAAATTGAAATAAAAGGTAGCCAATCGTGTATTAGAGCTTCTATTGAAGGAAGAAAAAACAACTGATGTTTAAGAAAAAATAAAGACGACAAGCTCAACAGCAAACCTTGTAAAAATAAATAAAAACTAACTAACCACCACAATAAATCAACATCCGACCCCGAGTCACCATCTCATCAAAACAAATACAATTTACCACTAACCACAAAAACAACAACAAAAAGAAAAACAATCTGTCACTGAGAGCAAAATACGTTCCAGTTAAAATCCAAGATGGGCTGCATATTTATCAAGTCTAGCAAACAAACATTTCCTAATGCAATTCTGGTGCTACAGCGTGTGAAATGCGTTCATACATGCAGACACATGCCTCTTTCACAACTCAATTTCAAAAGCGGTTTCTTACTAATTACATCAGAAAAGGGGCAGAATCGAGTCGGACATGGTCGGGGTCGGCCCTTTCCCTCGTCTGACACACAGCTCGTGTCAGACGCTTTCACACTACTGGAAAAAACTGTTGGGGGTATTTTTCCACCTCTTGAAGAGTGTTGCCTTGGCAGAAGCGCTGACAAATACTCTAAAATCCATATTTTTGTATGTACATCTGAAGAATTAAACAATTGCCGGGACGACTAGAGAGCGAATGGGCTCAAGATAATTACATATCCGATCAAACTGCATCCAACGTTTGCATTCTCGTGCACCTTCTTTGAATATCTTGCCATATCCATCTCTAGCGTGCAAAGCTACAGTGCATGTGTAACAACAGCTTTATACAAACTATTTTTCCAAACAGGAAATCCATGTTTAGGTGAAAAAACAGCTGATATGCAAAATGTGCATTTTCACCATGCTGTCACCGTGTTCATTCTGTAATTTATCACGATTAACATAACAGATGTCACATGAAAAACTAATAGTGGGTTATGAACATGAGGTTATTAAATGTGTAACAAAATAATTACCTACAAATATAAGTCAGAATATTTTGATAACAGATTTCTGTGGGATGATTCTGACACCAAACTGTAGCTTTAGCCGAGATTAAACCCACTAAGAAAAGTACTACTGAAGTAAAGTTAATATAAAGAATATGTTGTAAAGAATAGTTAACTTCAATCTTTACAATAGCGGGGACATATGTGAGTCTTACCTTTCTCTTCTTGTCACCACCCAACTCGAAGTGCTTACATCTCTTGATGGCCAGCATTCTCTTGGATCTGCAGTTGGGCTCCACACACTCGAGCCTCAACACAATCTTCTTTGTAGTCTTAGCCTGTTTGACAGTATTTCAGTGAGTGTCATTTCCCCTCACATGTATCTCAACACAATCAATCCAACAGTACAATGCTGTGAGATAGTATTTACCCTTCTCATGATCATTTTTTCCTGTGAATTTGTCACACCTTAGCATTTTAACACACGATAAAGATAATCTGAGTAGGGCTTGCTGTTGCGTTTTGGATCAGTCCTGCAGCATAACCCGAGGGCACTTGCACATAAAGGCACAAACAGATGGCTGGACATTCTCCTTTAGGATTTTCTGGCAGAGAGCAGAATTCATAGATGCATCGATCAGAGCGGCAAAACAGCCTCTGACCATCACACGTCTGCCACCATGTTCGATTGGTATACTTTTATCAAATGCTTTTAGATTTGTGCCAGATGTAACATTACTTACATTTTGCAAAAATTTCAACTCTTTTCTCGGCAGTCCACAGAATATTTCTGTCTTGGGGGGGGAGGGGGGGCGAAAGTGAAACCATTTGGTCAGTAATGGTTTGCACCTTGAAACTCTCCCATGGACGCCATTTTTGCCAACTCTCTTCACACTGTTGAATCATGAACTCTGATCTTAACTGAGGCAAGTGAGGCCTGCAGTTTTTTTAGATCTTTTGTGACGTCTGAGATGAGCCATAGATGTGCTGTTAAGAGTCATTTGGATAAGCTAGCCACTCCTGAGAAGGTTCGTTACTGTCCCAAAGACTCTCCATGTTTCCAAAGCCAGAGACCCTTTTCATGCTAATAACATCAATGTCTTGTTTGTCATTGTTTCTTTATTCCTTTAGATTGTGGCGCGATGTGCTGCTTTTTGATATTTTTTAAAAACTTAAAACCTGCACAACACATTGAAGTAAGTGACTTCATATCAACAGATATGGCAGTATTCAGCCCTATGAGAGGCTATTGAAATTTTACTCAACTACCCAAAAAATGTGGCTGATTACACTTAAATCATGATTTCACACAGGGCAAAGTAAAAACTGTGCTTTCTATTTACTTGGGTTATTTTTTTATAATATAAAAATTAGTATGATGATGACCTCAAACTTTAAAGTGTGACAAAATTAGCAGAAAAATATAAATCTGGAAAAGGACTTTTATTACAGCACTGAATGAGAAAGCCATGGTTACCTTTTTGCGGAAAATCGGCTTAGACTGACCACCATACCCACTCTGCTTTCTGTCGTATCTCCTCTTACCTGAAAAACATTTCGTTTAGTCAACACATACTTGAACAATTAATAAAATAAAGCAAGGATGCATTGATGCATTATGGGTTCAAAACAAAATATTGGCCCATATTTGCAGACATCTTACAATTTCCCTTCTGTGATAGGAAAAAGATTGCAGATATATTAAGTGCTAAGACACTAATCTATTGAATAATCAAAATATGTGACGACAAATAATCAGATAATGCCATAGATGAGGTCAGTGTCGTGCTAAATATTTACTACTGATACTCGTGTGACTGTGTATATCTTTGTTTGTATTAGTAGATGTAGTAAGCAGAATTTATTGAGTTATATATAAAATAAAGAAATGACCAGTTTTACAAGAATCCCTATGACTCTTTGTCATATGGACACTTAGCAGTACCCTGTGTTTTACACGTCATCAATCCAGTTTTGGCTACTTAAAATATATTTATGGAGATGCTGTTAAATTTGGTGCAATTTGTTCGACACTCTTGATCAAATCTACTGAAAAATAAACTTTTAACTGCTTGTATTTTGCGTCAGGAACGTTCTTCCTGGCTCATAGTGACTTGATATCACTTACAAAAGATGTTTTTGACAGATCACAGGTCAATGTTTTATATACAGACACTTTGACGTTAGACACCAGTGCATCCCTTAAATACAGGACAAACATATTTACCCTGTACATAAAGAGAATCCTTCCCCTTCTTGTACTGGGTAACTTTGTGGGGCTGGTGCTTCTTGCACTTCTTGCAGAAGGTCCTGCGGGTTTTCGGGACGTTCACCTGCACAACACAGAGAATAACATTTGAGCAGACGTGCAGTATACACAAAATACCACAACGCGGACTAACTCGTCCAACAGGCCCAAGCCATAAAACTCACAACACTTATCAAAAATCAAGTGCACAGCTATCAAAGAGTTTTGTTCAATCATGTTCGAAATTGACCTTAACACACAGAAGCACCGAGTTTATAATTTAAACTGTGGCCGGCAGTGTTGGGGCAAGCTAACACGTTAGCATCGCTATTTTAAAGAAAACAGCGTAAACAAGTGACGCTCCAATACTTTTTACAAAGCAAAACACGTTTTGACATAGCTGTTAATTGATTGTGATGTTTCGCTTGTTTAGTTTTTCGCTTCTGACAGAAAGGCCGGTTGGAGTAGAAAAACCAACAGTGGCGTTTCGCCACTAAGATAGCATCCAACAATATAACAGCGTTAAATATACCAAAGATGGACGATACCGCCATCGTTACGCACATTGTAACATTATCAACATGACCGGGTGTATCAAATACAGAAATTGTACTTTAATCGGCAGGATTGAGTTAGATTTGTTTTAGGTGTAATGGTAGCATACCATGGCTGCAACCCGATGCAGAGGGAAAGAGGAAGAAGGAGGCCGGAAGCAGTTCTTAAAGTCGCCCCTTCAATAGACCTCAGCCGTAGAGAGGTCTGCCCCCTAGCGGCCGGAGATGCAAAGAAGCCAAAACCATAAAGAGACTGCAAACACCCCCAATTTTAAGGAGAGTGACAGCCATGGATGCACAGCATAAACCTGACAAAACTCAGTGGCTCAGTAATATACTAAAACACAAGGTATACATTTTACTCACAGTGAAAAAGCTTTAATGCCTGCAGAAGTTATCATTTTGAAATATCTTTTAACAACGTAATAAGCAGATGAGAAACGAATCCACTCAGGTTACAGTGTAACTATATGTAACAACCAAATATGGCCTTGCATTAATGTTTAGCCCGCTTCCACTTATCACCAAAACTGTCCAGAAGGCTGATATGAAAATTAGCAGCAAGAAAAAGGGGAAGTAAGCCCTGTCGATTCCTCTCTGTGGGTGTGTTTTAAGCTTCTTGCATCACAGACCAACGCACATTTTATGGAAAGCCAGCTACTGAGGCAAAGGTCCATGCCACTCTTCAAGCCTCAGCATCTGCAGTTGTCTGATGTGTGTCATTTTTCGACATCTGGGTAAGCAGCACTTGTTTCTAAAGGAAGTATTTTTAGTCGCACTTTGTTCACAGAACTATAAATGAGAGAAGCAACCTTTGAGTACACTTCATCTGAAAGACCGAGGCCAAAAGTAGCATAGATTAGTGCAAAGACTCAACTAAAACCCACTGTAATTTCGTTTGTATGCAAATCCTGTGAAATAACCAATGAAATTATGACTCCACAAGTGACATTTTCAGCTTAAAGTCTAACGATGTATAAAGTTTGAATGTTTTCTGGACATAAACGTACTGTTGTGTGCTGACAGAGTGCTGATAATCCTTTATGTGCATACACTGACACTGTTCATCAAAGTGCTTTCTTTGTAGCAGAAAGTGGTTAAATGTAAAGCAAATCGCTAATCAGGTTGTACTTTCACACAGTTACTGACTCTCCATGACAGGCATCTTGCATTGACCTGTCATAGAGTGTATTATCATTTTTAATACTTACGTGTGCATCATGGGAAATTCTCGTATCCTGACAAATAGTTCTCACAAGTCACCACAATGTTAAACTTATGTGGTATTTTAATATGCCTGAGCAGTTAGAATCAGTCTTGTGACATTACTCACTTTTTTTTCTCTCTGTCTGTTTCTTTGTTACGTATGCTCACACACAGACACACGCAAACACACGCAAACACACACAGACACACGCAAACACACATACACAAGTACGCATTTTATTGCACATAGCACTTATCTACCAGGAAACACAGCATCTTTACAGGTTCCTGTTAACATTAGTCTTTCATGATAAGGTTGTGTCTGCTGTGTCATTCACATCAGACATCATGCAGTCAGAATTTGTGCACTTTGGAATAAAAAAAATGCAATAATGATCATTTATAATGATGCATTTGCTACTTAATTGCCTTTCACACAGAGGCTGTAGTGACACAGTTGGCCTGTTTTAGATTATATAGTCCAGCTCACACACAGAGGAGTAAAATTACAAATGGAACCTGCCAACACTGGTACATTACATGCTTTTCAAATGTCCAACTCATGCACAGCAACATTTAAAAGAGAGATACTGTCAGGTAAGAAGAGGTGCAGGTCGCAGAGTTTCTTCTCTCTTCATATTGCAAAGCAATACTGATGCAACTTCCCTATGAGTTTGTCCGTGTCAGCCACCATGAGTCAACTCCCATCAGAAAAGGCAAGAAAATAATCTCCTCTGAGTAGCCACGATGCACTGGTAGCTGCACAGTTTCAGTCAAAAGGCTTCACTTATTTAGAGGCACACATCAAAGTTTTGGAGAGTTTATTGACCTTCACTCGAGTTAGTGATGTGAGAAAAGACGGGTCGTGTTAAATGAGGAATGAGTAAACAATGTTTCACAGAATAGGGAACACCTCTGTCTGCTCATGAAGGCACAAACAACACCAGCAGGTAGTGTCACCCATGTGTGAAGAAATGTCAGACTGTTAGCAGAGAGCAACAGAAGCTTCTCGTAGTGCTACAGTTACAGTTCAGATGATAGAAGGAAGTTCTCTCTCTCTCTCTCTCTCACTAAGCTGAAAATAGGCTGAGTTGAAGTGCGCACACATCTGACAGAAACTGACACACAGTGAGCGCTCGGCCGTGTAACGAGGGTGAGTCTGAGAATTTGATAGTTCACATTTGAGCGGTAACCGGTAACAAATAACTTCCCTGCATTGGTGCACTTTTGTTGCACTTTTAGAACAATGCGGTGACGGGAATACCTCGGCTTTTCTTCTGGTCATTTGGTGAGATTTTAGTTTTAGTTCTGCATTGGTCAGAACCAAAGAAGCCTTTGCTTCCCAACCTATCATCAACATCAATATCTTTCAGCTTTGTTTTCATCAGTTGTCGTGATTTTCTGCGTGTACCGTCACTGCAGCACTATTTATACTGAATTAAGCTATATTTCCCCTAAAATATCAGGCTGTTAATGTCGCTGTGTTACTAATTTCTACAACAATTGATTATTGTATGCTCCCCTTCACTCAGATTCTATCAATGTGTCTTGTTTTGGAGGTGCAAGTTTCATTTCAGCGCTGGTGGTTAGGAGGTGCTGCAAACAAGACACACGACACTGCCATAAAGCAAAGAGAGTCTTTTTCATTTGCCTACTTATCTTATGTGCGTGGTAAAATGTATAAATGTGCCCGAGGGGAAGGAAGCCTTCTGATAGTAGGAGTGATAGATTACATGATATGTTTGCCAGCAAACAAATTTTATTTAGAAGTAAAACAAAAAATGAATCATGTCTAGACTGTATAGTTATATAAAATGAAAGAGCTATACTACTGTATTTAGCCAGGTTTTTGGATCAACACATCAGGCACTTGATATCCATCCCAAAGGCAAAGAGGAGTTAAATAATGTATCCAGATGACCAGGATGTAACAGCTGAGAGAAACAGATGTGCCACAGAGGCAAATGTTGGAAACCGAGGATGTTGTGTCAGGAAAAGCAGGGCTTATGCAAACTACACCTAATCACACAGTGATACGCGCTAACACTGCATGCCTGTTCATCTCTTTCCAGATCTCCACTTTCACCTGTTGTAGTGGCACTGCTCCAACTCTATGAACAGTGGGTAGGTATACATTCTTTAAAATGCTTTTCAAAGGAAACAAAAACACTGAATAAGTGTAAAGTTCAGCAAAACTTGCGGCTTTATTATAATGCTGAGCACAGTCACAGTGGGTGAGCCAGCCACAGCTCTCAGCAGAATCACAGATGCTGTTGTAGTCGGGTGTGAACATGCTGTTTAGTGGAGAAGCGTTGTGTTACGCCATGATTGCTCTTTTTAAACGGATCCATTTGTCACTTGTTCCAGTGCAGCTGAATCCTGATTGAATCATGTCAGACTCCATACTGGAAGGAGTCTTCATTAAAAGATCTCAACAGAAGAAGAAGACCTCACCTTTAAACTACAAAGAGAGAATGTTTGTTCTCACAGCAGAAAAAATATCCTACTATGACTGTGACATAGACAAAATGGTATGTATATAGATCTGAAGAAAGGCTCGTTTCATGTTAATGTTGGCTGGCAACCTTGGGCCACCAAATAAACACTTGGCTCTTTATCTTGGACTTACCTGACTGTTTCCTCTTCTGTTAAGCAGAAGCGAAAAGGTCTGAAAGGGTCAGTTGACCTAGAGAAGATCAAGTGTGTAGAGGTAGTCCAGCCAGAGCCCAATGCCCCACAAGATCGCATGTATCCATTCCAGGTAGATATTTTTCAATCCAATTTTCATCACTGAAGTTATAAACAAGAGTCAAATGCAAATGCTTTGTACCTGATTAAACTTTATATGAAATATACACTTTGCTTGCTTTCACTGCTGTTTAGCTTCGGGCCGGAACACGTAACAGGAAGATTATATAAGAATAGAGCTGCAGAAAAAGAACAACAACAAACACTTTCTATTAAAAACACACGTAGAGCAGCACACAGCAGCATGAGTGAGGCTCTCCAAGGACTGTGCAGTGCTCCAATAGTTAACACTGTGAAAGTTAATTGTTAAGAAGTGAAACTTCCTCTCACACAGATGAGCTGGGGGCTTTTAGTGCCAATGTTGCCATAAATAGTAAAAGTTCAAGCTGAACATGTCTTAATTAAAGAAAAAGCAAAGTAACACTTTGTGGGTTCATGTGTTGAATTTCCGTTAACGCATTTGAAGAGACTTTTGCCACACTTGCAGCATCTATTCTGCAATACCAAACTTGAAGAAAATAAATAAAAAAACACTGAAAATTGCCGTCTTGCTCCGCTGTGGATTTTTCCACAGGTCATTTATGATGAAGGGCCACTGTATATATTTTCTAAGACTGAAGACACCCGGGCAGAGTGGATAAAGAAGCTCAAAGAATGTAAGTGTGCATGTATATCCTCGGTATCTCGTATCATCTTTCATGAACATGACCGTATCTTGTGTATCTGAAAAACTCTGCGGCCGTATACGTGTACAGTGGTGCGCTTCAACAGCGATCTGATGCAGAAGTACCATCCGTGCTTCTGGGTTGATGGGGTGTGGTTGTGCTGCCACCAGGAAGTCAAACAGGCCATGGGTTGCAAAGTGCTCGATAGTAAGAATGGTGAGAATTAGACTCCCCTTAGTTTAAAGTCTAAAATGATCAGGTCCTAAACTTTTAAATTAATATATCAAATAATGCCTTTATAGGAGTGACATCACAGCTATCTCGAAGGTCAACAAGGAAGCCGCTTCCTCCAACCCCAGCAGAGGTATAGACCTGGGACTTTGAGATGAACATTCACCAAGTACACACTGTTTTCTTCTATATGAAAAAGAGCAATCTTTTTTCTTTTTCCAGAAAAAGCCTACTCGTCCTTTACCTCCACAGCCTCCTGACCCACCAGCGTCCTCTGCAGGCATGACTGTTGTAGCTGAGTACAATTACACACCCATGACACCACAAGACCTGGAGCTAAGGAAGGATGAGGAGTACACCATCCTGGAGAAGTCCGATGCAAACTGGTGGAGAGCTCGAGACAAATATGGGTAAGCTGACTAGAGGCGACCCAAAAATGTCTCGTAAGAGGAGCGTGACCGCACGTAGCCCATCAGACAAATCAAAAATCAAGCGCACTCTGGAAACTTACAGTGGAGGCTAAAGTAAACCAACTGCAAGCGTTATAATGATAAAGACAGATAATCAGTGATGATTTTGAAGACTAAAGATAATTTATATAAGAGATCGTTCAAAAAGTGGCTTCCGGGGCTACACGGCTCGTTAGTTCATAGATTTTGCATAATGAGTAGAAATGAATTTATATAATATATGATTCAGTTGAATGATTTGTAAAAGTTAGAATCTGCTGGTGTGAAGAAAAAGGTCCAGCAAAAGTTCATGTTTTGCATGTGCCATCTGTTGATGTTCTTTTCTTTTCCAGAAAAGAGGGTTATATACCGAGCAATTATGTTGTAGAAGCTGAAGATGGGCTAGAAAGATTCGAGTGAGTATCAGCATTATTGCTTTGCCCCTAAACAGGTGTATTAATGTCACATATGGTTATACGTTTTATTATTTTTAACCTAATTCATTCTTGGTTGCTTATCTGCACTCTAATTCATTTCTTATTGTTGAACTAATACAACAACATTCAGGAAGAATTAAAAAATTGTTTATTTTTTTTATTGACAGCTGGTATTGCAAGAATATGAACCGTAGTCAAGCAGAAAAACTGTTAAAGGCTGAGGTAAACCCATGACTGTCATTACCAAAAATATGTTTTTAAGTCTGTATTTAAGTCAAAACTTATGAAATATGTTGTTGTAATCAGAACAAAGATGGAGGCTTCTTGGTGCGGGACTCCAGCAAGGCTGGGAAATACACTGTGTCTCTGCTCACAAGGGCTGGCGGGTGAGTAAGCTTAGCGGTGTTAAACACTGATACCATTTATATAGTGTATCCACTAGCTCCGGTCATGTGTGAACGCATGAAAAGAAGAACTGTTTGTAATGAAAGAGGAAACAGTGGCCCGCAGAGGGAGAGAGATGTAAATGACTTATGCAAAACTAGGACTAATGTGTCTGCGGTACTTTTTTTTTTATTCCAAGACTGAGCGACCCTGTTCAGAACACTGAGGAGATTTTACCTAATCATGCATATATGATAAATCATTCCTGTGGTTCCAGTGAAAACGTGCGAACTAAATCCACCCGTGTTACTCTTCTCTCTACAGGGAAGCTGTGGGAAGCTGCCGACATTATAACATCTGCACCACCCAGCAGAGCCAGTATTACTTGGCAGAAAAGCATAATTTTAACACCATCGCAGAGCTCATCAACTATCACCAGCACAACGCAGCAGGTCAATAGAACTGCCCGGGCCATATGGATACATAGTCTCAGCTTTAATACTGTGGTGTTTGTTACACAATAAACTCATTTTCAAATTTGGTTACAGTAACAGGAAAAAGGAAATGAGTCATAAGCAAGTTTGAGTGGGGGGTAGGGGGCCATTGGAAATTTAGTGGGTTTAATTATTCTTTTTTTATTATTAATCTCCACTTTATTTAACTTAAATTTACAGTTGCTTTTTAATGCAAAAACACTTTTTATTTTCTTTTTTAACGTCTTCTGTAGCCATTTCACTCACATGTCAAAGCTCAATGAATTAGTTCATGCTTACAATTCATATTCCAGTCATCTTATCAAAAATGACTATCTTAATAGGTAATGTGGCTTTGTTATCTCCCCCATAGGCATGGTTAGCAGACTGAAACACATCGTATCTAACCGGGCACGGCCCCCATCCACAGCAGGCCTTGGTTATGGTGAGATTATGACAGCACTTGAACTGCAGATTAATTACACCTGCTTTCTTGGATTATGAATGTATTCTTTTTATTATAACAGCTTTCAGAGCGTGTATAAAAGCTAACATGTAAGATACTGATTATTGTTTTAACAGTGTTTTGTGCTATTAGTATATTTGGCAAAGTTGTTACACTTTTGTGTCTAGTATTAGATCAGAAGATTAAAAATGGTTTTCTGTCTGTGCACCTGATTACCTGGTTTTTAGTTTGATAAAAGAAAAAATGTTTCTTGTGTTTCTGGTAACCAAGAGTGGCATCTCATTTATCTCTCAGCAGCAGCGCTAAAAAGATAAATACAACGTGTCAAGCAGTTGTTTTAATGAGGTTGTTACATGCTAAAAGAGCACAATTACTTTCTCTTGTTTGACGCAGGTGTGTGGGAGATTGACCCACGCTACCTCACCTTCATCAAGGAGTTGGGATCTGGACAATTTGGAGTGGTGAAGTATGGGAAGTGGCAGGGACAGCATGATGTGGCCATTAAAATGATTAAAGAGGGCTCCATGTCAGAAGATGATTTCATAGAAGAAGCAAAAATCATGATGTAAGCACAACTAAATGATAATAGCTGAATATCTAACTCACTCTAAGATGAGTCTGTTTGTGCACAAGGCTCATAAAACTGATCTGTCATATTGGGAATGGTAGTTCCTATAATGTCTTTGAGGAAACCCAGCTCACAGTGCTTAAGTTCCTTCTTCTTTTTGCTCAAACAAGGAAGCTTCGCCATGAGAACCTGGTCCAGCTCTATGGCGTGTGCACCAAACAAAGGCCTATTTATATTGTGACCGAGTACCTTGCAAACGGCTGCCTCCTCACATACCTCAAGGAGGGCCTGAAGCAGCACCCAACAAGCATCCAGCTGCTAGAGATGTGTAAAGATGTCGCTGAGGGCATGGCCTACCTCGAGTCACACCAGTACATCCACAGAGACCTGGTGAGAGACAATGATCCACTGTGTCAAAGCTTAAAAAAGAAAAATCCTGTTTGCTACCCAAAGATAACGCTGAAGGTTTAATGATTATTCCTGAACCAAAAGTATTGTTTGTTTTATCTCCAGGCTGCCAGGAACTGTTTAGTCGATGGAAATGGCACTGTCAAAGTGACTGACTTTGGGCTATCAAGGTAAAACACTTTACATAAGTTGCAAAAAAGAACAAGACACGCTGGTACATCATCAGCATAATATTAAAATCCTCTTCCTCCAAACCTTCCAGGTATGTTTTAGATGATGAATACACAAGCTCGGTTGGCTCAAAGTTCCCCGTCCGCTGGTCGCCGCCCGAAGTTCTTCTTTACTGCAAATTCAGCAGTAAGTCTGACATCTGGGCATATGGTAAGTAATACATACTGTATATATTTTTACTGTTTTATTGATGTACTTCAAAGTGAGTGGACACAGAAACTTCAGTATTAAAAATAATAAAGGTGCAAATGACTTAATAGGTTAATTAATAATTACTCTACTGTATAAAAACAGTTTTGGTGAATACAGGGAAAATAAATGTGCTAACAAAATGATTCTTTAAAATTTTAATTAAATATAGTTAAATGGAAAACTAAATACATACATCGGGAATTTATATTACAATTAATGCATTAATACCTTCATTTAAAAAAATATATTTTTATGCATGTAATGTTTTATTGTTCTGTTGATATCTATTTTTGACCTTTATATTTTATTTTTGGAGTTAGGTCCCTCCATATTTTGTTTTGTTTGCTCAAATCGCATAAAAGCATAATGATTTTAAATTCTAACCATTTCTATAATCCATTAGGGGTTTTAATGTGGGAGGTGTACACTCTGGGACGGCTTCCTTATGAGCGCCTCAACAACACGGAAATAGTGGAGCAGGTGTCCCGGGGCCTGCGCCTCTTTCGCCCCCAGTTGGCCAACGAAAGAGTTTACAGCATTATGTCAAGCTGCTGGCTTGATGTAAGTGAATTTTCATATTTTAGTGCAACTCTCGGTTGAGTTGACATTTAATATTGGCCCTAATCCTAGAGTTTTCCTTTGCTGTTCCTTTCAGAAAGCAGAGGAGAGACCAAACTTTCAGGAGCTGGCGCTGACTGCGCAGGATCTGCTATATGAGCTCCAGTAGGACTCCGAATAATGCATCAGCACAAAACATCGACAGTTCGCTCAGAAGCCCACAGAGTCGTATCTTCAGATGGAAAGATAACACAATCAGTGAAAGTAGCAGCACAGCGAAGTCCTCTGAAATGTGAATATGTGTACTGTGAATATCACTGTTGCTCACTGATGATACTATCCTTTCCATCCCATAAGTAGAAGTACATTCCTATAGAGTAGCATTTCAATTGTGTACATTTTATTAAAGAGCACCGGATTGAGTTTGTATGTATGTAGTGAATTTTGTGAAATATTTGTTGAATGTGTAAACATCTTTGCATGTCTAAACAAGCTTTGTACGCGCGTATGTATTGCACAAATAAAAGCCAAGTATACCAGGCTTTGAAATGTTTGAAACGTCATCATGTGGAATGAAAATTAAAAATGAACACGTGCAAAAGATGGAATGAAAATTTCCAACCATGCGACAGACCTGCTGTATTCATGTATCTATATGGGATGAAAACAAACGCTTAAACACACCTCAAATACTGTTACGAAAGTCTACGTGTACAGGATGACGACGCTTGTCACACAAACGTGCTCTGTGATTGGCTGAACTACTTCCCGTTTCCCGTCGTGCACACGCACGTGAAGGTCAGCAATAAAGCCATTAAGCATTTACAGTTTGCAAAATATTACCAGTACGACCTCTTTATAAGCAGGTATGGACAGCCAGGGAGCGACAGCTGACCCTCAGCTTCAGCAGTTCATCGAAATCGAGTCTCAGAAACAAAGATTTCAGCAGCTGGTGCATCAAATGACGGAGGTCTGCTGGGTAAGATCAGCGTTAAGCTACCAGCTCAGCTCTGCCATTTGCTATGTGTATAAATATATCTGTTTTTTTGACTGATGGCTGGTGTGTCTTATATTATACACAATTTTAGGCTTCCGTTTTTACTGGCCGTGGACAGAAAATTATATTAAAATTGATTATAACCATTTACAAACACCGGGTCGCACCGCTTTTCTTAGGCAACCCTTACCGCTATTTCAAAGCAGGGATTCAGTAATAAAGTGTTAGAGACACTATACCTGTTCACTATACCCCGGCTTGGTATAGCTGGCGCTTTAGATAAGGAGTATCGGAGTGAAGCGAGGTGGACATGTAGTATTTTGATGTTCATGTCAAAGCGGGCAAAAGGCAGACGTGTGAGGTCACAAAGGACCGCCTAAGAATTTCCTGAATAACTGGTTTAAAATACACTTTTGAGTGTCTGAGCAACTCGTCCGAATCGCGGAGTGCCGCACTGCGTGCTGAGGTCACAGCTGGGGCGCAGCCACGCGCTGACGTAAAGTTGCTACTTTGTAACAGGAACTCTGGCGCTGTATCCAATCTTGCCGTTACATTTCCTGTTAATCGGTGTCTCTGTTTCCAGGAGAAGTGTATGGATAAACCCGGGCCGAAGCTGGACTCGAGGACGGAAGCGTGCTTTGTAAACTGCGTGGAGCGATTCATCGACACCAGCCAGTTCATCTTAAACAGACTGGAACAGACTCAGAGGAGCCGAGGGTCGTTCTCAGAGACCATGTCAGACTAAAAACTGTCTCTCAGAGCACTAACGAGGCACACGGGCACTGCTCTGAGAGGGACGTACCTCTGACCCTGCTGTCTGTGCAGTACCTTGAAGAACTGTCCAGCCAATGGTGGGAAAAGGAATCTAAAGTGTTACCTTTTCATACAAGTGCCTGAAATTAACATCGAGTATGGACTCCTGTAGTTTTTTTTATTTGTCTTCTGCTGGCATCTGAGTGTTGAGAAAAAAACAAACAAAGCCACAAACCTAAACTCTGTTTTTGTCAAGTCACAGAATTCAAGCTCAAGCTATAAACTGAGTCTGAATGTGCAAAAACACACTGAGCTGGCCTGCTGGGGGGTAGACTTAACTACATGCTGGTGTAATGAAAGGAACTAAAGATGTCTTGACAGAAGAGGCATGATCATGATCAGCAGCCGAGGCTGAACATATGCAATAAATAAATTTAACAAAAAAGAAAAACCAAACAATATTGTCCATCTTTTGGAAGAGTGCAGTGAAATGATGTAAATGTGTTTTAATCGGCATTATCAAACATCCAAAACACAGTTAATGCAGCGATATGTTACAGCTTGCACACATTAGGTACATTTATACAAGTAGACAGCATCCTTTGGTGTGGTTTGTGTGTAATACTGAGGTAATGCAGTAACTGACATCATCGACTGAGCAAATTAAGACTTTAACACTGACTGCAAATAAGCTCACACATTTTTAAGCATGATGAAAGCTAAAGGTGCAAAACTTTGGTTATAGTTTTCAGTAACAGAAGGCACAACCTGGCTTCTGAAGTCTATTTTTAACTCAATATGTTGTAAAAAAACAAAACAAAACAAATGTACACACCAGTATGATGTGGACAACTAATTTTAAATAAAATCCAGTGTACTGAGAGCATTACTCTCATTTTAAAGCCTCCTCTCCCATCCTCCTCGCTTTTTTGTAAGATAGATTGTAAAGCTGTGATATGCATTAAAGTTTTAGAATGACTTTGTAGTGGTAATAACAATACTGGCCCTCTTTAAGGGGCTCTCTGGTGTATACCCCACCCTCCATTTGTGGCTCCTTCTCTGGGAAGATTCATCTCGTCTTGTGCTTGCAAGTCACAGCTGGGAAGAGCCAAGTATGGCTGTTGGCCCCATGGAAAGCCCTGAGGACCTTTCCTCAGATAAAGTGGGAGTGAATCCCAGGTAAATGTAATGTCTTTAAAGGCATGGAGGAGAAAAATTCCCAAAATGATGGTCAAGAACCCACTGATTGTTCCCACTATCCCATCTATGTTCATTCTTAACCATTCCTTGAAGAGGATGGCCGAGCAGGCCATGACAGATGTGGTGAAGAAGACGTAATAAATGGGAGTCACTAGTGATGTGTTAAAAATGTCAAGGGCTTTGTTCAGGTAGTTGATTTGAAGGCTGACACAGATTACCAGGCAGATGATTAAGGCCCAGAACAAAGGTTCCTTCAGCACCGCTGTCCCAGCAAACAGCTCCTTAATGCCAATGCCCAGGCCCTTGACACAAGACACAGAGAGCGAGCCAATCACAGAGCAGATCAGGATGTAGACCAGCACATTCTTCTGTCCAAAACGCGGAGCCACAGCACAGATAAGAATCAGACTGCTTCCCACAACGCACACAGCAAACACAATGAAACCTAATGGGAGCATTCAAGAATGAGTTAGTAACCTGACAAAAATCAAACATCCAGCTCCTTTCAGGGATTCAGCTTCCACAGTGTTGTTAATCAGATCACAGCAAAGCAGGTCTGGTCATACCTGGATCCAGGAGCTTCTCAGACATGGCACTGAGCGAAGCCACCTCTTCTTCCTGCGGTGCATGGATAACCATGACTGTGGAGCCCAAGACGCAAAGCAAACAACCGATCTTCCCATGCACGTTCAACCTCTCGTTCAGAAAGTAAGAGGACAGCACGGCACTGGAGATGAAAAACACACACAGCAGAGGCACAAATGGTACTGTTGCATATTTAGAAGGGTATTTCTTTCATAGTGGAAAAAAGTGAAAGCAACAGCTTTTAGCAAATATATATATAGATATTTCAAACCATAGTAAATATACTGTATTTATTGGGGATCATTTTCAATCTCAGATGCATTTCCAACATGCATCCTTCATTAATAATACTATTATACAACATAATACATTAAACCTTTAAAACGTTTACCTGACAAGTACACTCAATGCTCCGAGTGGAGTCACAAGTGTGGCTGGTGCAAATGCATACGCGGCAAAGTTGGCAGCCTCTCCAGCTCCCACTGCAACACAACAACGATCGTCATTAGCATGCAGATATATTCATATCTGGTGCAGCTGTTTAGGTTAAATATTTTCTTGCAAACCCACATGTGCAAATGTGCTCTTTGAAGGAATGTGTACATGGAATATTTGGTGTGGGTGCAGTGCTTACTGCCACGTCACCAGCAAAAAAAAAAAAAAAAACAACCCACAAATGCCTTGTTTTGTTTTAAGAAAACAAAGAAGACAGTGTTTCTAGGAAGAATCCTGACCTTGTTGCCCGTTCACAGGGCAGAATAAAGTCTGTCAAAGATTCACTTACTTGAAATTAATCCTGCCCACCATAGCCATTCTTTCAGGTAAGCGTGGCCCCCTTGACCTGTTAGTTGCACAAAGAAAAACTGCGGTAGATTTCACAATAACAGCTGCAGATTTCTCCCTCAAAACCATCATTGTTGGTACATTTATGAACAACCAGGTTAATGTTACTAATCACAAGTTACACAATGTACTGCGGTAGCTTGAATTTGCACAGCCCTTCTGATACCCGCTGTAGTATATTTTTATTATTCAGGTACACCTGTCTTCTTTTGCACTACAACATATAGCTGTAGTTTTCCACAACTTATCTCGATTTTATTTATGCAGTTCAAAACAGCCAACATCTCAAGGACCTTACGGATTATGATTAACTCATAAAACATGATATAAAGTTCTCAGTTACAAAGCCCGAGGTTTTATAAAGTAGTTTTAATCAATTCCATATCAAAAAGCTAAACTGCTGTTTATATAATAATAATACAGTAATAAGAGTCATTTTGTCAAAAGCAAAATATTACATATTTACTGCTTCTTAAATGTAAGCATTTAATGCTTCTCTATGTCTTGAAGCTTTATTATACATATTAACTCCTGGTTAATTAGTAAATCCCTAAAAAGTAAATTCATTCTTTGTTTAAAAAAACATAAAAAACATACATAAATAAATCTAATTTCATTTGTAATAAGGGATAAATCTTTACTATACCAGATGGGTGTGTCTTTTAGTAAACTCTTGTCAAACAGGATTAAATACTACTGGCAAACTGTTACTAGCAGCTTTGGTGCTACAGTGCAGTGGTTTCTGCATACCTGGTGTCAGAATCACACAGGTGAAGTTACAAGGAAATCTCGTACATTTTTTTCTCAAATGAATATGCCACGTTTTCTCATAGTTATGCTTTTTAGATGAGCTGACTTGTTTATTGACACAGAAAAGTCCAATATTCTGTCATTTTCCCTCTAAAATGTCAGATTTCGATGCGATGATTAAATGTTTAGTCTTACGTGATAGTTAAGTGAGTAAGAGTCTCAGTGTGTGTGAATACAACACAGCTGCTTGACAACGAACCTCCCTCCATCTTACTGTTATAATGAAAATTGCAATAACAATTCAGCTTTAAGGGTTACTTTATTGTGTTGTAGTTATTGTTAATACAACTGCGTGTTCTAAAAATCTCTTCACACGCTCGCATAAACTTTGCTACAGTTGAGTTTTGTTTGATCACCTGCTCGCATAGACCCCTTGCTGGCCAATCGGAGCAGGCCTTTCTTCTTCAAGATGAAACTTGAGCCGATAAAAACACTGGAGCTCACAGCTAGCGAGAGGCCAATGTAGAAGTCCAAACGAGTCACCTCCATCTGAAACAGCGGATAATGCAGTAAAACATGTTCCGGGTGTAAAAACGGTCGACCTACTTCAAGCACGAAACTTTCCGAACGCCGGAAAGCTCGTGTTTAAAGAAGTCACATGACAGGCTGACTGTACCGCGACGAACTGAAACTACCCATTAAAACGAGCGTAAAAGCTGAGCAATATGAAAGTACGTACCTCTCTGATTTGGTTGTAGTTTGTTTTAGTGCAATTCAGCTTTAGACGGTCGGCTAACGTCACATTTTGTGAAATGTTTTACCTCCGTCGTCACATTAAAGCTATTCGTCACATTCATTGCGGACCGCGGGAGGAGAAGCAGCTGATTGGCTGGTCGTCACCAAGCAACTTCCTTGTGATCGTCTTGGAAACGGTTATCTGCTACCGGTCAAACAAACAACTGTTCGCCATGTTTTCATACGGGATTACAGATTAAATTATTTTCGTGATATTTAGTTTAATGGCTGTTTTCCTTAATAACATTAACAAAGTACTGGAAAGAAAGTCGTAGAAGAAATAACACAGAAAGGTGTTAGAATATGATCCTGATAAAACAGTAAAGGGCCATTCTACAGTTGTAGGACATTTTCTGTATGAAATACGACAACATGTTTGTTGTGTAAAACACACTTCTACTAAAATAAAATGTACCTAGTTGTTTAAAACGTGGTTCCAAAATATTATTTAAAACACAGAAAATGGCATTTTTCTCTTGTCCCTACTTGCTGATAATGACATTTCTTATATACTATAGGGTTTTAAATGAGTTTTACATTAACTTGATTGTTTTGAATTCGTTAACATATCTATAATTGTTTAACCTTTTTTAAACATCAGGATAGTTTTTATAAAAAACAACGTATATATCCAAAGCAAGTTCCCACAAAATATGTGCAGACTTGTTACCGAAACCTATTTAGCCTCAAAAAGGAAGAGACAAAACAATGAGGTAGCATGATAAAGAAGAAGTGACATGATCAAGTCGCGTGCTAACACCAATGGTAGACCAAAGGTCAGTCCCCTTTGACATATTTTGTATTAGTCCAAGCTTTTCTGACTAAAGTATGTCACTCTAACCATTACAAGTCCCTGTTACCCATATTATCAAAAGAAGACAAATGAATTTCACAGTTTCATTCTTTTATTTACATAACTACGTTCATCCCTGACTTTCACAGTAATTACATTCCACATTACATTATCTACAAATAAAGCAAATATAGCTATTCGACCCTGTTGCCTTGTTTTTAACACTGTTACTATATAATTTTTATTAAAAATAAACAAATGTTTTTATTAGCTCACAAGGATTTGATCTACTACCTTTGTAATAGTAACTATTATAAAGTTCAGCAAGGTAGATTTAGAAAGTTGCTTAAATGAATCAATCTTAGCTATTAGTATTAGTATATTAGTATTCCACATAAAGGCAACCATCATCACCTTTTTAAAATCTAAACTTTTACAATTTTATAATCTACATTTTCTGGTTCTGGAGAATTGGAAAATATTTTTGTAAGTTTAATATGTAAACTTAAAAAAAGATTATACAGCAATATACAATGTTGGGAAGGTTACTTTTAAAATGTATTCCATTACAGATTACAGAATACATGCCCCAAAATGTATTCTGTAACGTATTCCGTTACGTTACTCAATGAGAGTAACGTATTCTGAATACTTTGGATTACTTAATATATTATCATGCTGTTTACAACTACATGAATGTACTATTGCTGTGATTTATTACTGTTACTGAAGGTCCGCGGCTCCGAACCGTAGTAAAGGGACCTCTGGCTAATACGGTGGGTTCGTGTTGGGCTCGTAGCTGAAAACTAGCTTTACTTTGTTGTCTGGGTCAACTTTGCTAGCAGAGACAGAGAGAGGCGTTGAAAGGCTGCTCCAACAGAACTTATTGTTTCAGAGGAAAACACGAACACGGTGTACAGTCGAGTCTTAATAGCTTACTTACAGCTGGGCTCGTCAGGCTCTCTTCTTGGCTGCAGTGGTTATTATTATATTTACATGCTTCCAGCTCCCGTTTCTGCTCGATGACAGCTCGTACTTTTCCTTTTTCTCCCTCCCTCGCTCACAGACACATAACGGGTATGGCAGTCCATTCTCCCTGCAGCACGGACTACACTGCCCATGATGCTACATTCTTTAGAGCTATACCTGTAGCATTCTGCCTGTTAGCTTAGCACAACAACAAAAAGGCCTCTCTCACCCAGGAAACACGCAGAGAGAGAGCGTCACCCTGTAACCATGGCAACCGTAACGCTGCCGCCTGGAACAACAGAACGTAGCTGTCAAACAAAACCCAAACAGTCCTGACCCGCCACAATATGAAACAGGGAAGTACCGCCGTGTAATCCATTTATTTCAACAAAGTAACTGTATTCTAAATACCACCTTTTTAAACAGTAACTGTAACGGAATACAGTTACTCATATTTTGTATTTTAAATACGTAACGGCGGTACATGTATTCCGTTACTCCCCAACACTGGCAATATATAACAGAAAAGGGTAAAATAAAGGGTCATGTATTTGTTTGTTTTTTTGTTTGAAGCCTAAATTCTCCTGTAATAATGACCCTAATAAAAGCCAGACATGGCACATAAATATTAATGAATTTGTGACGGCAGATACCACTAATTTACTTAAATAATGCTGACAGTTGATAACATCAGGCAATATCACTATTTAATAATATTTACAGTATTATTAAGTAGATATACAGTTGTGGTCAGGAGTTTATATACACTTGTCATGGGCATGAATGTGATGGTAATTTTTGATGATTTCTTTGTAAATTTCCATGGTAGATTAAATTGTATGGAACACATGTTTACTGACTTTACAAAGCAACAAAAGTTTGGATTTATTTTGGATTTTCTCTAATCCACACTGGGACAAAAGTATATATACAGAGTCAAACATATACACAGGACCACTTAAATCTTTTCAGAAGTGGTGCCGAAAGTTCTAAAATATCTTTTAACTTGACAAAGCCAAGGCATACTAACTTCTCGTTAGTAATAATGATTGACAATTGGAAGTTTCTTTTTGCCAGCAAAAATGATTTGTTTGACACCACTCATTGGACTCACCAACACAAAATAATTCGTATTTCGATGAAGCTATCGGTGGATACAGTAAATCCACCAAATCCAGAAAATTTGGCCAATCATCAGGAAATCAGGCGGGGAAAGCAGTGCTCCACCACTGCTGACTTCGACTAAGGGCATAGACAAGCAGTAGAAGGAATACTTTGTGGACCTCTTTAATCCTACTGACACGTCTTCTGTAGAGGAAGCGGGGTTACTGGAAAGGAGAGTTTGTCCATTAGTTGAACCCCAGATTTGGGAAGAGCAATATGGTTGTCTTGCGCTGGTGGAGCGCTGGACCGTCTCTTTATCCTGTTGAGGATAACTGAGTGTGCATGGGAGTTTGCCAACCAGTCTGCATGTGTTTTGTGACTTCAAAGTCTGAGGCCATGGTCTTCAGCCAGAACAGGTGGAGTGCTCACTCTGGAGTAGGGACATGTTTCTGGAGGAATTCAAGTATTCTAGGATCTGGTTTGAGTGAGGAAAGGGGGGGAGCAGGAGACAAGTTATTCAGATGTGTCACTACTTTGCCAAGGTTTGGAAGAAGATTCAAACAATCACAGTTTTGTTTGAACTGTGCTCCAATAATAATCACATCAACAATGTGCATTTTATTAAGCACATGTTGTATTAATATATGCAACAACTCAACAACTTAATTGTGATAAGTGGATTAAAAAAAAAATACAAATCCTTTGTATTTACCTCACTGAAACCACGTGCCTGTGCACATGTCAACTTCCTAGTCTGTTTTTTATCAATAAATTTAAAGTTTAAAAAAACGTCCCACTGAAATCGATGTAGTTTTTTTTAATATTTTGCTTTTTGTATAGTTTCTTTTTTAATATTTGTTAGAATATCAGCGGTATCACTAAATTAAAGAGAAAAAAGTAAAAAATAAGAAAGAAATAGGGGGAAAATACACCTCGTAATCTGATTGGTGGTTGATAGGCAATGCGCAACATACAGCGTTTTCATTGGACAAATTATTGTTATTCGGAGAAACCGGAAGAAGCCTTAACCTTCACAGGCAATGAAACACATGGATTCCAGGGTTACGAAAAAGGCTTACATTGAACTGAATTTGCCGGTTTTACGCTAAAACTCAACACTACGTGGATTTAGTATCGTTTTTTGGTCTTCATGTGGACGTCGCTTGGTATCCAACGATGAGGTTCCCCTTTCTGTTTGCTACCAGAGGATGTAGAGCGGTTTACAGACTCCATCAAAAGCAGTTTTTATCGCCGGTTCCACCTCTCTGGGAACATCGGAGCAGCGCTGCTTTGAGCACTCAGCTATGCAAAGATGACAGAAGTTACTATATAACGACTCCCATCTTCTATGTCAACGCTTCACCTCATTTAGGACACCTTTACTCAGCTGTCTTAGCAGACTGCTTACACAGGTACAAACTACTGCAGGGATTTAACTCAAAGTTTGCAACAGGTAAATCTTCCATTTACGCTAAGTGTTCGTTTTTCATGTTACTTTAATTAATGGGTGTCTGTAGGTATTAAGGTCTTTGTTATACACCATTTAAGCCTCACATTGAACAGATCAGGGCAAACGAGAAAATTGTATAACAGAAGAAAAGACTAAGATGTTGACATAAAACTGTTCTGTGATCACCTTATAGTTTTGACATTTTTAAACTGTTGAAAAAGTAAATTAGTTCGTTTTCTGTTTTATATGATTGTGAGTGGAATGTATTTGAATTTTAACCATTATTATTGCTCAGTTGACTTTTTGGCTTTTGATGATGCTCTTGTTATGTTTGTAATACTTTCAGGCACTGATGAACATGGCTTGAAAATCCAACAAGCTGCTGAAGCTGCAGGAAAAGATCCCCTGACCTTCTGCACGGGTGTGTCCAAGCAGTTCAGACATCTCTTCAGCAGCTGCAACATATCGTACACAGACTACATAAGAACCACCGAGCAGAGACACCGTGAGGCTGTGGAGCATTTCTGGTCGGTGCTGTGGAACAAAGGGCTCATCTACAAGGGGAGTTACGAAGGCTGGTACTCCACGCAAGATGAAAGCTTTCTTATGCCCTCTCAAGTCGGTGATGCTTTGGACTCATTAGGGAAGGAGATCAAAGTGTCGCTGGAGAGTGGACACAAGGTAATTTCGATCAAACTGAGCAAACAATTTTTCCTTTTGTCTCTTGAGGAGCTTTAAGAAGTCTAGGAAAAATACGCCAACTTGAGCCTCTATAGTGTGTGACATTTACTGAGTAAGTGGTGCCTAATCATGGGTTTGATTTTACCACAGACTATTTACTGCATGTAGTTCCTGTCTGTGCTCTACTGCCCTGCCAAATAAACACTGAAAATGCTTCCCAAACGAATTGTGAAATGGAGATTTTTATCCGTTTTCCCCTTTTCAGTGTTTATATTAAGCTATTTTTACTTCATTAACAACATTTCAAAAACAGATTATCTCGCCGCTGTTTTGCAGGTGGAGTGGATGAAAGAGGAGAACTATATGTTTCGCTTGTCTGCGTTTCAATCTCAGCTGCTTGACTGGCTCAGAGGAAATCCTCAGGCTATCCAGCCTGAGCGTTTTCACCAGGCCGTACTTAAGTGGTTGCAGGAAGACCTTCCTGACCTCTCGGTGTCCCGTCAGAGAAGCCGTCTTCAGTGGGGGATCCCAGTCCCCGGAGATGATGAACAGACTATCTACGTATGGCTAGATGCTCTGGTGAACTACCTCACAGTAGCTGGATATCCAGATAAACACAACCAATGGTGGCATGTGGCCCGCCATGTTATAGGAAAGGACATCCTAAAATTTCACGCCATCTACTGGCCAGCTTTTCTCCTAGGAGCTGGGCTGCCACTGCCACAGGTGATTCATGTGCACTCCCACTGGACAGTAGGAGGAAAGAAGATGTCTAAAAGTTTGGGCAATGTGGTCGATCCTCTTGAACGCTCACGAATGTTTACAGCTGACGGTATGAGATACTTCCTCCTGCGTCAGGGTGTTCCTGACTCGGACTGTGATTACACAGATGACAAAGTTGCCAAGCTGCTCAACGCTGAGCTCGCAGACTCTCTGGGTGGTTTGCTTAACCGCTGCACGGCACCAGCTCTCAACCCAGCTCAGGTCTACCCGTCTTTCTGTCCTCAGTCCTTCCCCAGAGCACACGGAGGCAGAGCTGTGCATGAAGACTACCACATGTTGGATGCTATACAGAAACTCCCAGCTGTGGTGGAAAAGCACTATGAGACTATGCATATATACAAAGCTCTGGAGGCCATCAGTGCCTGTGTGAGGCTCACTAACGGGTTTGTCCAGCGCCACACACCCTGGAAACTGGACAGGAAAAACAATGAAGACCAGCGCTGGGTAGACACCATCATTCATATCTCTCTTGAGTGTCTGAGGATATATGGCACACTTCTCCAGCCGATTGTGCCAGAGACTTCTAACAAATTGCTGTCACGACTTGGGGTGCAACCGCATGAGAGGAGCTGGGCAGGTCTGAACTTCCTGGCGAGGTACCAAGGAATGGACTGTCCTTTTGAAGGAAGAGCACTAGGATCTGACAGCGGGGTGCTTTTCAGTCGCTTGGAACCTCATAATGCCGACAAACAAAAACCTAAGAAAACAAAAAAGTCTGCAAATTTGAAATGAGGATGGTGTGGGTTTGTTTTTTAATGTAAGTGTGAGAGTTGTCACACACGCATCGCAACCATGAACCTTTTCCTCAGTGGTGGGTGTGAGAACCCAAAGATCTAACTCAGTCACACCGCACATTAGTATAAGGGTTTATATCTGATTGCGCTTGCACCAAAGTACTTAAGTGCATTCACTGCTAGCTGCACTTTATACTGCAGCACATTTGCTCAAACCAAGCAGAGTATTTCCAGTAGTGAGAATATATCTGAAGTCATTTCTTGTCGAGTGCTATGTGTCAGAAAGGACATCGGTCTCATTCGGATTCCAAAAATCTACAGTTCCTGTCTGAAAACAGCTGAAGCCTTCGTTTTAATATCATCACTCTGAACCGAATTGAGCCATAATTTAACATCTTTTTATTCTGTTGGATGTCAAACTGTCTGGATTGAAACTCTATTCTAAACAGTGTTAACCTGAAATGAAAACACCTGTATAGTTACGTGTATACAGGGTCTTTACACGTTGCTGTTTGTATTTCTCAGTGTTGAAATTTTTTTTGAAAACTCCAAGATTAGTTGTACTGAAAAAAACATTAAATACTACATATTTAATAGCTGCCCAGTCTCTGAACAGTTAGTCAAAGTGTCCTTCCACTCTTTCTACTAATCGCTATAGTCCCAAGCTGAGGAAACACACCAACTGTAAGTTTTCCATTTACCAGTATGGCCCCTCTCTCCCAGTATTAAACACACAGACGTGAATAATGAACTGAAGCCTCAGTTCCATTTAGCTGGTTCACTTTCACAGTCCTTATAATAAGAACAGCGTTTTATTTACTCATTATTGGAACACTTTTACAAAACAGTCATTTACGGTGGTATTTACATCAGTTTGATACATTTTATGCACTCGTCGTCACTTTCCTTCTCCCAGAGCTTGAAAAAGAGCAGCGAAAGATAAAAACTTTCACTACCAGGTTTTAAAAGAGGCAGCCAACACAAGTACCAGACATTAAAAACTGACATGATTTTTAATGAGAAATACACGAAACTGAAAAAATTGTACAAATTGAAAATAAAAAAAAAAATTGCATTATTCTTAAAATTTGTGGTAATTTTTTTCTTTACATAGGCTCCATCATTAAGCATTACGTGTTTACTTCAGATAAGGATCACTCCATTGATATTCTATAATTACACAAGTGACACGAGATCATCTCTGATTGTTGCCTCAGTGGTCAACATTGGATTCGTTCATCTGTTTGGTGGTCCTTTGTGCCTTCAAGTCATCCCTCCTAACTACCTTCATGGGACTGGACACATGTATTCCCCCAATCCACAGAGCAGGGCCTCCACTCTGCCCACCACTATGAACAAACATTATCAGTAATAAGAGTTGGTGCCCTGTGATGGTTGTGTACCTGGAAAACAGGGGAAAGGTTTATAAATGTGGAACAATGAGCACGCATTAGAAATGTGAGAAGCCACTGAAGATGTTTCTGACTTACTTGATAGTTGCTGTTGCAGCTGTCTGACCAGCGCTGCGGTCTGCTGTTGCTGCTGAGTCTGCTGCATTCCCGGTCGTGGGAACTAAAAGAGAGAGAGGGTACTTAAAACTATTTTTGCACCTTTATCCAAATTAACTCATTTTAAATAAACTCAAGTTGGATTTCCAACTTGGACGTCAGAGCAGCCCGACTAACCCAGGGTTAATGCGAGATGACAATAGTCCACAGAAACCTTAGTCTCTCTCCTTTAACCTTGATTTATTTAAAAAGCAGCCATTTAGCAGCAACTGAATATTTGGGGTGCCTGAATGCTCAAGTGGGCTGGTAAATGATCACAAACTGATCGGCCACTCGATAATGTTCACGCTGGACTTCGGTAGCGAGTTCTTCACCAGGAATGACGTATGTTTTGGATTGCTATCATCCTGTAAGACAAAGTGACGACCCAGACCCAGTTTTGCTGCTGGCTCTAGTTTCATCTCATCTGACCAAAGGATGCACTTCCAGTATGCATGATCCCTCTCCAGGTTGTCGTTAGCACACTTCAGTGTCTCTTCTGCAGAAGTGGAGTTTTTCAGTGCAGGATCCTAGTGACTGTTGAGTTCACTAGTGTCTTGGCAGTTGTTCTGGGGTCTTTAAACACATCTCTCATCGGTTTTCTCTCCAGAAACATTTCCCTTCCTACCTCTGCCAGCCGCCTTCTGTGCTGTGTGGCTCTCTTAGAATTTCCTGATGATACTTTTCACTCCAGTTCTTGGCACTTGGAAATGCAGTGATAACTTTGTATAGCCATTTCCTGCTTTGTGAGTAGGGCTGTGCGATATGACCAAAATCTCATATCCCGATATAAGACATCTATCGTCCGATAACGATATAAATCACAAAAATGTAACATTTTCTGTAAATTCTGTGAATCTCGGGCAGCTCGACTTGCGTGAAGTGTTTCCAGCTGCGCGTCATGTAGCTGGAGTCGAGTGTTTTAATGATGTATGAATCGATACATTTTTAGACATAAGTTGTAACGGCGCCGTTTTCTTTGTGAGTATTTATTACACAGCGTGCTGCGGGGAAAAGCCTGTTCTAACGTTTGAGTCTAAGGTTTATTTTTTAGCACCTGGCGGCTTTTTTACTTCTCATCCGTAAATAATCTGCTCTTTCACGTGATTCAGTTTATTTTGAAAAGTCTCAACAGGATCTTGAGCTTTATTGTGAAAGGTTTATGTGGAACATAAACAAGCGGACACGCGATGGTTTTACCGTCGTTGTTGCTAACGACAACGCATAAAAACAGGCGCTTGTCCGTCTGTAGTGTGGTTATATTACATATAAGAGAAAGAGAGAACTTTAATAAATGAATAATAACTGCAGTGACCATCAGAACCATGAAAAAATATTGCTGTAAACAGTTTATTTTGCGACACCAAGAAAAACGATAGCGTAAAATGAAACGACTTTTTTATATCGTCTTCCGATATATATCGTTATATCGAACAGCCCTATTTGTGAGTGTCAACAATTCTTTTTCTCAAGTCTAAAACGATTACTTTTATTCTTGGCATTTATCTTAAGTGACGCTAAAAGCCTTGCAGAAGTTGTTACACTGAGTGTAAATTGGTAGATTGGTTTTAACTTGATTTTCATGCTTTGATCATTACTAAGCTAAAACATGTTGTTACATGTCAGTCATTTGTGCTATTGCTCAATAAAAAGGTCAGTTTTTCAGGCAGTTAAATATATTGACTCTTGTGTTTTTCCTGGATTAATTTCTGTCATTGTGTTCAAATCACTAATTTAAGCTTTCTAAAGAAAACTATGTTTAGAAATAGTACATTAGAAATGCCTTGCTCTGTTGAAGAAGTACTTAGGAAATGTTTACAAAAACTTTAAATTTCATGAGGGGTGGACGTGTCCTTATCTGTAATTGTTTTTGTTTTATTATGCAAGACTATTTCTTTATTGCACTTTCTAAAAAATGGAAGAAAAACATCAGAATTAATGGAAGAGAAAAACCCAACAACATTGAAGCTACTCTTTGATGCAAATACACCTCTTTTTTATCCCTCTTGTAAATTATTTTTTGTGATAACTGAACACAGACTTTAAATAATTATTTAGCACCATAACAACAAGTCTTAATCCTTTAGTTTATCTCACCATATCCAAAACATATTTAAATACAGATGACGTTTCCACGGAAACCTCCCAGCACCTGCCACCTGTCCAGTCGTAACGAAGAAATCCTGCGACTGCCTGGAGTACTAAAAGCCACTAAAATCACCTGGACTCCTACCATGGGTTGCTGCGGTGGCAGCGGCTGCATGCTCAGGCCCTGGTTCTGCGCCTGGCCCGGTGGAGGCACAGCCGTCACCTGTGGCTGTTGCTGCTGTGGAACCTGCTGTTGAGGAGGAACCTGCTGTGGTTGGACCTGCTGCTGCTGCTGCTGCTGCTGTTGCTGCTGCTGCTGCTGCTGTTGTTGATGTTGTTGTGCCTGCGTTGGGGAAACATGACATAGAAAAAGCTTGTAAATTTCAATAATGCACCACAACAGCCGAAAGAACAGCAAGGGCCTCTTGCATACTGGATTTAATCTCAAAAGATGCAGATTTAAACAAGTTAACATGTCCAAATGGTGTTTCCCCTCTAATATGGTAGAAGACAAAGCTAGGGAACCAATCCTATCGATCTGAGATAAGACGAATTTTGTTGGGAACAACTTTTATTCAGCATAGGAGGAAACATTTAGCTGTGACAACGTGTTTAAAAGTAAAGTTAACGTTATTCAATACCACTACATTTCTAACACAGTGATGTGCTTTTAGAACTTTAATCTACGCTAGAAGAGCAACTTTCTCTGCGTTTACAGGCCCCGCCTTTAAGCACAGCCTCCCATCAACCTTTTTTAGTTTTTAAAGCTGCATCAGGCAACTTTTTTCTGTTTTAAGAAAACCCAAGCCATAGCTAAGATGTGACTAACTTCATATAAGTGACATACCCTCATCGCTGCATGTTGTCTGAGGTACTGCTGCTGCACTAATTGTTGCTGCTGTTGCTGCTGCTGCTGCTGTTCTGTTAATATCTGATTGGGCCTGGACAAGCCTGGATGGACACCTTGTCCCATTTGACCGAGATGGGATGGCATGATAGGATTCTGCTGGAGTTGCTGGTGGGGAAACCTGATATGTACAAGCCAATAAGAAAAATTAGCATATGCAACAATGCAGCAAGCATAACAAGGACACAAAGACTTCTAAGTGCTAATAATGATCAAACTTGCAGATTTACTTATAATACTGACCTCTGTGTGTTCTGCATGCTCTGTGGGTAGGCTGTGGGCTGTGGGGGATGCCGGAGAAGATACCCACTTGGCCTCTGTTGCCTTAGAGGATCCACTACAGCAGGGTTGGCTCCATGTGCGCCTGGGAAATTTTGGTTGCCATAGGAATGAGGTACTATACTACCACTTTGAGATGGATGCTGCTGCATTCCCATGTGGGATCCGTATGTGGTATAGCCCTGTGGTGTAGCACAAATAAAGACAATGTTGATAAGCCAAGCAAGGAGGAGGAGACGACTGCAGACAGGACCAGGAAAGACCACAGGCATCGATTTCAAACACGGTGTGTGGTCTATGTTTGATTATGTATACAAGCTTGTGTTAATGTGATGAACCTCAGAAAAAGAAAAAAAACACTTACGTGGGATTGCATTGAAGTATATTGTTGGTTTGGTGGCATTTGTCTAATCTGCCCTAATGCGTTTGGATTTTGATGCTGAAAACACAAAAATTGAATTATTCATTTTCTCCACTATAAAAACAATCAAGGATCAGAATTTAAGCAGCAGTTAAACACAAACTACGTCTGTTTACGTTCGCTAAATAGTGCTAAGGTGGCACAACTATTCTCAAGGAGTAAGTATTGCTCGACACGTCAGAGGTACAGACTCACCAGTCTGACCTGTAGTTGGTGTCGCAGATTCGGGCCTTGTGGCATGGTGGGATGGGGCTTAAAAGTCATTTGGTACTGTTTGTCTGGTCCCATGATGCCAGTCATGCTTCCCGGCATGCCGGGCATCATGCCTGGATAACTAGGCTGAGCGGGCATTTTGCTAATTTGGCTGCGGTTTGATTGTCTGTATGGAGCATCTAAACCTGGACCTCCTGTGGAGAAACAAATAAAACATAAGTCTCAATCCCAGATGTTCCAGCTGTGGCAGTTCCTCTTGGGTGCTACAGCAGCATAAGTCATAATGATGAGAGTATCCTGCAGTTACTATCTGACCTGTAATCTGACCTGGAGGTAGAGGCTGGCTCTGTGTGTACACGTTCTGTGGATTATAGGGCATGGTCCTGGGATATGTGGGGTTCTGCATCAACTCTGGTGCCATACTTGTGTAGGCAGGACCTGGTGTTCGGTTATAGTCCTAGTCACAGAGGATCAAGTATTTATTTAAGTTTGGAAATCAATCAAATATAATGATCTCTCATATTTAACAACAAAAACATCAGTTGGCAGGATAACAGACCTCTGTTTTGTTAGAAGCAGTTTTCTTTTTCTTGGATTTGGACTTCTTGTTGGCCTCTGGTGGCACCGTGGCTACACTCTTCTCTGTCTTCACCGCCTCGATCATCTTCTCTGGTTCCTGTGAGACAGGCGTCAGGGGTTCCTCCTCTTCAGGGGGTAGGGGAAGCGGCTCCAGGTAATAGCTACGTGGTTTGGGCTTCAGGTGGGTGTGATAGAGGAGGAATCGCTGCTGCTCCTCAAACTTAGTCACCTTACGGTCCACACGTACCGTACCAAACCAGCCCCAGGAGAGAGGGGCGGAGTGTTTCAGACCCTCAAAAACATCCCACGGAGAAATCTTTTGTTTGGTAGATACTTGAAGACCCTGATAGATCAGAGACAAATTAAACTTACTAAACTCAAAATCATCAAGTGAGCATCAGTTCGTTGCAGGTTTATCTGGTTTTCCTGTGACCTTAACTTGTATTTATCTTTACAAGCTGCAGTATTTGCATCTTTAGTTCTTCTCTACCCCTCTTTCAAAATATAAAAACTGTGTACATCTAATTTTATAAGCCTAATGTACAGGATGTATATCGACAAATAAAAA